>NC_053128.1:829276-1188720 GCF_010015445.1 Perca fluviatilis
AAAAAAAATAAAAAAAAACCCTTTTTTTTAAAAACCCCCACCCCCCAAACCCTTCCGGAAGACTCCAACCCTTTCAGTAATGTCAGTGAAAGCTAAAGGAGGAGGAGGATACTGTGTGTTAGGACAGTACGTTGTTGAAGCCATTCGTTAGGAACAGGTTGTCCTAAAGTCTTCCACAGTGTGGCCCTCTCGCAGGTACCAAGCAGACATTCCAACACTAAATAAGTGTATCTGGCGTGGCTGAGGGGGCTCACTGCTGAATGCACAGCACAGACACAGGACGAGTTGGTGAACATTATCTACATGGCTGAAGCAACACAAAGGCTGGCTTTGCACGACGACGACAAAGCATCGAGAGCTTAGCACGGCAGTGCAAACTGTAGCATGACTCGCCCGGCAGCACTACAAAAAAAAAAAAAAAAAAAAAAATACTCACGATGCAATTAGATTTAACAAACTTTAACCTTGGACAAAGTCAAGCGAGGTTTTAAAAAAAATAAAATACTTTTCAAGACCTTCTACAAATCCTCTGTGACGTGACAACAAGATAGCCAGGAAGGACAGAGCATGGATACATACAAATTATTTTTTAGAAATTATCAGGACTGACAAACACCTAATCAAAAAACAAATAAGCTTCTGTTGTGTCAGCAAGCCTGGACCTAACAGTTACCCTCTGAACCACATCACACAAAAATCAGACAGCAGTACAGGCCCAGAGTTTTACTGATCACACAGGATTATGTTGGCTTGTGGAAGACTGAGTGCTGAATTCAAAGCCCCATGCTGAAGGAAACGGACCTGAGGGAATCATTTAAAGCCAGACTCACTGACTACGGCTGCAAACAACATCTATTGTCATAGTCCTTTAAGGTGTGGATGATTTTCTGGATGAATAGATTACTAGTTTGGTCTCTACAATGTCAGAGAAATAGTAAAAAAATGTGGATCGGTGTTTCCCAAAAAGCACAACTCAAAGATATTCAGTTTCCTGTCACAGAGGAGAGAAGAAACTAGAACATATTCACATTTAACAAGAAAAAAAGGCTGCAAATGACATAAGTTTAGTTATAAAACATGACAAACCAAATACTTATCAAAATAGTTGGCGATTAATTAATAGTTGACAACTAATCCAGTGACCCATTCATCTTTGCAGCTCCATCGCTGACATCAGATCAAATTGTAAATGGTCGTATATTATTATGATGATTATTTATTTAATTTATTAATTGGTCATTTCAATTCCCAAGGTTTCTGAGGACATGGAAAGAGCACTTAAAAATAGTTAAGCTTTATTAAGATATACGCATTACATCAGAGATCTTGGCAGGTCCTCAGAGATACTGCATCCTCCCCCCCAAGTTATTGTTAATTTTTTTTTTTTTTCATAACGTAATATGTCTGAAAATTAGGGGTGGGAATCACCAGAGGTACCACGATACGATATTATCACGATACTTAGGTCACGATACGATATTATTGCGATTTTAAACATATTGCGATATTCTGCAATATATTGCAATTTATTACCTTTTTTCCAACTTCATTATTATGTCCCCAAAGGAAAACTTTGTCAACATCTGTTTGTTCATCTCACATGAAATTTATTGCTGTAAAATGTGACTGTCAAGCTAACTAACTAAGTGTTTGCCCCGGTGTGACTTTCGTGTACTGCTCTAGTTTGGAGAACGTGAGACAGCAGTTGCCAGTCTTCTGTGAGATAATGAGCTGTAATAGTCACATAGGAATCCACTGCCCGTGACGTCCATGCATCACAAGTTAATGCAACACGTTCTGCTGGTTTCAAACTTTCCTGAACTTTAAGCTTAACTTCTCTGTAGAGCTTGGCACGGCTGTATCCGTGAAAAAACGGGCGCCGCGGAGTCACGTCCCTTGGTTCCAGTGTTTTTAGCAAGTGACAAAATCCCTCATTTTCCACAACGTTGTATGGACGCAGGTCTTTGCACATGATGGCGGTGTCGTTTGAGTTATTTTCTTAGCTCGCTCTGAATTGGGAGGTAGCTTTGTCGCCGCTAAGTGTGTCCAGTGTTGGTTGGTTTTTCGGCGGAGCTGGTTTAGCATTAGCTTTACCGTCCTCGGCTAACGCTAACTCTGGATGGTGGCGTGTGAGATGAGCCCTCATGTTTGTGGTATTCCCTGAGTATTTTATTTGCATACGACACTCCTTGCAAATCCCATGTCTCATATCCATCTCAGTTGTCCCCTCCGAAAAAAGTCCAAACACTTGATTTAAACGCCGATGGTGCATTTCTAATTTCTTTCTCTGACGCTGCCAAGTTTATTTTATCTACATCCTCCTGCACGCTGACAGTCACCCCGCTGACCTCACCAGAAAACAAACAGCGCCATCTGGTGGACTGAATAAGCAATTGATTTTATTATTCTACTACCAAAAAGTTAAATTCTCATGTGCAATTTAAATAATAAAAGTTCGATACTTGGCGTCTGTGTATCGATACAGTATTGCCACGGGAAATATCGCGATACTATGCTGTATCGATTTTTTCCCCCACCCCTACTGAAAATATACATAGACATGAGTCCAACATATTCTTAGCAAAGATAAATCAGCCTATTTGTGATTTGTTTTTTTATATATATTTTTATATTTGATAGAATATATGTAGTAGGTGGCCCCTGCATTAGATAACATGGCAGGGGGAAGAGTCTTTGGAGCCAGGCTGATGCTGATGGATTCTCAGATCCCCGTTTCATGGCCTCCCTGCGTGACTCTGTCCGGGCCGAGAGGAGCGATCAGATGTCCTCGGTCTGACACATCTCCCCATTGTTTGGGGAAAACCTCCCACCACTCCGTTCATTATTCTTTTACTGCACTGAAACTCTCCCAGAGTTGGATTCCCTGCTGCCCACTGAGGCGTGTTGATGGAACAGAAACGGCCTGGTCTGACGCTGCAAAGTTTTCTGTTTTGGAATTGTGTCGAATTACTCTCCGACTCTGGCAGAGTGTGAAAGAGGTGAGCAGTGAGGCGCCTGCAAACACTGAGCAGCTTTGTGGCTCAGCCAGGTGACGGCACCTGTGAATGGACTCCGATGGAGAGGCACTTTTAGTTTTGGGGAGGGGGGGGCGGAATAGAGCATGTGCTCAACATAGGATCCACCACCCCTAGGTCCTCCAAGTTACTGCAAGAGGGCTGCCAAAATTATGGTTTGATCTTTTTTTTTTTTTTTTTTCCCCAACTTCAAATAGGATAATATTCTTGTCTTCATCCAGCTCCTTTTCAATCATGGATAGGTTATATGATACAGCAAATCATTTATGGTGCGATTATAAAATGTGCCCATTTTCATGAGTGGAATAAAAAAGAAAAAAAAAAATATGTGGAGCGGAGTTATTTCTGATAATACACATTAACATGAATCCAACATATTAGCAAAGACAACTCAGCCTATAGTAATGGCCTAAGCCACTGGGAACTGATAATGTATTTTAAAGACATTTTTAAACTACAGTTACAATGGGGCGGCTCGGTGGGAAACGTAGACCTAGTCCTATTCTCTAATGTCCAGTCAGCTTTTAGCACTGACTCAATGTAGAGCCCTATGGAGCCTGTCTTATAGCCCTCCATGATTCTGTTATCAGAAACTATTGGACTCTACATTAACACATTATTTGGAGCAGGCAGTCCCAAACAGGCAATAATTGTTAACAATAAACACTATTCTTACCTAAATCAATATGTTATTTAGGATTGGACATAGTTTAGATTTGAACATTTCTGATTCCAATTCTTCCTTTTGATTCTGGTTCTTTGAGGGCTGGAGTTGAAACAGGTCACATGTTTATTTCACAGATAAGAGGACCATTTGATTTGATTCAGTGGTGATTAACAGTTTTACCGGGTTTTTACATCCACACTTTAGAGCGCTGTTACTGAGCTCCATGGCTGCAACACAACAAGCTCCTGGAAGTACAGTGGTCACTACGGAAACCAACACAACAATTTTCCAAACGATTCCAATAAAAAAATTATTCCATTGGAATGGTAATTTTTTTAAACTATTCCCAGTTGGAACTGGTTTGAGATGCCCAGTCCTAATGTTATTCACTTCTGACTTTCCATCCCATGTGCTTTGCAGAAGTTTATAGAAGGGGGCCACCAAGAACGACTTCATTTTGTAATTGAATGGAAATTGAGCAGATCGTGGGCACATCCTGCCATGCGGCTCGCATGTGTACACACATGTGGCAGCCTGTAAACATGTATAAATAAAAGGATGTCTGCCAATTTTCCATGATGCTAAAGACACACTCACAGGAAGTTGACTTAAGCGTCCTTCCTGGCTTCAATAAGCAGAGGGAGAGGCGACTGCCGTTCCATCAAACTGACCTCCAAACATCTTTGACTTGTTCCTTCTAACACCATGCACATGGCCGCTCTGCAGACAGGAAAGTTATGGGATGTATACAGACAAAAGCTCATATTGTCCAAGTGTCCTCTGTCCAAGGGGACTCATTAAAACGCTCTGTTAGCAGGTGGATGAGGCCAACAAGAGGCAGGACTCAGTTCCTGTTGAGGGCAGGCTAACTTCAACAAAAGTAATCCATTGAACGAAATAAACCAAGTGTTGTCTAAATACAAGCAGGATACTTTGCCTTAATAAAATATAGTTTAAAAGTGGAAAAAAAATGTGGATTGAAATCAGAAACTTTGTGATCAAAGAATAAGTGAAGACGGAAGGCTTTTGAAACTTCCAGCATGACATTCATTTGTCAGGAAACTCAACTTCTAACACACACTTTAATGTCCAGAGTTCACCGTTTGTTCCAGAAAGTTATTGGGACCACAGTCCATCCCTTTGGCTTTGACAGGTTTTTTGTATGCATGTCTTTGTTTTTCCTCCAGTATCACAGTCCTGCCCATTCATAGCAGCCACGGCCAGTTTGTTATGCCACTCTACAGGGGTGGTATCATGTGAGACAGTGATGTCAACATTCATCCCTCATACTGTGACTGAGCCCCAAGTGGAAATAGTGCATGTGCTTTGTGAAGTGCTGAGCTTAGCAGTGTGCTGAGCGAACAGTCGATCTGTCGTGCGGTGCTGAGCGCTGCAGGAAACAGGAAATGGGAATATGAAGGTCAGAGAGCCCAGGAGGGAATGTTGTGTGCATAGAAATAAAATGGATTATGTGGTTATTTGATATGGTTGTGTGTGTTTGGACTGTTGGAACGGCAATCACATGCCAGTGCCATTGGCAATGCATAAGCCAGAGTAGTGAAGGAAACATTAATAATAGGCTAATTGTGAGCATTAAATATTTGAATATAATTCAGTGTTTTCCTTAGCTTTGTGGAAGACTTGGGTGCACAAATTTGGCTGGGAGTTTAGAGGTCATTCCTAAATAAAATAGACAAAATGCAATTGCACATCATTATTATCACCAGATCTGGGTCTAAAATGTTGGAAAAGCTAGAGCAGAGAATAAATAAATTACACTCCGAAAGAAGACCTTCTTTGTTGAAGGTTAAAGACTAAACTTGCTAGATAAGACCACTGGGGACCAACTACAGTCATTCCATCTGAGAAAAGTTAAGTTATTTTTTATGCTCACATTGATTTTGCATTCATTCGGCTTAGGTGGAGCCCAAACAGCTTGGATGCTGCACCTAAGCCTTATAATGGTAGGGACATTTGAATATTAAAAATAACGAATTAAATTCAAATGGTATTTATTATAGAGGAGTATGACCAGCTCTAGTGTGTGTGTCGCACTGATTTCAATGTGCCCCTGCAGTTTGAGAGATTTCTAAAGGAAGGACACGGTTAATAAACATTTTAAGCTGACTGACGGTTGGCCCACACAGTGCTGGACATACTGGCTGAACGGAACACCAGTTGCTTCAAGCTGCAGCGATGACATGTTCACTGACACTCATGCTAACACAAATATGTTCACAGCATTTCTCAGACACAAAAAAGCTGCATTCCACAAGTCAGCTAAGCCTCTTTCATCACAGAGGGTTGTCAGGTGCCGTCGAAGCAGCAGCATTTGTTATCTGGCCAATATGAGCTACAGTGCCCTTGAGCAAGGCTCCTAACCTCATCAAGTTACATGATCACATACACATAGTTACATAGCAGGGTGTTCCCTGCCGCTGTAAGGTTTGGGTGCAGCGGCCGAGCCGTTTAGGGCAGCGCCTAAGCCGAATGAATGGGACTAAATTACTTTTCTCAGATCTAACGATTGCAGTTTGTCCCCAGTGGACTTTTTTAGCAAGTTTAGTCTTCAAGCTTTTTGAGTGATATTTATTTATTTATTTATTTATTTATTGTTCAAGCTTTTCAAACGTTATAGTCACAGATATGGTTATAAGTCTAAAATTATGTGAAAAAGAGATGCACAACTACCACAAAGAGACGCCAAATGATGACAGAGACCCAATACTACCCCAAAGAAAATAAAAATGACCCTAAAGAGACACAACATGACTACAAAGAGATGCAAACATCCACAAAGTGACACACAATGTATGGGGAAATTGCATTTTTATTATTATTGAAAAACATAACATTTTCTTGAGGAAGGATGCCAAAACCCACGCCAAAGACGCACACATAAGTCTTCCACAAATCTAGGGAAAACACTGCATAGTTTGAGCTCAGGCTCAATAACTATCTCCAAACTCTAGAGATAGAGCACTCTGTTGTAACCATATCTAAAACTCTGGGAGCGTTAGGTAAACACAAAGGATCATTGCTGGGTCTGCTCGCTCTACACTCAATCTGAGGGACTGTGCCTACACTTCACCTTATTGGAAGGTTAGGGAGGGAAAAAAGAAACTCCCACTTTAATTGCTGTTCTGGTACAAAATGGTCTCGAGGGGAGGCTGTGCTATTTCTGACTTTAGGCTCCATGTGACGCACTTGGATGTAGGGATAAGAAGGAAGCCAGGTCCTCGGCATACACTCTCACCCACACAGAGGTTTACAAGCGTGCGTGTGTGTGTGTGTGTGTGTGTGTGTGTGTGTGTGTGTGTGTGTGTGTGTGTGTGTGTGTGTGTGTGTGTGTGTGTGTGTGTGTGTGTGTGTGTGTGTGTGTGTGTGTGTGTGTGTGTGTGTGTGTGTTACAACAGCTGTAAGGCCATCAGCCATGGCTGATGCTGAGACAAAAGGAAACCCTCTCCTGTCAAAGGCCACAGCAGAAGCCCAGGGCGTCCTTTGCTTCCTGTCCCTGTGTACAATCTGTGCAGCAAACAAAGAGAAGGGGGAGCAGGATCCAAACAGGGTGAGGGAGAGCTTTGCTCAAAAAAGAAAAAAATAGTGCAACGCTTAAACAGCAGCTCCATTGTGCAAGTACCCAACATCTCCCGTAAAGAGCAGCAAAGCCAACAGCTGTAGCTCACCGTTTGTACTCAGAGCAGAGCAGCTGGCACCTTGTTTGGCTCATTTTCCTTGTTTCCTTTTTACATCATAATTTCACAAGGCAGGACATGTTGTTCAGCAGTAAGCTTCAGAGAACTATAACTAAATACTCCAAGGCCTTGTATGTATTATGTTTTATACAACTAACGCAGCTGAGAACTCTAATGCAAGTCATGCTCAATAACACCTACCAAAGTCAAATTCCTTCTGTATGTAAGTATACTTGGCCAATAAATCAGATTCTGATTTTGATACGATTAACTTTTCAGGACTACATCCAGTTAACAGTTAAAAGTGGAGGTGCGTCTAGAATATCATGTTCAACAAAACGGGGGCACCTGGGTAGCTCGCTTGGTAGAGCGCGCGCCCATATACAGAGGCTTAGTCCTCAACGCAGCTGTCGCAGGGTCGACTCCTACCTGCGACCCTTTGCTGCATGTCAATCCCCCTCTCTCTCCCCTTTCAGGTCTAAACGGTCCTATCATAATAAAGGCCTAAAAATGCCACACAAAAAAAATCTGTCAAACTCGAGGCTTCAAAGCAGCAGTTCCACAAAGCAATGTGTGACGTCACTGCTGCTCCATGCACTGTTCTTTCAGTCAGTGGGTAAAACACTGACCTTAGCACGCTACTCCTGTATACCTGCAGGTACCAGAGGTAGAACACACCACGTTGGGTTTTATCCAACATCAGTTAAGCTAAATGGCTCATTTAGATTGTGAGTGGGCTGTTTTCTGCACTGCATCACACAGCAGCATGTGTGCAGCTCCAACTGGCTGAGCACTAGTGGGTGGGGGCAAAGAAGTCAATACGGCATAGTATCGCCATATTTTCCGTGGCAATACTGTATCGATACACAGACGCCAAGTATCAACCTATTACTATATATGTGTTGGTCAGTTTGTCTGCTTGACAATCCCATTTTGCAGCATTAAAATTGAAGTGAGATGAACAAACAAAGAAATGTATCTTTTTAGATAAAACAGATGTTGACAAAGTTTCCTTTTGGGGACATCATTTGAAATTGGGAAAAAGGTAATAAGTTGCAATATATCACAGAATATTGCAATATGTTTAAAATCTCAATAATATGGTATCGTGACATAAGTATTGTGATGATATATGGTGAGGCCTCTATTATTACTATTATTTTCAGTGAGTTAAAGGAAAATGTAAAATCTCTTCTCAGAAAGAAAGAGAATAAGCATATCTCTCAAGATATTGAACTATTACATTTATACTTGAATCACACTTTTAGATGTTCTTTTTTAGATTCTGTTCATATAAATAGTTATTCCTAAAACATTGATATTTGGATTTGTATAATATTTTGTAAAGATTTAGGATTGTATTTGCACTTGTGGCCATGTTAAGCAAAATAGTACAACTGCAACTACTGTGCCATGTGTGCACAGGCAGTAACACCCAACACACCAAAGAAATATTTTATATTCTGTTTTTAATGTCACTGCTGAGATGCCACTTTTAAACTGGTGGAAGTTTACTTAGTACTAATCTAAACTTCAACTAAATTACTCAAAAAGTAAAGGGCATGCTACAGCTTTGGCTTTTTAGACACAGTGGAGCTGCTACACTGGAGCAACACTGATCGGACATCAATATTTAAGCAAGGCCTTTATGCTTGGCCGCTCCAGCCTGAATAAATCTGCCCTGTCACTGTTCCCCTTCTGACTCGTCAATATAGACCTACAGCACACTACTGCTGCTGCCTGATCAAGAGCCCGATACACCAAGACAGTCGGGCTACATTTACATCGCTACGTTTGGGAATGAGAGGGGAAAAATGCCAGAGCAGGGGGAATGAGAGGGGGTAAACACCAGAGCAGGGGGAATGAGAGGGGGAAACGCCAGAGCAGGGGGAATGAGAGGGGAAACGTAGCAGAAGATATTCCTTTTTAAACCAAAATGTAGAAATGTAAATTTATCCTCAGACATTCCTGTCTGTTCCATCCCACCAAACACACCCAATCTTCTACTCGGGGGCTCACCATCCCCACCATGTCTGGCCCTATCAGGTTACATGAAGAAGCCAAGTGTTTAGCGGCCATCAGGGAAAAGCAGCGCCACTCAGTCAGTCTCTTAACGCCCCTGACGGGACACTGAATGACTCATTGATTGCTGTGAAAAAGCCCATGGCTAACGGTCAATTGGTACAGTAGAATTTCCATTCCACATTTCGATCTGGGCGTGCAGACTTCAATGTTGGAGAGCAAACACCACGGTCACCATGACCTTCAGACCAGTACAAACGCCCCACATGTCAGACGCCAAAGCTACGGAGCCTAACAGTGCTGCCTCTATGAATGTGAGCCAACCACAGCTGCTAATTAAATCCTGCTGTCTATCAGTTGATGGTGCAGATCTGCCAGCAGCAGTAATTCAGTGGTGATGAAATACACTCGACTCCTAATATTGTACGACATACTTGCCATGAAGAGCCAATATATTCTGACCAGGGAACACAACAGGAGCGCTCTTTCACAACCTTGAGACAATATGAGACCAGCTTTTCATCACTTACTACTTGGCGGCTGGATATGTGAACAGAGATTAAGGAGCAAGGAAGGGAGATTGCTTTTCACCGTTTTTCATTTACTATAACTGACCGGAGGCAGTGATCGGGGACAAAAGCATCCTGCTCACGTTGAGGGACATACTGGACAACGTCTCGTTATTCAGACCCCAGCCCCTACCCGCGTCTTCAAGACTTGACCCAACTGAACTCTACTCAACTTAACCCGACTCGCGCTGCCAAATAAGAAACCATCGACTCGACCGAAGACCCCAAAATTTCATGCCTTTCTCTCTCTGCCAATCACCTGCATCCATGGGTTACAAGTACAGGAGTAGGGTTGGGCATTGTTTGCATTTTAACAATTCTGATTCAGATTTCGGTTCTTATTGATTCCAATTCTTTGAGGGGTGGAGTTGAAACAAGTCACATGCTTATTTCACAGATAAGAGGAACATTTGATTTTGATTCAATGATGATTTAGTTTTACCGGGCTTTTTCCAAATAAAGAGACACTTTAGACGCCGCTTACTGTACTCCATGGCCGCAACACAACAAGCACCTGGAAGTACAGCGGTCGCTATGGAAACCAAAACTTGGGTGTGCTAAATTTGGAACCGATTAAAAACGATTCCAAACAAAAAAGATAAAAAAGATAATTTTTGAAAATTGGAACCGGTTCTCGATGCCCAATCCTAGACGGTAGATATCAGAGAACAGACTAAATAAAGTTAGGTTTGGGTCTTACATGTGTCACGGCATTACAGTGGATCCTAGCGGGACACAGGTTTGCAGTCTGGAGTCGGGTTCAATTGGGCCGGGTCCTATAATTCAATTCAATTCAATTTTATTTATAGTATCAAATCATAACATAAGTTATCTCGAGACACTTTACAGATAGAGTAGGTCTAGACCACACTCTATAATTTACAAAGCCCCAACAATTCCAACAATTCCAGTAATTCCCTCAAGAGCAAGCAGTGCGACAGTGGCGAGGAAAAACTCCCTCTTGGGAAGAAACCTCGGACAGACCCAGGCTCTTGGTAGGCGGTGTCTGACGAGCCGGTTGGGGGAAAGACCCGGTTTGGGTGTCAGTTTTCGATCCTGAATGACTGTTGACCCGTTAACCAACTGGGTTGGGTTTGTTCTAACTTTTTCCATTTACGAGCCCCAGAGCTGAGCAAACTGAATAAGCAGAACCCTGCTTCCTGCATCCTGCACAGATTGGAGATTACATTTAACTTATTACATGCAAGGTGCTTACTCAACACCAGCACACAACTTTTGCAATATAGTGTGTAATTCTCCACCTAACTCTAGCAGGGTATAAACATGACAGATGAACATGCAACAGTTTCAGAAGTTGCACAGATACAGTCTTCACTGCATTGTTACAATGCTTTGTACACTAGACAATGTGAAAGTCGGTCACTAGCAGTGTTGGGAAGGATACTTTCAAAACGTATTTCGTTACAGAATACAGAATACATGCCCACAAATGTAATTTGTAACGTATTCCGTTACGTTACTCAATCTGAGTAACGTATTCTGAATACTTGGATTACTTCAGGATTACTTCCACATTGAATTGCGTTTTATAAGTGTAGGAATGCGGCTATCACATCCATCTTACTAAACAGGCCTATAATGGTGTGTTCTTTTTATTCCAACTAGCTGAATGTGTACCTGAACAAGCAGATAGATTATTGTATTGGTAGTCCCGAACTGCATACTACAAAAATCTGACCGCGGTCTAAGCTACCACGAGCTAATTTTAGCTAACGTTAGCTAGCATGTCAAACGGGGCTAGTCAGTCTTTAAACGGCTCTGGAGCTAGTAAATCAGCACGTAGGAGAATGTTAAGTCGCACGTCAATGTTAAAATAGCAAGGTGACCAGTAAAACTACAGCAGACGACTACTCTTGGCTAATTAAAAAATAACTTACTTTAAGATGCTTCTTCAGGTTGGAGGTGGAGTAATTTGGACGCTGAAAGCAGGTTGGTTGCTGGCAAGCAGAGGCTGCACTGCACAGTTATATTTCATTCTCCCTGTTCGTTCTTTAATGTGAAATGCTGTTTGAATTTCCAAGATAGAAACTTATTGCTGCCCTGGCTCTGTCGTGCCGGTTCCGACTCCATTGTGACTGATCACGCAAATAGCTATTTTTTTTATTTCATATCGGGGCTTCTGGAAAATGCATTAAGTTGCCTTAATTTATTCAGAGTGAATAAACTCGTGAAACAGAGAAGTATCGTCATGTAATCCATTGATTTTAACAATGTAACTGTATTCTAAATACCAACTATTTAAATTGTAACTGTAACGGAATACAGTTACTCATAATTTGTATTCTGAATACGTAACGCCGTTACATGTATTCCGTTACTCCCCAACACTGGTCACTAGTGACTACTGTTGGCCTTCTAGCCCACTGATATTCAGGACACCTCCCCCATCTCCGTCTGTACTGTATGTATATGTCTTCATGTATTGTTTGCTTTGCTGTAAACCAAGTGCCCTCTGGGGACAAAAATAAAATTGAAAGTTGAAATTATTCCAACTGATGACTCATCCTCCGTCTCTATTAGCCTAACACATAAACGAGGGCTGGGCATGGTTTCAATTATTTTAGAAATACTAGTGGTTATACGATAACTGGCCTCCTGTAGATTACATTAGATTAGATTCAACTTTGTCATTGTGCAGAGTACAAGTACAAAGACAGCGAAATGCAGTTGTGTCCAACCAGAACTGCAAAAAAAAGCAGAAAAGTGCAATGTGATATACAAAGTATAGACAGTACAATAGTGCATAGGCAGGACAAGAAATATATTGCAGTGTTAAATAAATAAATATGGCTATGTAATGTACCAAAACACCTTACTTTCAGAAATAAAAACATGTATCCACAAAACATTTTTTTCATTGAACAAAACAAGGCAAAACTCTAAATTGTTAAATGTCTAAACACAAGCTGCTGTACAAGAACTCAACTAAATAAAATCCAGTGTAAAATTGGCAACATTTTGATAGAAAATCAGGTAAAGTAAACAAGATCATGAGTCTGACCAGACATTCTATACCAGCTTTCAGTAGCCTACTTTTGATACTCTGTGTTAGGATACTTCGTTGAATTACCCAGTCCTACACACAACATGCAAGTTAAACATCTTAGCAGTTGTTAGAGATGCCTTTGATGGAGCTAGGCTAGCTGTGTTGGTGCTAAAGCTAAGCAAAACTAGTTTGGAATAGAGCTGGAAAGATCGATTAGTTGTCAAATATTAAAATAATCGCCAACTATTTTGATAATCAAATTGGTTTGAGTCATTTTCTTATGAAAAAAGTAAAGCTTGAGTGAAGTCAGCTTGTTAGATGTGAATATGGTCTAGTTTCTTCTCTCCTCTGAGACAGGAAACTGAATATCTTTGAGTTGGGGACAAAACAAGACATTTCATCTTGGGCTTTGGGAAACACTGATCCACATTTTTCACCATTTTCTGACATTTTAGAGACCAAACTAGTAATCTATTAATCGAGAAAATAATCCACAGAGTAATAAACTTGAGAACCCCTGATATACACGATACGGATATGTCATATCAGCTGATATGGAACAACAAATATCAAAGATGTGATTAAGGTCATTTAGAGACTGTGTATAGGCTACATATTCTACAATATCAAATGTCCTGCTCACTACATAGCTCGATTACACTCTTTAATAACCAAATGTAAGGGTTTCTTAACAGATGTTCGTTTGTTAAGAGAAAATAAATATAAAATCAGTAGTGGTGTAACGGCCCATAGTTGAACCGTGGTCTGTACGGATAAACAGTCATGATTCGGAACGCATGTGAACCGGGGATTGATTGCAAAGTTTAACCATGATATTAGTGTGAAATGTTTACTGTCACCGTTACTTAAAGTATGAAGGCTTGCCGTAAAAAGATACAGGCAACGCAATTTGCTGTTCACGTGAACGAGGCATTAAAAGTTAAAAGCAGTGGATAGACGTTATTGGCATGGGTACTGGAGGAGCGGAAGAACTCGAAAAGCTGTGACGCCGGCTAGAGAGCTCCATCGTATCAGCGGCATTTTGTAGTTGAGTTACCCGAGAATAGGGGGCTTCGAGCCGGGTACAGGGCACCGCGAGCCGTCGGTCGTTCCGGCGGACATTGTGGCTAAGTTTAGGTGACAAAAAGTGAGCGTTATGCAGCAATGAGAGTTACGTTTAGGCACCAAAACATCTAGTTAAGTTTAGAAGAAGATGGTGGTTTGGATTACAACTCTCCTGAGGAACACGCATTTCCAGGGTGAAAGTAGGGCTGCTCGATTATGGAAAAAAATATAATCACGATTATTTCGATCAATATTGAAATCACGATAATTTAACACGATTACTTGTTGACTTCTGGAAATATGTTCCCCAGGATTGAACACACTGGGTTTATAATCACAGTTCTTTAAGTAATAAATGTTAAGTATTTAGAGAAAAAAATACCGCTCCCCCCCTCCCCTTTTATGTGCTGATCTGAAAATTGATCCGATCCGTGACTCAAAACCGTGATCTGACACGAACCTTGAGTTTCGTAATCCGTTGTACACCTTTAAATCAGTATCCAACTCAAACTCCAAAATATCAGCCAGGCGCTCTTAAAACTTCTGAAACAAAGATCAGACTTAAGTACTACACAGAGTCAAGCAGCTACATCTACAATGCCCCTCTGAATCATGCTGTTATCAGCTTAGTTATCAACTATGATAACCATTGGCTTGAAGTGCATCAAACAACTGTTTTTCTTATTCAGAAAAGACACTTGGGGCCCCAGAGCTGAGCGGATGGACTGCATTTCATGAATGTCTTCTATTCATAGCCTGGATGTTTACAGTGCAGGGCTCTCTCTTCCAGAGTGAGTAACCAGTGCAAATTCATCAGGGTTGTGATGCATTAGCCAGGAGCCTGCTGCCAATAGCTAGAGCTGGGCAATGTATCCATATTATATTGATATCGTGATATGAGACTCAATATAGTCTTAGATTTTGGATATCGTAATATGGCATAAGTCAGTGCTGTCTTTCCCTGGTTGTAAAGGCTGCATTACAGTAGAGTGCTGTCATTTTCTGAACTTACTAGACTGTTGCAGCTGTTCTATTTGCCTTTACCCACTTAGTCATTATATCCACATTATTGGTGATTATTTATCAAAAATCTCATTATGTAAATATTTTGTGAAAGCACCACACGATAGAGGTATTTGGTCAAACATATCGTGATATTTGATTTTCTCCATACCGCCCAGCCCTACCAACAGCCACTGTGAACTTTATCAAAATGTAACCTTGACGATTGCAAGCGACTTGGGGTCAGATAAACACACTCCAGGTGAAATTACTCTTTATAATCAATTGCTAATAGGACATGATGGAAACTCATTGATGCCAAACTGAGCTTAAGTCACTGAACCACCTGACAGATGTTTTGAGATATTTTGAAATGTTGACCAACTTTAAAAAGGTCTGGATTTTCCCTACAATTATAAGGCTTAGGTGCAGCACCCAAGCTGTTTTGGCACCACTTAAGCCTGAATGTAAAATCAATGTGAGCATCAAAGCTAACTTAATAACTTTTCTCAGATCTAATGATTGTACTTGGTCCCCAGTGGACTTCTTTAGAAAGTTTTGTCTTAAAGCTTTTTCAGTGTTCTTTTTTTAATGTATATGCTCTAGCTTTCCCAACTTTTTTTTAGACACATATGGTAATAATGGTCCAAAATAAATGTTAAATTGCATTATTTTTTCTTTTTACATATCAATTTCTTGTGTGAAGACCCCTAACCTCCACTAAAGAAAAACTCTGCTGTTCGTTTGAGGCCCTTTGGTGGAAGAAGAGTCATAAGAAGCCACTTATGCTATATGGCCCAAGTGTGTCAACACCCAGGTCCATATACCCTATACTGTACTTCTGGTCTGGGCTGTTGTGGCATAAGCCCCCATATGGTTGACCACTAGTGAAAACCCAATGCTCCAGCATACACTATGGTATTTTAGACAACACAAGTAATGGTTTAGCCTGCACAGAGCCCTGGCCTCAACCCATCCAATACCTTCGAGATTAACCGTGAGCCAGGTCTACCGGAGCTGGACCTCACTAACGCACAGTTATTTATATGGAACATTTCAAAACATTCAAGCTTTCACTAAACACTACAGAATCAAACCTGGCTTTCGGTCAGAGTGGTTCTTTCGCAAGAGAATCACCTGACCAATTACAACCAGCTCAGACTGCTGTGTACCTTTAATAAGTGTATTGTTCATAAAGTAAACACAACGACAGCGCAGCATAAAAGCATCAGCTGTGCACATGTAACCAAGGGACCGGGCCAGTCATTTTGATAACCTCCGACTCTGAGCCATAGCTTCTGTCTGGACACTGAAATGTGTGAATGCTACAGAGAAACAGAGCAGCGTGCAGGCTGGCTGGGACTCTGACCGAGAGGGAAACGCACATGATGTTTCTGTGTGCACAAGTGTACACGTACACGTACACACACACTCTATGCCCAACACGTCTGTAGTAGGCTATTTGAAGCTGAATTGAGGATGTGAGCACTTGATTTGCCCGTCATTTGAAGTCATGCCGCCGTGCAATAATTGTTATTACCAAGACTTATTAACAGCTATAAAGACATTGACTATGAGCGATAAAGCCACCGCAGTGTCATGCCTGTCTCACAACCATGTGTGGGCGCTTACCTTGTCCAACTCGTCGTGCAGCTCCGACAGGGTGGGTCTGATCAGTTTCTCCCCCAGCGGCGCTGATGTCTGTCGATAAAAATCTATGTTGGGCACGGCATCGATGGTGTTGTGGCCAAAAGTCCTCAGGTAATAGGTGTTGGTGTGGGTGTCATAGTGATAGTGATGCTGGCCTCCTGTGGACGAATGCAAGCTGGTCTCGCTCATCACCGTGTCCCCGTTCTGCAGGCTCTCAGCCGGCGGCGCCTCGGGAGAGGCCGCGCTCCCCGCTGCGCTCGGATCCGCGAAATTCACCACCCGAAACCGGCCTTTGGCTTCCTCTCCGCCGACACCTGGATCAGCACTCAGAGCCTCCGGAGGAGCGACGGGAGTGGCCTTATCGCTGGATGGGACAGTGGTGGAGGCGTCGGAGCTAGGAGACTTGTCTTCATTGGCGCCCGCTGCCTCAGCCACAAGGTCCACCTGGAACCGGCTCTGGCTGGGCGTCGGACCGGGCGGCTTCAGCCCACCATCTGCAGCTAGAAAATCATTTTCCGGAGCGGCATTCTCTGTCGGAGCAGACGTTGTGGAGGAAGTCGCTGACATGGCACACACACAAAAAAAACAAATGTACGTTAAAACAGTGTGGGGAAGAACCACGTTATGGCCCACAAACTAACTGGAGGAAGTGTGGAAGCCCGGGAGCCGCCCCGTTACAAACGGACAACTGCCTTCCTAATTTCAGGGGAGAACACGCTGCTCTGCCCGCAGCTCCGAGACGAGGGGAGAGCGGGGACGATAGCTCGTTAGCTGCCTCGGAAAATGAGGCTACAGTCTGGAAACTTTCGGCCACTCTCCTTCTTCTTCTTTCGCGGCAGTAAATCCCAAATATCCCCGGTAACTTTCACTCGCTCGACCACTGGACTAAATCCCGTCCACCTCCGGTCTTTGTGTCGTTCCGGGCAGGATGCTGTTGTCGACCTTGCTGCACCTTCTCCTAGACTCCCGCTGCTGCCCTCGCTGCTATTATACACACACTGCAGTCGGCATCACTGAAGGGTGGGCTCGCGAGATGTCATCGATCGCGTCTCTTTTTTTCAGGCGGAGGGAAATGTCGCGAGAATACATCACATTTCCCAAACAGTAGGCGTGACGTTCTGCTCCTGTGGAGGGAACGAGTCTATGAGAGGGAAGAGACGGGTAGGACGACGGGGGCCGGGTGAAACTGCACCAACGCGCTGTGTTGTCTGGAAGCTTCCTGGCTGTGGGGACTAACTGTTAATAACACGGTGTTTTTACTGAGAGATGGATCAACACTTCCATGTAGTAGTGTATTGTCACCAAGAAGGCCTTTTAGGGCCAAACCGAGTTTGATTTCCCACACCTGTGCCTGAGGCTAAGCCCCATATGATCACCGCTAACAGAGGCTCGGTTAGAGAGCACACTCTAACATACCGGTAGGCTATGTCTGAGAAACTGCAGTGCACACATGGTCATACAGACAGCATTCCATGTAACCTAACCTCTAAACACTTCAGAGACAGCTGTTAAATGCTTTAAATTGCATTTAAGCTTTTCTCAGTTCTTTGCTCAAACGTTTTCTTTTTTTTATGATCAATTTTTTATTATTTTTATATTTTTGAACACACAACATACAGAACAAACAAATACAATCGAACAGGAACCAAAACCCTCACCCACCCCCCACTGCTAAAAACGTTTTCTGAAAGCACACCTCAAATTCTCTGCACACACTAATCCAAAAATATGTACAGTTGTCTGCTTTTATACTTAAATCCTCCTTATCCTCCTCCTCTTACTGTACTCACACTCCTATTATTTACTCTCCTATTGGCCAAGACAGACAAGCTCACCTGTGGCCCTTTTATTGCTAAAGCTCTGATTGCTAATTGTGAACAATTGTGCAACATGTGTATGCACATGCAAGGAGACAGAGTGGATAGGAGGAAATTTAAATTTAGCAATTGTGTTGCATGTGAACACAAGATTTTATTTAAGAAGATTGTGCCAAATGTAGATAACTGTGTGTAGTGTTTCGAAAAAGGTGTGGTTTAAAACTTAAATCTGAGTGTAAAGCAGGAAGTGTGCTTCTATTTCAACGGAGAGGAGAGGAGAGGAGAGGAGAGGGGTGAGGAGAGGTTTTGGTTTTTAAAGTCCCTTTATTGGACCATTTCCAGATAAGATTCACAGTCACAGAAAAACAACAGACACAAACAAAGAAAGAAACCAAAAACTAAACAAACAAAATACTATCAATACAAACTTTGTGCTTTTTTCCAATCAAAAACTAACCACCAACTCGCCCTCCTCCCCCACAGAGCATAACACTCCCCTCACAGCCCACAAACCACTAAAAAACAGCAGATTGTCCATCATCTTGTAGTAAGCATGTTCCACCCTCAACCGGGCCTGGACCAGTCCTTCCAGCACCGGTACTGGCTCCACACTTCCAGCTCCCTGAGTCCGGTTTCTGCGCGTAAGCCAGATGGCCAATTTTGCCGTTGCAAACAAAAAATTTAATAAAATGTGAACTGTCTTTTTGTGCTTTGTGTATTTTGGACCAAAAATGAACAAGTCCAAAGAAAAAACCTCTCCAAAACCCTGAACCCACCTTTTAAGAACACCCAACAGATCTGCCAACCGAGGACATTGTACAAACAAATGTGCTAGTGTTTCCACCTCATGACAAAAAATACATCCCTCCCCTAGCTCGGGATCGATGTGCGCTCTGTATCTGTTCGTAGCTATAGCCCCATGCACAATCCTCCATTGGAGGTCGGCTGCCCGCTTTTCAACGGGCAACTTGTACAGGGAACGCCAACTGCCTTTCGGGGAAACCTCCGGACCAAAAAACTCTGTCCACCTCGACTCCTTCAGCTCAGCCAAAAACCGTATGTTCAGAACCTTTATGCAGGTATAATATAACTCTTTCTTCCCTGCATCTTGAAACTTGCCCAATTGAGGGGTTGAGAAAGACAGTAGCTGGCCTGCCTCCTCCTGCCATTCCCCACAGATGGGGTGATGGTCAGAAGAGGAAACTGTACTCCCATCCGTCACTCCACTGCTCACACAGTGACCGATTCTCTACCAGAGGTTCGCTGAGGGTGGTCCCAGGGCAGCACAAACTTCTTTCACCACCCTGTCGATCAACCTACTAGAGGTGATGTTGCTCCTCACTCTTAGCACATCAACAGAGATTGCAGTCATCTTCATCAGGTGACCCAATTTAGTACAGCCAGCCTCTCTGAGACTGGCCCTCAGGCTGGCTGACTGCAATGTTCGAGTCCCCAGGAAGTTGTTGAAAAACAACGGTTCTTCAAAAAGCCACATTCCTGGAGTTTCCTTTACATCCCGAGAATATTGGAGTACCTGCCACGCCTGCAGCACAGAGTTGTAGAACGATGTCAACCCATTAAGGTCCACATCCTCAGTTCGTAAGAGGAAAAGCTGCTTATCGTATCCCAGACGCCCAGCTCTCCTCAGCAGCAGTCGGGCTGTGTCCAACCAGCTGGGGCCACACTTGTACAATAGTTTTTGAGCAGTCTGAAGTCTAAAGGAGGCAATTCTTGATTGAATATCCACCAGCCCCTGCCCCCCTTCAGCTACAGGCAAATATAAAACTGATGCCCGAACCCAGTGTCGCCCCGACCAGAAGAAATCCACGATGGTTCTCTGAACGTCCTCCATCAGACCTCTTGGTGGCACGATGGCAATAAGCTTATGCCAAAGGGTCGAGGCAACCAAATTATTGGCAACCAGAACTCTTCCCCTATTCGACAGCTGGGGTAGCAACCATGTCCATCTAGACAACCGGCGCGCACCTTCTCCTTCACTCCCTCCCAGTTCTTTTTTACCAAAACCCTCAGATCCCAAAAACACTCCCAAAACCTTCAACCCTTCCTTCCCCCACTCAAGTCCCCCTGGCAGACTGGGCACGGCTTTACCTCTCCACTGCCCTACTAACAAGGCCTCACTCTTAGCCCAGTTCACCCGTGCAGATGTGGCCCTCTCATACAGGGATAGAGCATCCTGTAAACACTGAACATCTTTCTGGCTGCAGACAAAAATATTGACATCATCTGCATAGGCTGAAACAACAATAGGACGCTCAACGCTCAAGGACCCAGGCAGGAGAAGACCACTAAGTCGAGCCCTCACCCTGCACAGTAGAGGTTCGATTGCTAAGGTATATAGCTGTCCCGAAATAGGGCAACCCTGTCTTATCCCCCTCTGCACAGGAACGGGCCGACTCAGCCCAGCCCCCGTCTTCACCAAACACTGTGCACCATTGTACAACAAACCAACCCAAGACAGAAACCCATCACCAAAACCAAAAGCTTTAAGTGCAGAAAACAAATAAGAGTGATCCACCTTATCGAAAGCTTTTTCCTGGTCCAAAGAGACAATACCAACATCAAGATCATACACTTTACACACATCGAGAAGGTCCCGAACACAGAAAATATTGTCCATGATCGATCTATCTGGAACACAATAGGTTTGGTCCGAGTGTATAAGTAGTTCAGGACAACCTTCAACCGGTTTGATAATGCTCTGGAAAGTACCTTATAATCCGTACAGAGGGAGGGAAACTGAAGCCAGTTCTTAAGAATAGCCCCAGATCACCTTTTTGGGCAGCAATGATGCAACACTGCTGCTGACAAGAAACAGGAAGAAAACCTGTTGTAATCCCCTCAATAAAAACCTCATGAAGGTCTGGTCCAATGGTATTCCAGAAGTGTTTATAAAAATCTGTGGAGAGACCATCTATCCCCGGGGCCTTTCCTGTAGCCATCTGGTTGACTGCAGCTTTCAGCTCCTCCAGAGTTAGCTCGCAGTCCAAAGCAGCTTTCTCGTCCAGACTGAGCTGAGGAAGACCCTCCAGCAGCTCCTCACGACTCTGCATGCTGCACTGTTGGGCCCCAAAGAGGTCAGCATAGAACACCATCGCATGGCTCCTCATCTCCCCCGGACTGGTAGTTACTCTACCTCCTGGAAGCTGAAGGCAAGTCATTTGCTTCCTCTGAGCCACAGATCTTTCCAGATTAAAAAAGAAGGAGCTTGGGGCATCCATGTCCTTTAACTGGAGGAAACGACACCTGATAAGGGCTCCCTTCACTCTCTCATTCAGAAAAGAGCTCAATTCCAGTTTTTTCTTTTTCAACACCTGCCCTAAAGAAGGGTCAGAGTCCCTATTTAAAACCTCCTCAATACTGCTGATGCTGGCTTCAAGTTTCATGACCTCTGCATTAATCTTAGCAGTGGAATGGGAGGTGTACTGTTGACAAAAAACCCGAACTTGGGCCTTGCCAACGTCCCACCACTGCGTCAAAGACTTAAAATCTGCTTTTTTATTTTTCCAGCACTTCCAAAAATGCTCAAAAGTTACACAGAACTTGCTGTCTTGTAAAAGTTTGTTATTAAAATGCCAGTAGGACTTAGTCCTCTCACCTGGCGAGACAATCAAATCTATAAAAACAAAGTGATGATCCGTGAAGCCAACAGGGGTTATTCTACTGTGGACCAGTCTAGAGCTAAGGTTTAGTGAAATATAAATCCTGTCGAGTCTGGCTGCACTCACCCTATTATTAATCACCCTCACCCAAGTGTATTGTCGGGACTGTGGATGTTTCACCCTCCATGTGTCTACCAAATCCAGCTGGTTAATGGTGCTATTCAGACTCTGAGCTGAATTTGGGTGAGGTTCCTCGCCTATCCTGTCCACCGTGAAATCAGGAGTACAGTTAAAATCGCCACCAACAATCAGCTGATCCTGACGGTACTTATTTAATTCATTTTTTAACTGAGTGAAAAATATCACTCTTTCTGCTCCCTGATTAGGGGCGTATATATTAACAAAACAAAACACAGAACCCTCTATCTCTGCCCTGACCACCAGCAAGCGTCCCTTTACCACCGGTTGAGAGGATATGATGGTTGCATTCGCTGCCTTAAACAGGACAGCCACCCTGCGCGCTAACATTAGTACCATGGCTAAGAGCTAGGGACCCTCCCACCATAAACCCCAATCTGTCTCTACTGCTGGATCAGAATGTGTTTCCTGCAAAAACAGCACATCAATCCTTTTCTGACTAGAAACCTCAGAAATTAAAGCCCTCTTGTGCCCGTCTCTCCCACCATTGATATTAAGAGATCCTATTTTTAGGCTCCTCATAGAAAAGTCAGAAAAAAACGAACAAGTTGAGACAAGCAGAGAACAATATAAAAGAAATAAAGTTTAAGTGTCATGATCATTGGAAGTTCTTATTCTTTTTGAGGTTCTACGTCCTTTTTCCTTTCTTAAAGTCGTAATGTGCTTTTTGAGGCGATAG
Source organism: Perca fluviatilis (assembly GCF_010015445.1). Taxonomy (NCBI): domain Eukaryota; kingdom Metazoa; phylum Chordata; class Actinopteri; order Perciformes; family Percidae; genus Perca; species Perca fluviatilis. The sequence goes on from NC_053128.1 coordinate 852,303, forward strand.
CGTTTCTTTTTATCCAACAGGTCAAAACCAACCAGTCTTTTCAGCACAGCAACAGACCTGATAAACTTTTCTGTGTCTTTGAAATAATCAGTCACTTTCACAGATCTTTTAAAAGTTTCATTCAGAAAACGATCTATTTCCTCTAATGAATACAAATCTGTGCTCAGATTAATTTCTCCAATAGACACAGTATCAGACTCTGAATCATACTCCATGTCTTCACTAGCACATGATGCCTGACTGGTGAACAGGCCTCCACCCTGTCCAGCAGAGGTGATCCCAATGGGATCTCTGGTAATACTTGTGGAAGCTACTTCCTCAGTAATCCCTGACTGTGACTGCGCTTTAGCACCTACACACTCAGAATTACTCTCTACTGGCGCGGGAACCTGCTGCTGCTCAGACTGGCTCTGCTTCTCCACATCACCTTCATCACCTTCCTCAACAGCATCGCCAGCGCTGCATCTGCACGCACGCGATCTGCCGCTCCACGCCCCCAGCATCAGCTGCTCCAGCTACATCGGACCCGTCCCGAGGCGCAACATCATCCGACCCCGGCCCGCCAGCCCCCTCGCGGCTTTATCCGCGGCCGGGGGTTTCTGGCGCCGCCAGCCCCCGCTCGGCCTGCCGTCTGTGTGGACATGCAAAGCGCTTGTGTCCCACCTCTCCACACTCAAAACATTTCAACTGTCCAGAGCTTGCATACACCATATAAGAGCCGTGACCATGCTTCACTCTGAAGGACACCTCTAGCATCTGTGTGGGCAGTCCAGGAACATGAACACCTGCCGCCTCAGAGACTGCACATGGCGCAGTTTGGGATCTTTACATCCCTAAAGTCACTGTTTTAAATCCACTTGCAAACTTTCCATACCTCTGAAGTTCATTCCCCAACAACTCGTCGGATATGAACGGAGGAACACCAGATACGGTGATCCGCGTGGAGGGAACCGATAAAGGAGAAACCTGCACAAAGCTGTCTCTGATAAACACACCGCTCTCAATCAGCTGATGCACCAGCTGCTCATCCTTCAGAAACACCACCACTGCTTTGTTCATTCTGGATGCAAAAGACAAATTGTCATAGCCTACCTGTTCACCAACCGCCAACAGCACCTCCTCCACAGTAATATTACTCTCCGGGGGGGCTATCCTCACGCCCTGCCGGAGACTCGGAGGTGGCGTCTCAAAGGACGCCATTCCTCCCTAAAAAAAAGACACTCGACCGAAACCCCGATTCCTCAGCAGACACTCCACAAAAAAAGTCTAAGAAACTTACCTGATCATGCACCAAAAAGACAGATTGAAGACACAGTCAAATCCGAAAAACAGGGACAGAAACAGTTTGAAACTCCGCGCCACTCGCACCTCCGCCACCACCACTCACGCTCACACTCACCGGAAACGGAAAGGAGGGGAGAGGAAAGGAGAGAAGAGGAGAGATCACTTCAAGGATCCTTCGGGAGCTTGAGCTGATATAGCACATTGACCTATTGATCCCACTGACCTCATACTAATATAATAATACTGTGTGAGACATCTTTGCTCCACTTTCTCTCCACAAATTGAATCACTGTAATCAGGTTTGGCTGTTTTGGTGGTACAGTAAATTCATTTAGACAAGGGATAGCTGTGACCTAAAATGAATGAAACAATGCTATAACAAAGAATGTTAATATAATTTACAATGTTTTACAGCTTTTGTACAAACAACATAGCTTAACATATTATTATTATTATTATTATTATTATTATCTTTCAGCATACCTCAATTAGTAAAGCTAGAGGGTGATAACTATAGGCTGAGAGCAGCTGGAAGACTGTAAAAGCTTTTCAGGGCCAAGGACCAACTTTAAACTCACAATTACAGATGTATTCCAACTCAGAAAGTTGACTAAGGTTGAGTATTGATTTTGGCAAAATGAAGCATATTACTAGCAGAATAACTGACATTATCAGTGTCATCAGTGATCTTTGCATTACAGACAGTGTCTGTTGCTCTTCAGACTACGGAGGTTTTGCAGCTGGTCGCGCCCAGTGAATATTTGTTAGGTCAACATATTAGTTATGGTTTCATATAACAGAGTGTGTGTTATTAATTATTTCCAAATCAGAATGAATAAAATGTGCTCATACACACAAACATCTGACAATAGGATTAGAGTCCTAGTAATGACAACTCATAAAATACAGAATAAAGCACGTGTTTTTCTGAGCTAATGGTAATTGGGGTTGTGTCAAATGTATGTCTTTAGTTAAGTATGCCACTCTGTAATTGTATTTTTCTAATTATGCATATATTGTAAAACCTTGTTCTCAGACTGAACCCTGTGGCTCAGTATATGTTCAGATGCACATTGGTAATTTGATTACACAAGCAGAAATTAAATGTATGAAGAAATATGCATGATTTAAAAACAATAAAATCACAGTCAGAATATTGAGATGTGATGTGGAGATACATGCTGTTATAACCAATAAAAAATAAATTGAATAAATGATAAACTAAAATGATTTATGGATTAATGGATGGATGCTGCGGTCTCAGCCTGGCAACCTCTGTGAACTTTGAGTCAAGGGGGTCTCTCCAGTATTTAGAATTTGCACTGCAGTAACTATTTTAAACACTAGCTGTCAGTATTAAATATTGCACCTTTAAATGTTAATTTTCATTCTACAAAATAACTTCACGAAATTTGATAGAGAAGTAACTGCGGGATGTAATGACATGCTGTTATCTCACTGGTTGCGCTTTTGAAGGGTCAGCGGAAACTAGGTCAAAGGGTTTGAAATAATTTGAACTTTGAGCGCAGCGCAAAGCGGCAACTCTGACTCCGGATTTCCACAGGATGCAGAACAGTGAACGCATCACGTGGGGCTTATTGCTCCCAAATTTCAAAACCGACCATAATGGCAGCTCGTTCGGAATACGATCTCGTATTTTATGAAAATAGTTCACTGAAACACGGTTCTGAAAACATTTTAAGAGAGAAATAGGCCATGCAGCTGCATTCAGTCATGAGGACAGATTCACTGTCTTCATTTCAGATCGACAACGCTCAGTTTAAAAGATTTTCGTCAGCTTTTGAGAGGCGGTTCCTCATTTGCATAAAGTTGGCTGGATTCAACTTTATACAAATGAGGGGAGGGCGACTCGACGCCCTGCATCTCCAAAGTCCCTGAGACGCTACCAGAATGCATTGAACGGCTGCTCCCATAGAAATGAATGGGAAGCGGGGAAATGATGCTGACAATGGACACACACCATTAGAGTGAATTAGTGACAGATATACTGGGTTACCCATTAGTGATATTTCTTGCATACTAGTGGAATTGTGGAATGGTGGCACTAAGAAAAGTCGGAGGATCACCTAAACCATTTAAGAATCCTTGCCTGATATGGGCAAAGAAAGGAATAGGTAAAGTAGGTGACCTGTTTTAAAGAAGGGATACTAATGACCTTTGAAGAAATCTCTCTAACGTATGACATCCCAAGGAATTCTTTTTTTTTTTAAATCTCTCCAAGTGAGTACCTTTATTTCTTCAATGCCAAACCAATCAGTCAGGATTCCTGCACTCTCATCCTTAGAATAAATCATATCAAACAATTGCAATAAGAGGGGTTTGATCTCATCAATATATAACTGGCTTGCATCTGGCTCTAAATAAACACTGATAGGATTGACTTTAAAGTCCTTCTCCTGACCTACAAAGCCCTAAATGGTCAAGCACCATCCTATCTAGAACAGCTCTTAGTACCTTATTGTCCCACTAGAGCACTGCGCTCCCAGAATGCAGAGTTACTTGTGGTTCCTAGAGTCTCTAAAAGTAGAATGGGAGCCAGAGCCTTCAGCTATCAGGCTCCTTTCCTGTGGAACCAGCTCCCAGTCTGGGTTCGGGGGGCAGACACCGTCACCACATTTAAGAATAAACTGAAAACTCTCCTCTTTGATAAAGCTTATAGTTAAGGAGTGAGGAGTTGCAGCGTCCGCCTAACCCGGCCCACCTGCTTCTCTTCGTAGTCATCAGATTTGTTTATCATATAATCAATAATATAGTGAGAGTAGAGGGAGGCAGGCCAGTACAGCCTCTCATCAATGTTTTCATTTGTTTCCTTTTGTATGCATCCTGTCCCAGAACTGCTTGTTACTAACCTAGCTCTGGGGAGTTTACTCCCCGGAGTCCTTATGTGTCTTCTTCCCCTGCAATGTCCAGCCGCGTCCTGCTGCGTCCGCCGCATCCACCCGTGCTCTGCAGCGCCACGTTTCATCCCGCAACGCCCTGCTGTGATGTTCATAGTAGTCAGGATCCGGTATAGGAGACTGCACTACTCAGTATGACACGATGTGCCCTGCTATGACATGAACTACAACGACTACCTTCGAAGTCACTGTTCCATTATCTTTAATGTGACTATTATCGCCACTGTTCATCACACCCCCAACCGGCCCCGTCAGACACCGCCTACCAAGAGTCTGGGTCTGCCGAGGTTTCTTCCTAAAAGGGAGTTTTTCCTTGCCACTGTCGCAATAGCCACTGCTAATGCTTGCTCTTGAGGGAATTACTGTAATTGTTGGGGCTTTGTAAATTATAGAGTGTGGTCTAGACCTACTCTATCTGTAAAGTGTCTCGAGATAACTCTGTTATGATTTGATACTATAAATGAAATTGAATTGAATTGAATTGATAGCTAGACTTGAGACATCGAGGGCGGACTTAAAAGAGGACATTTCAGAAAAGGATTGGTAATAAAAACTGTGAAGCTTCTCAGAAACAAACAGCAAACACTAATTTAAAGCTACTCCGATGTAATTGGCTGATGCAGATTTACACAACTCCTGTTAAATTGAATAAATACAACAGTAATATACCTAAATCTTTGTTTTAAATGCAGTGAGGCTAAAGGAACATTTATGCACTGTGTCTGGGAGTGACTTGACCCTAAGATGATTTTGCTGCACCTGTATCCAACAAACCGGAATCTGAAACCCCAAGAATATAAATTTATAGATTTAGCTATACTACAGACAAAAAGAAACATAGCTCTCATCTGGAAGAAAATGGAGGCACCTACAATCGGTGCCTGGATCAGCAATATGGTGCGATTAGAGAGATTAACATGTATATTAATATATTCATACATATATGAATATATTATATAAATTAAAATAAGTGGTGAACCCCAGAAGGGGAAAGGAGGGTGACAGCAGAGGTGCAATTCTTGTTTGTTTTTGTATTTGTGCGTATCATGGCTTTGCTGGAGGGGCCATTGTTCTCTGTTTTCTGTTTCATTATGTACATGTGATACTGTCATATAATTTGCTTATTGTTTTTTAGCTGTTATAGTACAACAGAGATTAAAGATTAAGATATTTTTTGTGGGCTGGGAGGGGTGTTCAAAGTTGTAATTTTAATTGCAATAAAAAATCAATAAAACATTGTTAAAGGTCCCATGGCATGAACATTTCACTTTATGACGTTTTTTAACATTAATATGCGTTCGCCCAGCCTGCCTATGGTGCCTGCCCCAGTGGCTAGAAATGGTGATAGGTGTAAACCGAGCCCTGGGTATCCTGCTCTGCCTTTGAGAAAATGAAAGCTCAGATGGGCCGATCTGGAATCTTCTCCTTATGAGGTCATAAGCCCCCCCCCCTCCTCAATAGCTACAGACACAGAAATGGCACATACTAAAGAAAGCTCATTGTGGGACTGGCTCTGGCTCTAGCTGGTATTCTTCTGCTACTGTTTGTGTGTAGTAATCTAGCTCATTAGCGCCTCCACTGGAGTGGTGGTGGTAGAATCAATCAGGAAATGAGTTACCTAGACCGCGCACCAGGCTACTGAACGAGACCGAATGTAACCGTGCAACCGGCCGGCCCGCTGGAGTCTAATGTAACCGTGCAACCGGCCGGCCCGCTGGAGTCTAATGTAACCGTGCAACCGGCCAAGCCAATCAAGCGGTGTCTTGGTTCTCGGCAAGTTTGAGTTATTAACCAACCAACCATTAACCTGGTGCAGTTTAGAGGATTGTGTTCATGGCAATTCACACATTATCGATGGGAAAGTACAGTACATCACATACAAATGTTATGTTAAGTTAAATGTTTGTTACGTGATAGGTAGGCTGTCACCAGGAGACCGTGCACCAGGCTACTGAAAGAGACCGTAACCATGCCTAATGCATGATTCCATGTACTCACGGGTGTCTAGGTTCTTGGCAAGTTTGAGTTACCGATAGCAGAAGCCTTTATGTCTCGTGCATTTTAGAATTGTGTTCATGGAAATTCATAGGCTACATTACTAAGGCGAAAGTATTATATCACATACAAATACACGTAATGTTATCTTGGTAGTTATGTTAAGTTAAATGTTAGAAGTCAATGTGGTAGATAGGCTGTCATGAGGAGACCGCCCACCAGGCTACCGAATGTAACCATGGCCAGTACATGAGTCTAGGTCAGTATGAGTGTGTAAATAGTATGTGGAGACCGAATGTAACCCCAACCGCTCGAGTCTTCCGTGGTGTCTTGGTTCCGAGGGCACGCGAACCGGTGACCGAATCTATTAACTCGGTAGGCCAACCAACAACCATCCGGTTGAACCGACTCACGTAAAAGAGTCGGTTGTCCCATCACTAGTATGTACACATAAACCAAAGTATCAGACAAAGGGACATTGTTGTCATGGTTGGGCTTTTCAGTAGCCTGGGTAAACCCTGACAAACTTCCGTCAAATTTGAGATTTGCTCTGCAAGTCAGTCTGGCCAAGAGCCCATTCAAGCCCATTTCCAATTTTTCCAAATCAAGGTACCAATCACAACCGTTGAGGCGGGCTTTACATTCAACATGACGGCCACCCAAGCGCAGCAACCCGTTGATGCCGCTGTCGCTGCTAAGTCACTCAGATCGTTGGTCTGATTTGTTGAAGGACTATCCAATTGCGCCCAGAGGCATTTGAGTGGCGTCCGTTGGTGACGCCCCTTTGGAAATGGTCTGTGGATGAACCTTGCCCAGACCCACTCAAGAGTCTGATGTCAACCAGGCTAGCTTTTCAGTTGTGGGTTTTCTGTTTTATGTTGTCTATTCATTCCCTGTGTGTTACTGTTTCCCTGTTATTTGTTCATGGTAATGTGTGACCCGTGTCCGTTCTGTATTTTGTTTTCCTAGATCCATCCATGTGTATGTTTTCATGCTTCAGTTTCCTGTTTTACTTTGGAGTGTCTGTTTCTCCTGTGTCATGTCTTGACTAACTTCCTGTCTTGTGTTTCCCACCTCTGTGATTGTCTGCCCCGCTCTGATATGTTCCACCCATCCATCAGTCACCTGTCCTTTGTTACTAGTGCATCCCTAGACTAGACAATTGTGACCTGAGTGTCCGAGTCATTATGCTTCATCCTCAAGACCATAAAGACCATCTGTTGCCTTTGGATTGTTAGGAGCATTGTATATGGTAGCAAGTAAAGGCTGTAATAATTACACTGAATAGGTAATTGTGAAACTGAACCACTGCTGAGCACTTAATATTGAAATTTAAATACTTCTGAATGTATAGTTCTTAAATGTTTCCCTTTGAAAACTATCTGAAATGTATGTGGTGTTAATAACCACAAACATAACCCTCTTTGACATTTCCAGGATTTCCCAAATTCAAAATAGATCATTGCCAATTAAGTTGGAAGTTTCCAGAGAATAACATGACTGGCAGAACTGAACCTGATCGATTCCATCAGGGGAGGAGTGGGAATATATGTCGGCCCCCCCAACATTTACCCTGATATTATGTGGTAAACAGAGATCTGATTTTTTAAATGAATGATTATAACTTTTAGAGTGAATCCTGAAATAGAAACATAAAAATAAACCGATGTCCTTTGTCTACCCCGACCTATCCCGACCTACAGGCAGAAACTAAAATCTGCTACGCCTGTGGTCAACACTGGGAGGAGATGGACCAACGAAGCAAAGCTGGAGTTACAGGCCTGCTTTGAGTGTTTTACGGTTTTTGAGGCTGCAGATACCTATCTGGATGAACTAACTGACACTGTGATCTTAAATTTTTTTTTTTTAAGGCGCGTGTGTGTGCCGACTAAGACCTTCGCACATACAGCAACAATAAATCCTGGTTCATAGTCAAACTCATGCAGCTTGGTCAGGCCAAGGAGGGGGCCTATAAATGGGGACAGATAGTGCATTCAATTTGTACTCGGAAGTCAGATTTTCCGAGGTCAAAGTCGGAAACGCCCCCCTGACCTTGTATTTTCGAGTTTGGAACTCGGACAACCTCAGAGTACCCCGAGTTCAAAATCCAACATGGCTGCCCCGTGCATCAACAGCAGTGAAAGCTGTAGTGACATGCAATTATTAGCACTTCTGTCTTATTTGTGTCTCACTAAATCAGTCTTGCACACAGTCCTGCCCAACTATCTGTGGACATGTTGCTATGTTGTTTATATGCACAAAAAAACATAATGTTTTATCTTTTACATGATGTTCATTATTTCTGTCTAATCTCCACTACCACGGCCGCTGAAAGCACCATCATCTGGCGGGGTCTGTAGCCGGCTCACAGTCACCTGTTGGCGGCTAAACAACTGCTGCTGGTAGCCGGCGTCCCGGAGCTCTGTAGCAACTAAATACAACCAGCAACTGCTGCTCTGATTTTATCTTTCTATGGCACTATGTGTTCATGTACATGTTCATAAAATACTTCTATTTTAGGTATTTAATATATGGTCTATTGGTGAAGTAGCATTGATCACTTTGAGGGGGGGATACATTTAGTCCCCACCGGGGATAAAAAGAATTCAGCAGGGATATGTAGACCAGAAAGGGAGAAATCCCACGCATACCCCCAGAAAATTGTGTCCTGGTTTTAGTCGTGCATCAGAAAACTGAGATTGGACAGATAGTCTAGCTAGCTGTCTGGATTTACCCTGCAGAGATCTGAGTAGCAGTGAACCATAGTCCTCACAAATCCACCGGAGGTTAGAACGCCAACACAGAGACAGAGGAAGGGGACGGACATCCGACCGAAAATAAGGGACATCCGGCGGAACATCTGGCGGCACCGGAACAATCCCGGAAATGAAATGTCGCAAATTTTTCTTGTCAGTGTTACTCAATCACTTCATTCAGATCACTATAAATATTCAAATCGGTCGATGCTTGTTCAGAGCTCCAAATGAACTGAACTGAACCACGTCTGAACGTCTTTATTCACAATTTATGGTCTGAGAACTCAGTTCTGCTCACTAGTGAACTGAGAACAGAGAGATAGTCATGTACTGTTATTCATTCAGCTTTTCTCGTCCACAACCGCCCCCTCTGGAGCCTCAGCAACCGAACTTGTAGATAATTTCAATTGTAGAATATCAACTATTATTGACACCATTGCTCCCGTTAAGGTCAAAACCATCTCTAGCAAGAAAAAATCACCATGGAGAAATGTCGCACCTGTAAGATCAGAAAAAAGAGAGTGTCGAAAAGCTGAACGCAAGTGGCGAAAAACAAACCTACACGTCCATTATGAAATCTATAAAGACAGACTGTATTTTTAATGTGGTACTGAGAAATGCAAGGCGGACGTTCTTCTCTGAAATTATTGCAAAAAACTCTAATAATTCACGTGCTCTATTTATTACTGTCGATAGGTTATCAAACCCTCCAGTACCAGTAGCATCTGACCTTTTGTCCACCAAAGCTTGCAATAACTTTGCCATCTTCTTTAGTGAAAAAATTCAGAAAATTAGACTTACAGTCAGTGCATCCATATCAGGTACAGGATATGTGCTGTCTCAGTGTTTAAGCAAAACAAGTCCTCATATGACACAATTTCAAACGATACACCAAGGTCAACTGGCGGAGATTATACAAAATCTGAAAACCTCCTCCTGTTACCTTGATATTTTACCAACTGGCTTTTTCAAAAATGTTTTGAATTGTTTGGTCTCAGATCTTTCACAGATTGTAAACATGTCTCTTCAATCAGGTATCTTCCCACAGGCGTTAAAAACTGCAGTAATCAAGCCACTTTTAAAAAAGAATAACCTAGATACATCACCAATGGACAACTACAGGCCTATATCAAACCTCCCATTTTTAAGTAAAATTATTGAAAAAGCGTTTTTTCAACAAATAAACCTTCTATTGTCCCAAAAGAATATTTTGGATCCTTTATAGTCGGGTTTTCGGCCACATCATAGCACTGAGACAGCTCTTCTGAAAATTTTCAATGATATCCACTTAAGCACAGATAGTGGCAGAACTACAGTCTTAGTTTTACTAGATCTCAGCGCTGCATTTGACACCGTTGACCACAACATATTATTAAACAGACTGGAAAACTGGGTAGGTCTTTCTGGAACAGTACTAAAGTGGTTTGAATCCTATTTAAAGAATAGAAATTACTATGTGTCAATAGGTAACTATGCATCTGAGCATACAAGTTTGACATGTGGAGTTCCCCAAGGCTCCATCCTGGGTCCTCTACTGTTTAATATATACATGCTACCCCTAGCTAAAATCATGGAAAACAACAACATAAACTATCACAGCTATGCGGACGACACACAGATTTATATAACCTTGTCACCCGGAAACTACAGTCCAATACAACACCTGGCTAGGTGCATTGAACAAATCAACGAATGGATGTGCCAGAATTTCCTAAAATTAAATGAAGATAAAACGGAGGTGATCATTTTTGGACCAAAAAATGAACGATTAAAAGTCAATGCTCATCTTCAATCAACAATGGTAAAAACAACAGACAAAACAAGAAATCTTGGCATAATTATGGACTCTGACCTGAATTTGAACAGCCATATTAGCCATATTAGGCCATATTTCACAGCGGTTTGGAAGGTCAGACCCCCCCCAACGCAACCTCTGGGGGCTCATTAGCCAGGAGGACTGCTAATCCAGTTAGCAGTGTTACACACACTGCTCTCAGCGCCTCCACACTGCTGCAGATAATTACTCACTGGACTTGGACCAAAATCTTTTTAAACCTATTTCATAGTACAAGGCATCCAATGTGTATGACAGACTCTGAATAAGAGGCTTGTTTTCCTATTTCGCAAATAATTTAAAGTGTGTTTATTGGTCTGTTGAGAATGGGAGTAGCCATCATCCCACTGCCTTCTGCTCAACCAATCAATCAATCAATCAATCAATCAATCAACATTTATTTATATAGTACTACAGCAACTAGCAGGTATCCAAAGTGCTTAACACCAAGGACCAAGAATAAAACAACAGTACATATAGTCAAAAGAATAAAACATAAAATACAGTAAAATCAGAAAAAGGTTATATAAAAACAGGAGGAGGAGAGGGAAAATGTGACACCGCTACTATGTATTTAGTCTAAATCCACGATGTTACACTTCCAGGATTTCTCCGCATGCCGCCAGAAACTCCGCCGTATGTCCCTCAGTTTCTGCCGGATGTCCGTCCCCTTCCTCTGTCTCTGTGTTGGCGTTCTAACCTCCGGTGGATTTGTGAGGACTATGGTTAACTGCTCCTCAGATCTCTGCAGGGTAAATCCAGACAGCTAGCTAGACTCTCTGTCCAATCTGGACTGGTTTTCTGTTGCACGACTAAAACTACTTTTGAACGTACACATGTTCCACCAAAACAAGTTCCTTCCTGAGACTATTTAGCAGAGGCACCGTGGATCTGTCCGGAGCTTAGCCCCACCCAAGACGATTGTGATTGGTTTAAAGAAATGCCAATAAACCAGAGCACGTGTTTCTCCCATCCAGGAATGCTGTGACCTTCCAGACCTTCCTCCACAGCACTGTGGAGGAAGGTCTGGTAATGCGAGACTATTATGTATTAAAAGAGACAGTGTGGAGTCTCACTCGCGGTGTGAAGCGCGTGTCCGCGCTATTCTCCAAAATGCACTCTAACAATCATAGACGGCCTTTTGTACAGTCGAGCTGTAAAGGGGTTCGGGCTTTTAAAAAGCTGTCGGGGCAACCTCTAGCTCACCCAGTAAGAGCGTACACCCCATGTTGGCTGAGTCCTGCAGCGACGCGAGTTCGAATCCGACCTGCTGCCCTTTCCTGCGTGTCATCCCCCATCTCTCTCCCCCTTTCATGTCTATCCACTGTCACTACTTAATAAAGGTTAAAGCCCCAAAAAAATAATCTTAAAAAAAAGAAGCTATCAATCAAAATGTACTTGTCGGGCTCTAATCTAATTCAGACAATAATAATCTGAGCCTGTCAGCGGGACCAATGTCAAAGCTATTAGCATTAGTCACTTAGACACCAATGCATGGGAAAACAGGGTCCAGGTTGTGTTGTGTAGCATAGGTAGAGCGTCAAAAAATAGGCAGGCAGACTTCTGAAATTCCAAAACAGCGCAAAACCTATTAGAAAAATTACAACAAATACAAAACTTGAAACTAGTGATGTTACGTTCTGTGCTGAGACGTTGAAGCGTGTCGAGAAATTCCGGAAGTTGTCCGTGCAGCACGTATCGAGGCTTGTATCGCTTTAGACAAATGATGTCATTGATGACATCCGAAGCCTCGCTGCCCGTCCGTACCACGTGGCTGCTTTAGGAAGTGGTTCCAATCTATAAAAGAAAATACACACTATATTGATATAAATGGATTACGTAGAAATTGATTTCTTCTTCATCATTATTTCTAAGTCTTTACTGGCGCACATTAAAGTAAAAAAAACATCACAGATGTATCACAGATCACATAGATCATCTGGAATTACACTCTTTGACCAACAGGTGGTAATGGGAGCAAATGAAGCCTGGAGAAATGAGTCAGAATAAAGGACAGTGTGTGTTAATGGTGAAGAAGGAACATGTCAGCCAGTCAGCAGTATGTGTGTGTGTGTTTTTTTTTTTTTAAGATATTTTTTTGGGGCTTTTCCCTTTACTTTAGAGTGACAGGGATAGACATGAAAGGGGGAGAGAGATGGGGGATGACAAGCAGCAAAGGGCAGCAGGTCAGATTCAAACTCGCGCCGCTGCAGGACTCAGCCAACATGGGGCGGACGCTCACACTGGGTAAGCCAGAGGCCGCCTCCACAACAATGGAGCTTTGAGGCACAGAGGAAGAAGATATAGGAGGCTGTGATGCACACACACACACACACACAGAGACACACACACACACACACACACACACACACAGAGAGAGAGAAGAGACACACACACACACAGAGTGCGTTTGCTAGTTTGAGTTTAACTTCAGTTTTTCAGACAGGTTTGTCAGGGCCAGGTATAATGTCTCAGAAGCATGTACCTGCCTGGAGAATAATGTATATGAATAGCCATGATGTTTAATGTTTTATCTTTTCACTGCTTTAGTGTCTAAAGTCATTGTGGTACAGCACTGTCTGTTGGAATGTCAATATCAAGTCTGTTTAATTTCTGTAAAAAAGTTAAAACTGTTTTTTTAATTAGTTTTTTTTAACATGGCAATAACGTTTCAGTTAACTCTTTCTTGAAGGGTTTTAGTTCATTTAGTTTCAGTTTAATAAAAATATTTTTCACTGCTGATCGCAAACACCAACCTCATTATTCTGGGGGGTTGCGACTCGAAAAGGTCATAAACCTCTCCAGAAGATTACAGAAACAAAGTCCTTTGATTAAATAGTGTTTTGCATGATTTGCAAAGAGGCAAACCACAGAAAGAATGACTCATCAGAAACCTGCGGGAGACATGGCAGACACAGTTGGCCTGTATGTGGGTTTGAATCCTTTGATAATAAGGTTTCTTGTCAAGTTCTCATGTTAGTAATATTCAACATTCACCAAAACACAGTGGAACTGTCACGGCTGGAGAACAGGCAGGAGGAGAAGTGCCCAAACCCAGATGAACGGCTGGTGCAGTTAATACTTTGAAAACTTAAAAATCAGGCAGGTACAGCAGATAGCAATCATCAACTAACACAAACTGACTACTGAAACAGGAGAAACCAGACTGACAGACACAGAACCTGTTTAACTCATGGAGCACAGGTGTGTTGGACAACAGAGACAGGAAGTAAAACAAGACATGACACATGAGGAGAGTGACTTTACAAAATAAAACAGGAAACAGACTCAACAACCCAGGATGACAGGAACAGCACAGTCACACCTGCAATGGTCTCGAACCCCATTCCAGACCCGTCTCGACCCGTTAATGTATCACCTGTGATCTGACATGTACCTGTAGTCTATATACGCCATGCAAACAGACCAGGGGTTCCAGAGTTCTGTAGGGGCACACAACAGCCAAGGGTCATAAAGAAACAATGAAAACACATTACTTGTCACATACTGAAGCTTGGTCAGTGTCTCTAGGTGTCAGATACTGACGCAAAATCCCCATTTAGTCTCTTTATGGATTGCACCGGACAGAGCAGCAGCTCGGCCGCGGCGCTGTAAGACGATGTAGTATTAGGAGTCACAACAGTAGCGAGCAGTATGAAAGACCGAAAATCCTTGTAAAGACGCGGGGTGGTGGATGGGTCAAACAACACAGGACTTTCACCCAGAAAACCAGGGTTCATGTCCCGTTCTTGTCCCGCATGTCACTGAAACGTACATTTTGTAACCCCACCCACCATCTGTTCCTAAGAGAAATCGCTGCCATTCAAGTCAATTCTTGATATTCCACCAGCCACGCCACGCCGCGTCCCAGAAGCGTGCGTGAAGCGGCTCTCTGCTCTGCTAAAGATGCATGTCAGGTCTATTTTCACGGCGAGAGCATCAAGTCAATATACCATAGGACACCCCCAATATCGTATATGTCTCCTCTACAACACCATGGACAACGAGAGATTCGTCTTGGAGGTGGAAAACATAACAGACATCACAGATCCTTTTTATCAGGACGCCAGTAAAGAGAAGACATGGAGTTTAATTACAGGAGTGCTTGGAGCGGAAGGTAGACACTAGCTTAATAAACACCTGACTGTTCTGTAAAGTTCTTGTAGAGACAATCAAATCTGCGAGTCGCTCCGCTTCTGAGACGCTCCAGGTGTGGTATGGCTCGTGGCGGAGGACGGAACAAAACCGGAACGCAGCTGGAACGCAGCACAGAAGCACCTGGTGGAGAATCGGAGTAACTGTCCCTGTTCTTGTGCCGCATGTCAGTTCAACGTACGTCCCGATCCAGTGTGTCTAAAAGTGACGCTAAAGGAGACTTTTTGCGTCAATAACAAACAGCAAACCTGACCAAGCATCGCTTTCTGATGCGCTTGGATGGAGAATGTGTTGGTCCACCAGCTAAGACCAGCACTTACCACCAGGCAGGAGCAGGAGTCTTGTACTTCTGGTCAAAACACAGAGAGAAAGGGGGTCATAGTGAGAGAACCAAAGTGTCTCCCCGGTTCTTTCTGACCACGGTGAGAAATCTGGAGCAGGAGAAGTTAACCCTCTCCTTGATTTCATGTTGTTTCTGGAGAAGGAGAACCAGGAAATGAGTCGGGGGGGAAATGCAACGCTACCAAGCCACGTCCAAGCTACGTGCGCCGAGGTGTACGTCAGGCTACGGTGTAGGGTCCGGGGGGGGGTTGTGCTTTATGTATTTTGACGTGGCAATGTTTAATGTTTTTTTGTTTTGTTTAAAAGCCCTTCTAGGGACGGGTATTGGCAATTTGCAATATCTATAAATGCTATGATGCTGTACATTGGACATTTGTTGCACAAATATCTATGTCATAGCATCTGTTGCTATTCTAATAAACATGAATTCAAAGCGCCTCCCGGCTGTTCTCAGAGTGGAAATGACTGTCACAAGGGGCACAGTCGGCCATGTTAAAGGTCCTCTGGGTTCCCAGCGCTATTCCAAATGGAGCAAGGTCCTTTCCCCACGACCTATCGTGGGGAAAGGAGGAGAGGGCATCCTGTTAGCCCAGTGACACACACCAGCTCATCCACATGTCACTGAGTGTGTGTACACAATAAGTGGTGTGCACACACAGCCACAGTGGCTTGTGTTGTGTTGGCACAGGGACCAAATGTCAAGTAGAGCTTCTGCTACAGCAACACACATCTACTACCACATACTACAGCAGCAAAGGTATGTGTGCATACATTCTGATGGAGCCATTTCACTGCACTTCCTGCTGGATTTTCGGCATTTGTTACTGGACCCATTACAATCATATTGCTGGAATAAACTTTAATACCACTGTTAAATAATGTTACTGACTGTCACAACTGTCTTTCTAAATATGCAGTTTACCTTGTCGTAGCTTGACCTATTGTTACTGCACACATAGATTTCACACCGAAGTTCATGAAAAAGATCACATTGATGATCAAAGTGACAAAAACAAGACCCAGGAAGTCTAAGAAATATTCTTTCAGGGTCCTACACACAGCATTAGGCTACTGTAAGGTTTGAAGGATTGGCCAAAATATCTTGAAATGAAAATAAAGGAGACAATGTATCAGCAGGCTTCCATGTGTCTATAGTCTCCATCATCCTGCTGTGTCCTCTCTCAGGGCTCTGTAAGATGAGAAGGGTGACACAGGTTTTGACCCCCTGGGTTATTTCTGTTGTGACCATGTCTAAAGCAGCAGGTCTGCAGATGGACCCCTGCAGTGTCATCCACACCATTCACAGAGTGTACAGTACTGAGCTTCATGACCTCCCCTGTCAGTCTGCGCAAACATGTTTCAAACCAGCTTTAACAAAATAGAACAGCTTGGTTGTTTCATCGTCTTTCATTTCTAAAACACTGCAGAGATGGAAGAAGTAATCACATCCTGCAGTAAAAGTACTAATACCACAATGTAAAAATACTCTACAGTACAAGTCCTGCATTAAAAAAGTTACTTAAGTAAAAATACATAAGTATCATCAGAAAAATGTAGATAAAGCTATAGTGCATAGTTTCTTTCTTCCCCATGAGGAATTCTAAGTAATGACAACAACACTGTCGGCGCGTTCACATGATACAAGCCTTATGTGATACAGCACTTGAGTAAATGTACTTAGTTACATTCCAACACTAGTAGAATCTAACTGTAAAAATACAACACGGATGGGGGAGGGTTGGTATGTCTCTCAAACCAGTCCTACAGCATGTCTCTTAAAGACATTTCCCCCAGGCTATCTGTGAACTCTCTGGGTTTCAGTAATCTAGACCCACTCTGATCCCACACTCACTTAACCAGGACCCTTGTTTCTAACCATAGACTGTTAATATTAATTGACAAAGCATCCGGTTCGGCAAAGTGCTGCAAATGCGGAAGCTCCTTAAACCTGCATTCTATCTGAATTCCAGCAGGGGGCAAGACTGTATGGCTGCAGCCCGGAGCATCCCATGTCATGCTGTCCCGCCTGGTGCCATCCCCGACCTTCTACTTTTCAAAATAAAAGCTTGCGTCCCCATCTCATGTCATCCCGCCTGGTGCCATCTGGAATAAAATACTTTAAAAAATAAAATACTTTAAAAAATATCTCTTACTTTTCTAAGTAAAAGCTTCCCCGAGCTTCTACTTTTCAAAGTAAAACCTCGTGAATAAAATACTTAAAAATATATTTGGTGTTAGTAAGATAAATGCAGACTATTATGCTAATGAATAAAATACTTCATATATTTGGTGTTTTTTTAACTAAACAGTAACAGCAATCATACAAATGAATAAAATACTTAAAAAAAATATGTCTACAAGATAAATGCAGACTATCATACTGATGAATAAAATACTTAAAAATATACACTACTGGTCAAAAGTTTTAGAACACCCCCATTTTGTTTGTTTTTTATTGAAATTTTTGCAGTTCAAGTCCAATGAATAGCTTGAAATGGTACAAAGGTAAGTGGTGAACTGCCTGAGGTTAAATAAAAAGTAAGGTTACCCAAAACTGAAAAATAATGTACATTTCAATATTTTACAAAAAGGCCTTTTTCATGGAACAAGAAATTAGTAAATAACATAAAGCTGTTCTGTTCTGTGGTACCATACCCTCGTGAGCATTATTTGAACAGTATTGTACTGCAGAAAGTAGTGTGTTGCTATAAAATTGGCGGGAAAAAGGCAATTAACAATGAAAGAGAGACAGACCATCATAACACTTAAGAATGTTGGTCTTTCCTACAGAGAAATTGCGAAGAAGGTCAAGGTGTCAGTGAGTACAGTATTCTTCACCATCAAAAGGCACTTAAAAACTGGGGGAAACTCTGACAGGAAGAGGTCTGGCAGACCCAAAGCCACAACAGAATCAGAAGACAAGTTTCTGAGAGTCAACAGCTTGCGTGATAGGCGGCTCACAGGACAACAGCTTCAAGCACAGCTTAATAGTGGTCGTAATAAGCAAGTCTCAGTTTCAACTGTAAAGAGAAGACTTGGAGCTGCAGGTTTGATAGGTCCAGTTGCAGCAAGAAAGCCATTGCTAAGACGTCAGAATAAGAAAAAGAGGCTTGCCTGGGCCAAGAAACATCGTCTATGGACTACTGAAGACTGGAAGAAGGTGTTATGGACTGATGAATCAAAATCTGAAATCTTCGGTTCATCAAGCAGGATTTTTGTACGCCGTCGAGTAGGTGAAAGGATGGTTCCTCAGTGTGTGACATCAACTGTCAAACATGGAGGAGGAAGCGTGATGGTCTGGGGCTGTTTTGCTGGATCCAGGGTCGGTGATTTGTACAGAGTGAAAGGCACCCTGAACCAAAACGGCTACCACAGTATTTTGCAGCACCATGCAGTACCCTCTGGTATGCGCCTAGTTGGTCAGGGGTTCATCCTACAGCAAGATAATGACCCAAAATATAAGTCCAAGCTATGCTAGAACTACCTTAAGCCTGGTTCACACGGGACGATTTTAAAATTGTCGGACAATTTTCCAATCCTGAGAGACCCCACACACGGCGATAAAAAATCACGGGTCTAACAGTTTTGGTCGTACAGTGTGTGGTGCGCAGCACACGGCAAAATCAACACATCACACACGAACCGATTTGACTGCCGAGCATTCCCAGGTCAGACGGGAAATCTCGCAAAATCCCTCGAGATCAAACGCGACTTCAGAGTAAACAATCATGGCGGATGCAGTGGTGATAGTTTGTAGTTTGTTTTTAACCGAAAAAAAAGGTTATCAAAAGAAAAGGCGATGGTCAAAGAAGAGGAGACAACGCGAGCATGGACTATACTCAGCTACATCATGATATGGAGGTGAGTTGTTGTTTTTTCTCATAGAAATGTCGTTATGTATTACACAGATTAATTACCGTTGAAATACACGTTCATATATTCATTTCCATGTACTCTGGTGGACTGCAGTTGTGGATGTAGTTATGCCCATCGACTTTATTGTATGCCACAGTCCACAGGCTGCGTGCTCGTTTGTCCCCGGGGGACACCACACACGAGGAAAAATCCAACATGTTGGATATCCCATTCTATGCTGTGAGATGAAAGTACGTGATTGATTGACTGTTATTTATTGGAACTGACCTATCTTATGTGGTGTGATGTGTACCTATTCATTTACGTAATGATTAGAGTATTTATATCCTGTACAATTGGTTATATTGATTTGACATTGATTGGATTTGAACTGAAATGAGGCAATAATAATTAATGTATTCTGTACTGTATGGATAGATTGTTTTTTTTAGATGGATAGATCATCTGAATCTGACCCTGGTGGTCAGTGGCGAGCCAACCGCAGAAGTGAGTGAACGGACCAAGAGCCTGGTGTGGCCAGCCGTGGCGTCTTTGGAATCATCACCATCCTGTGCCTTCATTTACATACAGATAAGAACATACATAAATCTACCCGGGTAGTGAAACGAACATACATACTTTGAAGAACACACGCAAACACCAAAACTTTCACGGACTCTTTCTTTTGTTGAAATTGTTTATTTTTGGGTTCAGTGTGCGAATGTGCACTCAGGAAGCCGGCTTAGATAGGCAGGGAATGTAAATAACTGTCATTAATTTGTGTAATACATCTCTTGAGCTTTACCTGGGTTGTGTTCAGGGCCGTTCTGGGACTGAAATTCAACCCGGGACTTTAAGATGGAGAGGCCTTTTACGCGAGTGCCCTTGGTGCACGAGCAGAAGGATTTTTTGCAGTTATTTTGATTCTAATAGTGTTTTTATGGTAGGCTATAAAGAGAATCAGATTACGCTGAAGACCTTCAAGAAACTTTAGGATGACACCTGCCTCCTCAGGTTGTATAAGCAAGTCACCACTGCACTGAACACAACCAGGTCAACAAAACCTAATCTCGAACACATAAGTCACAGTATACTGCTAACTACCAGCATGTCATGTGCACAGTCTGTTGGAGTGATAAAATAATTACAAATACTCACACTCATATACTCAAAAACTACAATGCAGTCCCATAAAATAGAGATTTGTGTGTTTGTGTGTGTGTGTGTGTGTGTGTGTGTGTTTGTCCTTACTTTCTCAGCTTGGCTCCCTGGCTCAGCTTCCCCTGTGATGGACCCTGCCTCTGCTTACTGATTGTGCAGCTACATATGCATGAGAAGAACATCGGTTATAAATATGACTAAGAATAAAACATTTTTTAGTTCAATCTGTGCTTCAGTCAAGTTATTATCTAGTATGTGGAACTACTGGCATTTTATCCTATATGTAAATATCTGATTGATTGATATGCCTAATATGATTGCCTACCCAGCCCTGCACACTGCCCCTCTACCTGTCTGTTTCCTGCTCTTCCTCTCTCCTCCTCTCTCCTGCTGCTGCTCCTCCTCCTCCTCTCTCCTACTACCTACCTCACATCACCAAATCCAAACCTGACTGACAGTAAACTATTTTTTCGGCGCCTTAAGTTTGAACTAATCGGATGTCAGGAAAAACGAGGATCAGTCCAAGTTAGGAGGGGCCGCTCGTATCCCCCTCAAGACTGAAAGTATTGGTTTGGCCCGGTCTGAAACACACACACAGACACAGCGCTCCGCTGCAGCTGAACGGCCGGCCAGGCCGGTCGCGTATGACAGAAAAAAAAATAAAAAACGTATTGACCACGGGCTGGTTCGGCCTGAAATGGACCGGCCGTTCGGGATTGTTCCCGGTTTTCCCGATGGCCAATCCGCCCCTGGTTGTGTTGTCTGTTTTCTGCTGACATTTTATTATTTCAGGCTCCGTAGTCGTAGAGTTCTGATATTAGCCCAGTTTGATCCATAGCTAATCAAATTAGTTGTCAGGAATACTTACGAAACCTGCAGAGGGTTACAAGTGGCGAGCCAGCCAGGAGCCTGGTTATGTGTTAGCAGTGAACCACATTACAAGTGTGTGAAACTATTTTCAAGTGTGTATGTTCTTTGTTATCTGTTTATAGATCAAGCTTTACAAAAGATGGAGTTCATAGTGAGCTCAGGTATCAAAGTCCCCAATGCAGTAATGGTGAGTGGTTTGCTTGAATCACCAGAAGATGAGGAGATCATAGACTTCCTTAAGAAGTATGGCCCCATGAGACATGTCCCAGTTACTGACATTAACTCAGAGTTTTATAAAAACCTGATTGTTGAGTATCAAGATGGTGTTGCTGTTGAAGCCTTAGCCCCTCTTCTGCCCTACACGCATGAACTTAAGGACAGTCCAGATGTAAAATACTACGTTCAAGCTCTGGCAAGTGTGTACACCACTAAAGTTGGCTGCAGTGTTACCAAAGCCTATCTTGATGAAATAAAGAAGTTAGCGAAACTGAGCGGACGAGGTTTCGAAGAGGTGCTGAAAGACATGATGTCAGAGATCAGTGAGACAATCGAGACTGATGGCAGTGGTGATAATGAGTTCGAGCTCAGACCACTTGACAAGCCCCTTGACACATTTGAACCCCCACATCCCCAGCTGCTTCCAGATCCTTCCCGGGAAAAGTTCATTCATAGTGGTGCTGAGCCATGCCCACCAGCTGATGTGAGGCGAAGTCTGCCCGTAGTGGAAAGCAACTTGAATCCACCTGAAATTCAGAAGGTCATCGTTGAGCACATTGTAAGGAGAGTTTTTTTTTTTTTTTCTTTTTTATTCTTAAACAGTCAAGTTTTCACAGACCCAATAGTGAGACAGACTACGACACATGGCGTTCACATGTTGAGCTTCTCCGGAAAGACCCCATCCTGTCTAATCTTCAGAAATCACGGAAAATCTTTGAAAGTTTGCTCTCCCCTGCAGCAGATATTGTCAAAAGACTGAGCCCTGAAGCTACTCCTGATACCTACCTTCAACTGCTGGACGCAGCTTTTGTAACCGTTTAGGACGGCGAGGAGCTTTTCGCCCAGTTCATGAATACTCTTCAGGATCTTGGTGAAAAGGCCTCTACCTACCTCTGCCGCCTTCAAGCTGCCCTGAACCTTGCTGTTAAAAGAGGAGGAGCTGCGCTGGGAAAAAAAAAAAGGCACATTCAAAAAAGTTGGGGGGGGGGGGGGGGGGGCCCCTTTTTTTTTGTTTTCACCCTTGAAAAAAGGAAAGGCCCCCCCCCAACATTTTGGTTTTTTTTTTTTTTTTGGGGGTTTTTTTTGAGTTCCGTTTTCAGAGCTCCTGTTATTAATCCGCACTGAGGAGGATAGGCAGGCAGCTAAAGCCACACGTATGAAGAAGCACCTTGGCTCACACCGGCAGCGGGCTATGGCAAGTGCATGTGTCTGCAGTCAACAAGCAGCATTCCAGCCTGAGTCCGACCCATTGACAGAGCTTAAACAGCAGGTGCCGTCTCTGCAGAGCCAACTCGCCACGCTGATGTCTAAGAAAGCCAAGAAGGTCCCAAAGACCAAGGGAAACACTGAGCATCCATCAGGTGGGCCAGCATCTAAACTTGACCCTAGGGCACCAAGCTGGAAGCCTATTGTCTCAAAGACAAGCACCCAGCCGAGACCTTGGTATTGTTTCAACTGCGGTGAAGACGGACACATCTCCTCAGCCTGCAGCAACAATCCAAACCCTACTCTCGTCAATGAAAAAAGAGATCAATTGAGAGAAAAACGGCGCCTCTGGGAGGCTAAAGAATACTCACCAGAAAAAAAGGATTTTTAGATGGAGTCTCAGTTGCAGGGCAAACTGAGGCTGGAGCAGTTCACCAACGCCCTGCTAATGATAAAAGTGATGCCAAGCCCAAGTTCAGAGCTGCCTTGAACCAAGCTACGGTTAGAAAACACCCCTTCAGAGTCCCGCAAGAACTTACAGGCATGAAAAGTACAGGCCAAGTTACCATCCAGGGCAAACAGTTCAGCTGTCTCCTTGACACAGGTTCGCAAGTAACCACAGTCACCAAGTCTTTCTATGACGAATACCTACCTGAACAGCAGATTGAATCACTCTTTAACCTTCTGGAAGTTGAAGGGGCCAACGGCCAATCTGTGCCCTATCTTGGTTATGTTGAAGTCACAATCACCTTCCCAAAACAGTTCCTTGGAGCTGAATATGAAGTTCCAATATTGGCCTTGGTTGTTCCAGAGAGCGGTACTTCAGGGTACCAGATACTGATTGGTACAAACTCGATGTAGCGTATGGTATGTGCAGGGAGAAAAGCCCAGCAGGCTACCATCATGTCTCAAACGGCTACAGGACAGTGCTGAAAGTGCTTCAACTGCGACAGGAACAAAGTTATGACGGTAACATCGGACTGGTGAGGATGCAAGGTAGAGACCGAAAGCTCATTCCAACTGAAGGAACAGTTGTTCTGGAGGGAGTGGCATCAGTTAAAGAGTTCCATACTGAGAGGTCTGCTGTCATAGGGTACCCTTCATCCTCTTCTCTGCCTGGAGGTCTGCTAGTAAAGCCTTGTCTCGTTGGACTACCAGTTGTGGTCTCAAACGAGTCGGAACACAACATTATTATCCCAGCTGAGAGTGTGATTGCTGACCCATCTGAACCAGAACGCTCCAAGGCGGCTGATCTAGCCTTTGACTTTGGTGAGTCCCCGGTCCCTCCAGAATGGAAAGACAGAATTACTCGAAATTTGAATAGCACGCCTGAGGTCTTTGCCCAGAACGACACTGACTTTGGAAGGATAGACAAAGTCAAGCATCACATCAAACTGTCCGATGAAACACCATTCAAACTCAGAGCTCGGCCGATACACCCACACGACGTAGAAGCTGTTCGTCAACATCTTCAAGAGCTTCTCGGTGCTGGGGTGATCCGTGAAAGTGAGTCTCCATTCTCCTCTCCAATCGTTGTAGTCAGGAAGAAGAATGGCCAGGTACGCCTCTGTATTGACTACAGGAAATTGAACCTGCAGACGGTGAAAGACGCCTATGCACTTCCGAGGATGGATGACACCTTCACAGCATTCTCCGGTTCCAAGTGGTTCAGCGTCCTTGATTTAAAGTCTGGCTACTATCAGATTGAAGTCGACGAGGTTGACAAGCCAAAGACCGCCTTTGTGTTCCCACTTGGTTTCTGGGAGTTTAATCGCATGCCTCAGGGAGTGACAAACGCCCCAAGTACCTTCCAGAGACTGATGGAAAAGTGCATGGGAGACATGAACTTGAAGGAAGTTGTCGTTTTCCTGGATAGTCTTCTCGAAAACTTTAGAAGATCATGAAGCCAGACTCACCAAGGTCCTCAACCGCCTGAAGGAGTATGGGCTCAAGCTGTCCCCGGAAAAATGTAGATTTTTTCAGTCGTCAGTCCGGTACTTGGGGCATGTGGTCTCAGAGCAGGGAGTGGAGACCGACCCGGAAAAGATTGCAGCGCTAAAGACCTGGCCAGTCCCTCAGCATCTAAAAGAGTTGAAAGCCTTCTTCGGATTCTGTGGGTATTATAGGAAGTTCATTAAAGGCTATTCAAGTATAATGAAACCCCTGAATAACTTAACATCTGGCTACCCACCTCTAAGGAAGCACCCAAAGTCCAAGGAAAGGAGTGGCCAATACTACCACCCCAAAGAACCATTTCTGAACCGTTGGACTCCCACCTGCCAACAGGCATTCGAGATGATCATCAGCAAGTTGACAACGTCCCTAGTTCTGGCCTTCGCAAATCCTGCACTCCCTTACATCCTGCACACGGATGCAAGTGCCACCAGCCTCGGAGCGGCCTTATATCAGGAGCAGGAGGGACAGCTGCGTGTTGTCGCCTACGCAAGCAGAGGGTTATCACGTAGTGAGTCCCGTTATCCAGCTCACAAGCTCGAGTTTTTAGCGCTGAAATGGTTTGTAACTGAGAAGTTCAGTGACTGATGACAGATATAGATATAATATATATTATGACCTGTCTCTCTTAGTTACCTGTTATAGTTACGCTGTTATAGTTCTAGACTGCCGGGGGACTTCCTTCCTTTGACACACTGAGCTGCTCTCTCCTCTCCCTTTCTATTACTGGTACTATTACTATTACTATTTGTGTGCAGCCCGTCCCAGAAATGCTTGTTACTAATCCTAGCTTCTGGGCAGTTTACTCCACGGAGTCCTTATGCTTTTTTCCCCCAGCGTATTTCCTCGGAGAACGTTGGCACCAAGATCCTGGTTCCAGCTGTCGCCGTGGTCCTGCTGCACTCCCTGCTGAACTCAGCGGTGCCCTGCAATGTCATCCTGCGTCCTGCTGAACCCTGCAGCTTCCCGCTACATCCAGTCACTGTTCCATTATTAATGTGACTACTATCGCCACTGTTCATCACACCCCCAACCGGCTCGTCAGACACCGCCTACCAAGAGCCTGGATCTGTCCGAGGTTTCTTCCCAAGAGGGAGTTTTTCCTCGCTACTGTCGCACTGCTTGCTCTTGAGGGAATTATTGGAATTGTTGGAATTGTTGGGGCTTTGTAAATTATAGAGTGTGGTCTAGACCTACTCTATCTGTAAAGTGTCTCGAGATAACTTATGTTATGATTTGATACTATAAATAAAATTGAATTGAATTGAATTGAATTGAATAGATCATCTGAATCTGACCCTGGTGGTCAGTGGCGAGCCGCAGAAGTGAGTGAACGGACCAAGAGCCTGGTGTGGCCAGCCGTGGCGTCTTTGGAATCATCACCATCCTGTGCCTTCGTTTACATACAGATAAGAACATACATAAATCTACCCGGGTAGTGAAACGAACATACCTACTTTGAAGAACACACGCAAACACCAAAACTTTCACGGACTCTTTCTTTTGTTGAAATTGTTTATTTTTGGGTTCAGTGTGCGAATGTGCACTCAGGAAGCCGGCTTAGATAGGCAGGGAATGTAAATAACTGTCATTGATTTGTGTAATACATCTCTTGAGCTTTACCTGGGTTGTGTTGTCTGTTTTCTGCTGACATTTTATTATTTCAGGCTCCGTAGTCGTACCTGATATTAGCCCAGTTTGATCCATAGCTAATCAAATTAGTTGTCAGGAATACTTACGAAACCTGCAGAGGGTTACACACACACACACACACACACGCACACACACACACACACACACACACACACACACACACACACACACACACACACACACACACACACACACACACACACTTAATATGTACGTTTGAAAAACACAAAAAAACATTCACACGCATAGTTTTCTTTACAAACAGACAGACATATGCTCACCGGTACAGGCAGTTTTTCAGTGCTGAGATGAGGTAGGTTCACAGATCCTGCTGCAGAGAATTGACAATCAAACTGACAATCAACTAAAAGCATTAAGTGAACACAGCCAATGCAGCTCCACAGAAAATGAAGAATGATTTCAGACCTTTGCACTCCTCTGTCTGGGAATTGATGCCCATCTCTCTGCAGTCTGCATCAACGTCCAACTGGGCATCATGGAGAGGTGGCCTACAGATCGGCAAATGCCTCAGTATAGCCTGCCTTTTTATTGTGGTCTTGAGGCAGAAAGGGCAGTGGAAGTGACCACTGCTTCCACTCCTGCAGGCCTGGTGGCATTTTGTTATGAAGAAATCTATGAAGGGACAAAAGCATTACGTGCTTAGCCTATAAAATAAAGCAACTAGTATGTAAAGTTACTATTAGTAAGCTTACTAAGTACCAGTAGTTACAAACAAACAAATGATAATGGCATAGCACAAAGCTAATGGAGGGAACTAACCTTCATGTTGAATGGCATTCTTTACATGCACCTCCATGTGCTGCAAAACCTTTGCCCTACACCGGGGCTTGTATATTGAAGTGGGGCAAAGGGGACAACGATGGTCGGTACAGCACACCGTGCATCGTGTCACCTGTGGTGTGTTATTTTTTTTAAAGACACTGATGTGTACCTTAAGGAAAATCACAGAAAGTAACCATCAGAGTCTGCAACCATAAATTGCTCTAGGTAACGTTAGCTAATATTCGCTAACAAATGTCAACCAATGCTGATGCAGGTTTCATCAAATGTATATTAACATCAGGGACACAACAATAACATCCAGAAATCAGCAAACTATATCTATGGCTAATATTGTTACTTTAACAGTTTAAACTTTTTTCAATTGATTGCAACAAACGTGGTCACGAACTTACCCGTGACTCCGGTGACTCCATCTGGAAAATAATTCGCGATTTCGTATTTTTGACCCTCTGAACTTACCATTGGACAGCCTCGGCCTGAGACGGGACGGCATGAGACAGGACGGCATGAGACGGGACGGTATGACATGGGACGCTCCAGGCTGCAGCCATACCCGCCTCGCAGGGGGGAGGACTCCTTAAACCTACATTCTATCTGAATTCCTGCAGGGGGCGACACGTGCGGTTGCAAAAGGAGGTCGGTTTCTGAAGAAGTCTCTGAGAAAGTGACCTACTTCTCACTTGATTTATTACCTCAGTAAACATTTTCATAATGAGTTTATGCTCTCAATTGCTAGTTTCAAGTCTTCTTCAACACAGAATGATGTACATTTTTTTATTATGGTCTCTTTGATTTTAAAATCGGCGATAAAGCATGGGGTGTTTTAGGGCGTGGCTATGATGTGATTGCCAGTGAAAGTGTGTAAGGTAACGTGGCTCCTCCCTCACTCCTCCCTCTCGTCTAAAATCGTCACATCACCAACCAGGATGGCTGCGCCCGTAACGGCAAACTCAACGACTCATAGCAGATCTCCACAAACCAATGGGTGACATCACACATGCTCTGTCCATTCATATTATACAGTCTATGTTTCTAACACGAGAAAAGTGTTGTGTGTGTTCCTGAATTGATGGAGGAGAAATATAAAAATGTCATTGTTGTTTTTTGCATTTTCCAAATACTCATAATAATCTAAGTGTAGCATCCTTATAACTAGACCCAAACGGAATCTGCAGATTTTTATTTTTTACAGTTTTCAGCGGTAATCCAGCATAAAAAAAATCTGCCGAATTTAGTGTACTGTTTTTCTGCTTGGGGTGGAGATGTGTTAATAGGTTTTTCCCACAGATTCTGTGTGTCCCTGCTTATACAATTTTTTCCAACTGCTTACACGTTTTCAAAACTATGTCTCCTTTTTTCAAAACTCTACACACAATACCCAAAACTGCACACACAAAATGCTAAATGTCTCACATCTCCTTCAAAATCAAACACTGAATTCAAAATACCATAAACACATCTCAAAATGAAGCATTTGCATCAAATGGCAAACAATTTTTTCATAATAGTACATTTTTGGATATACCATGTCCACACTGTTGTTCTAAATCTAAAGCTCTTTTGTCTTTCATAGGCTTATATCTACATTTACAATGTTCTAGAGAGAAAGTCATCTGCTGAGAGGGGTTGAAAAGTGTAATGTAATGTTACAGTAAAACATAAAATATTGATTTGGCAAAACATTATGTTTGTAAGAGTAGCACAGTGTTGTCTACAGTAGTATGAAACAAGAACACAAAAGTTACAGTTTTTTCCAACTGCTTACACACAAAATATTTTCATGTCACACGATTTTTGAAACCTCTCACTCAAAGTGCAAAACTACACAGCAAATCTCCAAAACCAGAAGCTATTTCTCAGCCTTTCACTCAGTTTTCTATTGCATAAAACACTTTTTTCAAAACACTACACACAATTCTCTACCTAAGACACAAAACTCTAACAGGAAGTGACTTGCTTTCCTTTTCTAAACACAACCAATCAAAATGCTACACTTATTTACCAGGGCACACACATGCTGCGTTCATGCCACCTCGGAATAACAGGCACCGCCCCCCTGGTTACGTTGTTTTTCCGACTGGTAGCGTTCACATGGTCTTCTTCTGTTATATTGGCGTTTGGCATAACAACTTTTTGCATGACTGCCACCAACTGTTGGCCGTAGCCGAGAGCATCAGGTGTGTGAAAACATGGAGGCCACAATAACAATAGATTTTCTGCTGTTTTGTTATGCGAGCATCCAAACAGCACATCACCAGGTGTTTGTTTGTGTTATCTGCAGGACAACGAACGGGAAAAGACACGGATAATGTGTTGTTTTTTTATACATAGGCCTATTTATGAATAATTTTAAACATGTTATGCCTGTGCATGTTTCTTGGCAGAGGCATTTGTCCACAATAAACAGTTTATTATCATTGAAATATGTTCAGTGAACCAAAGTCGCCTCCATCAAACGTCAGTTGTCAACAACGCGTCACCAACTGGGAAACTTGGTTATCAAAATCCAGCCCGAGTTTCCCACCTCTGATTCCCACAGGATGTTACGTGAATGGTGACGTTTTCACTCGGAAAAACGTTTTTCCGATGTCCATGAACGCACGGACACACTCCTCACATGTGCAAACACATTATGTCATAATTGAACACTAACCAATCAATCAGGTCAAAGGTCAGATTACCTGTTTTGAACAATGGATGCCAACAATAGACAGAGAGCAACGGGAGGAGGAGGGAGAGACGGGACAACAATAAGGAGGAGGAGGAGGAGGAGGGAAGAAGAGGAAGAAGGAGAGCCATCTCTGATGAGATCAGGGCCACACTTATTCATCATGTGATTGACCATGAAAGAAGCCCATCTTGAGTAGCTTTACAGTGGCATCCATACTGCATGCAACTATCTAATGACTATTTCAGCATTACTAATCAATCAGAATTTTTTTTTGCATACAACCCCCCCCCCCCCCCTGCCCTGACACACAAGCATGCACAAACACACACACACATATTCTTTATTCTAAAAATGATACCTTTGGTTTACATATGTTTGTACTTTTGTTTTCTTGTTCCATGCTACTGTATACAACACTGTGCTATTCTTAAAAACGTAATGTTTTGCCCAATAAATATTTTCTGTTTTACTGTAACATTACATAGTTTTTCACAGTGCACTTTTCAACCACTCTCAGCAGATGACTTTCCCTCCAGAACATTATAAATGTAGATATAGCCTTGTATGCAAAACAAAGTCTGATTGATTTGTAATGCTGAAATAGTCATTAGATAGTTGCATGCAGTATGGACGCCACCTTAAAGCTACTCAAGATGGGCTTCTCTCATTGGTCAATCTGTGGTTGATCACATGATGAATACAGTTTTTTCCAACTGCTTACACACACAATCTTTTCATGTCACACGGTTTTTGAAACCTCTCACTCAAAGTGCAAAACTACACAGCAAATCTCCAAAACCATAAGCTATTTCTCAGCCTTTCACTCAGTTTTCAATTGCATAAAACAATTTCTCTACCTAAGACACACAAATCTAACAGGAAGTGACTTGCTTTCCTTTTCTAAACACAACCAATCAAAATGCTACACTTATTTACCAGGGCACACACACACTCCTCACATTTGCAAACATATTAGGTCATAACTGAACACTAACCAATCACTGCTTTAGTATAGGCCTATACACAGGTCAAAGGTCAGATGACCTGTTTTGAACAATGGATGCCAACAATAGACAGACAGTAAGGGGAGGAGGAGGGAGAGACATGGGATGAAGAGGAGGAGGAGGAGGAAGAAAGAGAGCCATCTCTGATGAGATAAGGGCCACACTTATTCATCATGTGATCACCCACGGATTGACCAATGAGAGAAGCCCATCTTGAGTAGATTTACAGTGGCGTCCATACTGCATGCAGCTATCTAATGACTATTTCAGCATTACTAATCAGTCAGACTTTGTTTTGCACAAAGTGCACACAATCCCCCCCGTCCTGACACACAAGCACGCAAAAACACACACAACACACACACACATACACACACACACACGCACGCACGCATGCACGCACACACACACACACACACATTCTTTATTCTAAAAATTGTGTTCTTGTTTCATACTACAGTTTTTCTCGATTGCTAAGACACATTTCTTGAAAGCTGCTCTCATTTTCTCTAAACTGTGAACACAAAACCCAATTTTCAAGCTACATTCACAAAACCTCAGACTCTTCTTGCAAAACCAAACTTTCACCTCAAAACAGTTCAATCTGTGCTCAAAACTGAACTATGTTGTCAAATCGTGCCCCGAGTCAATCAAAATTAAAAACACTACTGAACAGTCACTAAAAACTACGTAGAAAAATAGAAAACACAATTCTCAGGACATGAAGCTGGAGAAATAAATGTTTGTTGTTCACTGTAGGCTAAATGCATGTTGCAAAAAAAACAAAAACTGTGCATTTAACTCTTGTACAAAAAGACAAAACAGAAATCTCGTGCATTTACACGTAGCACTTGTAAAAACAAAGTACAAAAATATACAAATAAGTTCATTACTCAGCCACAGCATCATGGCTCCGTACCGGGTCAGGCCACAGGACTTCATCCACATCACAGGCCACATTTTGTCTGGCCAGGCAACGGGGGAAAAAACCCTGGCATGCCGTATCCAGGCTTGGCATGCCTCCACACCTATGTCACCACACGCAAGTCCCATGGCTTGCAGGAGATTTACCCTGGTGTAAGGTTGGCGTTCATATACCTTCCACCGCCATGAGGAGAAGAATTCCTCAATGGGCTTTAGGAAAGGAGAGTACGGTGGAAGGCAAAGATTGATACAACCTTGGTTCATATTGAACCACTCTCTAACC
Organism: Perca fluviatilis; assembly: GCF_010015445.1. Taxonomy (NCBI): domain Eukaryota; kingdom Metazoa; phylum Chordata; class Actinopteri; order Perciformes; family Percidae; genus Perca; species Perca fluviatilis. The sequence goes on from NC_053128.1 coordinate 884,187, forward strand.
TGGAGGGCTCTGTGAAAACTCACATTGTCCCAAACAACAACATAGATGGGATGCTCATCCTGCTGCCCTAACAGAGCATCTCGCATGTGATTGAGGAAAATGAGAAGCTGGGGAGTGTTTTAGGGCCCCAGGTTGGCATGATGGTGGACAACCCCATGATTGCTGATGGCAGCACATAATGTGACATTGCCACCACGCTGCCCAGGAACACCAACAATGGCCAATCACATTACGGCCTCTCCTTCTCCTTTTGGTGAGATTAAACCCAGCTTCATCCATGTAGATGTATTCATGGGGTCTTTCCATTGCATCCAGTTGAAAAACCCTCTGTAGAAATAGATCTAGTTTTGTAAGTGATACGGAAAAAGTGATTTAGGCCACTACAGTAAATCACTACTTAGAGTAATCAACATTGAATGTGTCTGGATATATGCCAACCTGTACATACTGGAATCTTTGCTCTTTGACTCTGTCTGAGGGCGCTCTGTATAGCTGTTTCATGCGCAGTCTGTTGCGCTTGAGGACACGATCAACAGTAGAGAGGCGGACACTGTTGATACCCTCAAAATTTACATGGTCCTCAATGATCTTCTGCTGAATTTCACTCAGTTTAATGGCATTGTTCTCACGGACCATATCAACAATTAGGGTCTCTTGGTGTGGGGAGAACATACCTGTCCTCCCACCCCCCGTGGCAGTCTTTCAATTCCCCAAAGAGAACATGGAGTTACAAAAGATATACATGGAATACTAGGCCTACAAACAGTTAGACCAACCCTCCATTACAATACTACAGTACATTGGTACAGTGATGTACTGAAACATATATTTACTTACAGTATACTGTGGTACAGTATATAGTATGTCATACAGTAATTGCTGTCAACATTTACATAATGTACTATAATGTCAAAAAAAGGTAATTACCTGTTCTCTTCTCTGCTCTCTGAACTGGCTTATATGTTCCCTCACATCATTAGCCACAAGTGTGATCAATTTTGAGTTGTTGTGTTCAAGTGGTGACGCCTGTGCTTTAATTGTGTTTGACTTTTGTCACCTGTGCTCACCATTATGCAGCACGGGTGCATCACAATGAAAATGTGTTTGCAAGTTGTGTCTAAACAGGAGAAAAGTGCTTATGGTTTTGCCAAAAGAGTGATTGATTCAATCAGTGGGTTCAGGCAACTGAGCATTTGGTTCAGACAATAGGGTTTAGTGTTTTAGCAATTGAGAAAAACTGTATTGTAGACAACACTGTGCTACCCTTACAAACTTACAAATATTTTCTGTTTTACTGTAACATTACATTACACTTTTCAACCCCTCTCAGCAGATGACTAACCCATTTTGAGATGTGTTTATGGTATTTTGAATTCAGTGTTTGATTTTGAAGGAGATGTGAGGCATTTAGCATTTTGTGTGTGCAGTTTTGGGAATTGTGTGTAGAGTTTTGAAAACATGTGTAAGCAGTTGGAAAAAAACTGTAAGTGTGGCCCTGATCTCATCAGAGATGGCTCTCCTTTTTCCTCTTTCTTCCCTCCTCCTCCTCCTCCTCCTCGTTGTTGTCCCCTGTCTCTCCCTCCTCCCCCTCCTCTTGGTCTCTGTCTATTGTTGGCAACCATTGTTCAAAACAGGTAATCTGACCTTTGACCTATGTGTAGGCCTATACTAAAGCAGCGATTGGTTAGTGTTCAGTTATGACATAATGTGTCTGCACGTGTGAGGAGTGTGTGTGTGCCCTGGTAAATAAGTGTAGCATGAAAGGCTGAGAAATAGCTTATGGTTTTGGAGATTTGCTGTGTAGTTTTGCACTTTGAGTGAGAGGTTTCAAAAATCGTGTGACATGAAAATATTTTGTGTGTAAGCAGTTGGAAAACTGTAACACTGGCTTATTCTACTTATTAATTAATACATTTAAATTAAAAATTTTAAATTAATTTCCATTCTCCCTCATGGTATCTCTCCAGTCAAATAACTTTTGTGTTATTTGTCCAATTGTGTTAGACTGGAGAACAATTCAATTACTGATTACATTACAAATTACATGTAAAAGCTGACGAAACAGTTTCTTCCCAAGGTCCATTTAACCCTGATCCAGGGACCTATACTTTGTATCACGGTGCTGCATGGATATCTATTGTATTGGAATAAGGACATTTCACAGAACTTTGTAATTTGTTACAGGATGAGTGTTATAATCAAATTGTGATGATTGCAATTCTTCACTTTAGTGATTTGGCATTGTTTGGATCAAGTTTAGTTAAAGGGACCTTTCTTAGCTGGAATAAATTATCTTTCCCTTCACTTTAGCAGCGGTGTCAAACTCAACTTCTCTAAGGGCAACACTGGAAAATGAGAATCACATCCAGGGCCAGACATGCTTCTACTGTATTTAATCAAAAAAGTTACATATTTTTGACTGTATTATTGCATGTCTCATCTAGTCTTCTCACTTACAGTTTGGTCGAAATAAAGCAGTAAAAAAGTCAGCAAAAAAGTTCCATATCCATCACAGAATTTTGTATATCAGGCAAAACAATGATTACATTTTTAAAAGCAGTGACCACACAGCTGATTGCCAGCAACCTTCTTAACAGCCTGAATATTAAAACTATCTGCTTCTGGGGGAATTTCTGAGTCTCAAAGTTGCCAAATCTGTTTCGCGAGCCATTTGCGAGGGGCAGGATTTGGCCTGCGGATCTTGAGTTTGACACATGTGCTTTACAGCCACCTGATGTTGATTTTACAGCTTTTAGCTTACTAAAAAGATGTCCTACCATCCCATTTATGAGCTGATATTTGACTGTTCTCCATCAGCAGATGGAATGACCCAGTAAGCGAGGAATTGTAGATGTTGAAATGTCCATTTATTTCTGAGCACTTCAAGGTCTTCGGTCCGTGTGGGATTTAAAGTGGATGGGTCAAGTTCACTCTTGACCTTATAAAGCGCCAGCAAACGGGACTTAGTGAAATATGTGAATATTCATTCTTCATTTAGCCTAGTTAAATCTTTCGTTATGTTATATATTGGTTGTGTCTATATGTAACTTTCAGTCTGTGTTGATTCTAGCGGCCCCTTTGGACTAAAGCGGTAGTGTTTTACCACCTGCTGTCCTAAAGCTCTATTACCTACTGTAGATTACTGAGTTAGTGTTACCAGGAGGTCATATAGTCGTGATGAATGTATTGCTGAGACAGAAAATCATTGTTTAATTTCATTCTTTCCTGTGATGGTCCTGCCCCAATATCATCCATAACTACAACAGATAACTTCTAAAATAACATTAAAATACAATTAGGCCTATATAAAGACATCTCCTGCTACTTTTTACCTGGCTGGATACTTACTAGCACAGGCTTTTCTGGTGTAACACCGAAATGTGACATGTCAGAATGTGTGACTGTAGCGCCATCTACCTGCCGAAAATCATTTTGTGATTTTGCGGGAAAAGTCTGATCCAGGCAGAGGCATTAATAAAAACTATATAAAACTAGCGTTCTTGGTCCGTGTACTTGGCGGCCAACGGATTCTCGTTTTGAAAGGAAAAAAACAAAAACGAAAAACGGCCAGTTTCCCAATTACCATTAGTAAATAGGAAAACAAAAAACGGAAAACAACCCATTATTCGTTTTTTGTTTTGATATTAAAAAACGGAAAACGAAAAACTATCTCGTTATCCGATTTTCTTTGATGTGTTTGTAGATGGAACTCGGAAATTAAAATGTGTGTATAAATCTTATTCCTCATTCATTTTTTTCGTGACCCGGAAGCGATCGTAGGTAGTAAGCGGAGGCATACCCGGAAATCATTTGGACATCAATGAGACCGTGGACAGTTAGAATGAAGGGGGGAAAAAATTTTTTAGACGAATATGCTAGTTTTATATTAGAAAGGCCGAAAAGAATGGGATGTCTTGTGGTGATATAGCAGCTGTGCGGTTGGTTACGTTCAGCGGGGTTTTGAACTGAGAGGGGGGTTTGGAGAGAGTGTGCGGAGCTGGTGTGCTCAGCAGGGACTTGTGGCGAAACACAAGTTGACTTTTTTATATGGAAGTGGTCACAATATATTAGCGCTGACTGCTCTCATTCATCAAAAATGAGTCTACACAACAAGACAACCATCATAGTCTAATAATAATAATAATGAAGCGAAAACATTTTCAAAACTTCTCATTTTCATTGCCATTGCTTAGGCAAATATCTGTCAAACAAACTAAAATCGAAACCATGATTTGGCTTTCCCTTATCAGATCGATCAAGGAAATACAAAGTGAAGTGAAACAGCTGCTGCAGGCTGAACCAGTCCGTCAGCATCAAAGATGAATAAACTCCAACTCTCATGCTTTTATAGCTTTACTAAAAAGTCCTTTCCTGTCATAATCCTGCAGGACTGGTTTTTGCATTATTAAACATGCTAAATGTTCAATGTTGCATTCACAGTGCGACACGTCCGGAGCAGAGACCTCACTAGGATTTAAAGACAGGAGGTGATTAGCCCCCAGGGTATTTGTAACTCACTCACTTCTTCTGTTACTTCATTATTGCCACGAAATGGGCAATAATCTGTTTGTTTGACAGATATTGTTGTATTAAATCGGAGTCTTTTGCGATTTCAGCCTGCAGCAGCTGTTTCACTTCACTTTGTATTTCCTTATCGATCTGATAAGGGAAAGCCAAATCCTGGTTTCGATTTTAGTTTGTTTGACAGATATTTGCCTAAGCAATGGCAATGAAAATTAGAAATTTTGAAAATGTTTTCGCTTCATTATTATTATTATTATTATTATTATTATTATTATTATTATTATTATTATTAGACTATGATGGTTGTCTTGTTGTGTAGACTCATTTTTGATGAATGAGAGCAGTCAGCGCTAATCTCCTGTGACCACTTCATAATAAAAGTCAACTTGTGTTTCGCCACAAGTCCCTGCTGAGCACACCGGCTCCGCACACTCCTCTCAGAAAACCCCCGTATCGTTCCAAACTGTGAACCCAACGCAGCTGCTATATCCCCACAAGACATCCCATTCTTTCGGTTTTCTAATATAAAACTAGCATATTCGTCTAAAAACATTTTTACGTCCGTATCATTCTAACTGTCCATGGTCTCATTGATGTCCAAATGATTTCCGGGTATGCAGCCGGGTCTGTCACTACCCAAAGTGAGTAGAGTGCAGATTTGAGTTGCGCATGCGTCACTTTGCGACGAGTGCAGATGTGAGTTGCGCATGCGTCACTTTGCGACAAGTAGCCTACAAGATGCTAACGGCGTTTTGAGCTAACGTTAGCAATCAAGTAGCTAGCCTACTAGCTAGATGCTAATGGCGTTTTTAGCTAACGTTAGCAGTCAAACAATCATAAATAGCTAAAACGTTTTTGAAATGACTGCTAGCTACAAGTTAGCAATCAAACACAACATCGGCTGTCACTTGAATGGCGTTTTGAGCCAACGTTAGCAATCTAACAATAATAGAGAGCTAAAACGTTTTTGAAATGACTGCTAGCTACAAATTAGCAATCAGACACAGGCTGTTACACTTTATGTCACTTGAATGGTGTTTTGAGCTAACGTTAGCAACCAAACAATCATAGATTGCTAAAACGTTTTTAGAAATGATTCCCATCTTCTGTTATTGTATGTAAAGAGAAAAGTTTATTATTTTACAGATTTCACAAATTTCAGTAAGACACGTTATGCCGTAAACAGTTTAAATCTGACCATGCGCAACTCACATTTGCACTCGACCAAAGCCGGTCTGACTCGGTTAACATCGGGTATGAAACGTTATGCCGTAAACCGTTTAAATCTGAGCATGCGCAACTCAAATCTGCACTATTCTCACTTTGGGTAGTGACAGGGTCCGTGTACTTTTTCGTTCATTCGATTCTCATTTCATAATCAGACTTAAAAAACAAAAAACGAATGGTTATTTGATTTTCGTTTTAAAATACAACAATTGAAATCGAAATACAAGGCATTTTTTTCCTTTTCATGGTCAAAAGGGGATGGGAGAAATTAAAAATATGCTGTGATTTTCATTTTCTATTTCATATAACAAAAATAAAATCACTCGGAAATAGAAATGAAAAAAGGTTTGTTTTTTCATATTCAGACACCGGATGTTGTCATTTCCAAGGCAACAGCGCCAGCCTAGCCTACCAGTGTTGCTTTCAGCCCAGGCTAAAATTACTTTGGAAACCTGTGCTCTTGATAATGCTTGGGGGGGGATTTTATTTCATAATGTCACATGTATTTATTCCCCTCTCTCCCTGCCTCCCTCTGACTCTCTGTCTCTACCCGCCGCAGACAACTTCGCCCCAAGAGAGTCGAACCAGCTGAGGAAACAGACTTTCAGTTCACGGCTGTAACGTTACCGTTACGCCACCGTTAACAATCCCAAACGTTCTGTTGCTGATCTGGCAGAGTCACCGGCGGTTCGGGATCAGATCATGGGGATCAGACCTCCGGTGCTGGGTCTATTCTAATATTAGCTGCTGTTGCAGCTAGCAGATAGCCACCAGCCCTGTGACCTCGGTCCCCGCGGGTTTCGCCCCAGTGCTGACTGACTCTGGTCCGTCTGCTGAGCTCGCGTTACCCGGCTCTAGCTGAGCTGGGAATCTGCCGCTGCGTGATTTATTCATATTTTATTTTATTTGCAGATAGTGATATGCTATGATGCACTGATGTCAGGCAGGCTTGCTGCTGCTTTTAGTCTGAGTCTGTGAGATAACCAAACTTCCTTTAAATATAACGTGCATATAAATAGATGGAATAAATAAAAGTCCCTCGAAATACATAGTAAAACATACATGTATTTAGGCTATTGAACTATTATGACTAAAGCCTGTATTTCATGATCTATTTCATAGCCATATGTATATTTATGTAAAGGGGGGCAAAAAACGGAAGTTATAGGCTACAGATTCCCTCAGCAGCAGCAGCAGGGACATTCTAAAACGCTTAACGTGAAAAAGCTTAACTTTAATGTACCTAAACAATGATCAATCAAATATCAGTCAGTTATCAGTCAGATAACGTCCATAACGACTTTGGGTTAGATTTTTCAGTGGTTATGAGGAGCAATATGAGAGAGACATTTGGTAATCCTTGATCATTGCTCATTGATCATAGAGCGGGTAACGCCAGAGTCAGTCCCGGGGAGCGAACCGCGGGGACCGAGGTCACAGGGCTGGTGGCTAGCTGCTAGCTAGCTGCAGCAGCAGCTAATATTAGAATATTAGACCCAGCACTGGAGGTCTGATCCCCATGATCTGATCCCGAACCCCCGGTGACTCTCTGCCAGATCAGCAAGCTTAACGGCAGCAACAGAAAGTTTGCTGGGATTGTTAACGGTGGCGTAACGGTAACGTTACAGCCGTGAACCGAAAGTCTATTTGCTCCGCTGGTTCGACTCTCTTCGGGCGAAGTTGTCTGCGGCGGGTAGAGACAGGGAGGCAGGGAGAGAGGGTAATAAATACATGTGACATTATGAAATAAAATCCCCCCAAGGATTATCAAGAGTATAGCTAGCTAGGTTTCCAAAGTAATTTTGGCCTGGGCTGAACACTGGTAGTAGGCTGGCTGTTGCCTTGGAAATAACAACATCCGGTCTCTGAATATAAAAAACAAGCCTTTTTTCGTTTCTGTTTTCGAGTGATTTTATTTTTGTTATATAAAATAGAAAATGAAAATCACAGCATATTTTAAATTTCTCCCATCCCATTTCGACAATGAAAAGAAAAACGCATTGTATTTCAATTTCAAATGTCGTGTTTTAAAACGAAAATGAAATAACCATTCGTTTTTGTTTTGTAATACCTGTTTATGAAATGAAAATCGAATGAACGAAAAAGTACACGGACCCGGTCGCTTACTACCTACGATCGCTTCGGTCACGAAAAAAATGTATGAGGAATAAGATTTATACACACATTTTAATTTCCGAGTTCCATCAAAGAAAATCGGATAACGAGATAGTTTTTCGTTTTCCGTTTTTTAATATCAAAACAAAAAACGAATAATGGGTTGTTTTCTGTTTTTTGTTTTCCTATTTACTAATGGTAATTGGGAAACTGGCCGTTTTTCGTTTTTGTTTTTTTCCTTTCAAAACGAAAATCCGTTGGCCGCCAAGTACACGGACCGTTCTTCTCACTGTTAGTCTTGTTTGTCGTTACAGGTCATTTATGATCATCAGATGGAACATTACACAGTTTCACAAACATCTAAAAGTTACATATAGTCACTTTAAGTATTACATCTATTTTTCAGAATATATTTTTAATAGACACTATATGGATAAAAAATAACTTAAAGGTACAATATGTAACATTTCTGCTTTAAAATGTCTAAAAATGACCATACCTATGTTATATATTTTTATGAGTTGTGTTCTTACACTATCCCAAATGTTTCCACCAAATGTCAAACCCAGAGAAATCTGTTATTTTATTTTCAGACACGGCACGTTTCCTTTAGTCGCCCGTCAGTGGCGTCATATAACCTTTCACCCTCCAGTTACTCTAACTTCCTCAGAACACTGGCACCAAGATGATACGTTCAGGAGTAATTGTAAATCATACAATGTCACAGAAAAAAAATATTTGTAACCGTTAATACTGCTTTTTTGGCCATAAAGCCTCATTTTGTGATTAATTACATCCCACTTTTATCACAGTAATACAACAGATACCTTATTTATTTTGAAAGTTCAATATCGACAAGTAGCTAACATTGATGCTAATGCTTTGTGGGTAACATTATGAGGTTACAACATCATTCAACACGCTTTAGTATGACTGTTTCGACCACAGTTAACAGGACTGGGCTAACCCACGAATAACTTCACTAGCAACGTTAACTGTATAGATAGACAATTAATCTAATGCTAATTTAGCCAGCTAGAACACCCCGGTCTGTCTGCCTCACCGGGGGCACAGAGACTCAGTCGGGGATGACAGCTGACAACAGCCCGGGACATATAGCTAGCTAGCTATCGTTAGCCCCCAGTCAGCTATCAGCCAGCTACTTTTATTACAGCAACCCCGGCCAGAACTTATCTCCAGTGCCTGGTGCTTACGACGCTAACGGTCATTTAATTACGTCGGGAAACGGACTATATCAGACCGGGAACCGAGTCACAACAGCGGCCATCCATAGAGTTAGCTACATCTCCGCAGCGCTACCGGGGTGTATGTGCTGAAAATCTCCCCTGCCTTCATTTCCCCCTTCGCGTTAAGCTGTCTTTACGGTTAGCTAAATTAACCCCGAAAAAGGTGAGTTAAGCACCAAAACGAAAAGTTAAGATTACTGAAAAGTGAAGGGGAGATAATTCGGGGCAGTTGAGGATGTTCTGCTGCTGCACAACGGCATCGAACGTCCTGGCGCGCGGTCGCGGAGATTCCCCGGCAATCCCCAACCACACCCGTCTCTCAGCCTCGTTTTAGCAGCTAGCTAAGCTTACAACAAACCCCGTCCCGCCCGGTGAAACGATCCAAAAGGTGACACTGATATGTGAAATATTTTGTGTTTTAGCTGCTGGCTACTGTTAGCTTGCTGGCTCACAAGCTAACTGGTCAGCTACAAATAAAAATCTAATCAAGAAAATTATGTTGGGGAAACTGCAGCTATTTTATTAGAATGAATAAACGTAACGTGAATAAACTTGAACGGGTAAACTCGTCCGTGAACTGATGCATTCTAACTGTCAGCGAAGGTGTTTAGCACTTAAAACTCCCATAATTCCACGCAACTTCCCAACGTCATCAAAAGTCCAGTTTTACCGTCCATTGTTTTGGTTGAGAGACCCCTAGTGGCAGAAAGTTACATATTGTACGTTTAACAGTTATTAGATTATAACTACAACACATACTGTATAAACAAATGTTTGACTGACGGACACCGGAGCCGTCGTTAATGTGATTTTGAGTCAAAATGTCAGCCGAGCCAAAGATCTGTAGGGTGCACCTTTGCTTTGTCATGCAAGTGCAAAGCACAATTGTAAAATGCTTCTTACCCACTGATGCAACAGTATTAACAATGTAATAATGTCATATATGATCACAGTCACACGGCACAATGGGTACTTTTACCTCTAATACTTTCAGTACATTTGCAGCTAACAGTACTTGGTAAAGAGCCTGTACTTGCTGTTTACTTACATGTTGGCACCATCTGCTGGTTCAAATCAGCATGACAACTCAACTGTCATCTAGTTGGGAGTTCTGTTATCAGAATAAAGGAAAGCTTGGATATATTATAAACATTATACATGTGTAATACGTTATATATATGATTACCATGTTGGGGGTGGGGGTGGGTACATTAGCTCTAGTACTGCACACTAAGCTCTGCTTTCTGTCCCCAGAGTCACAACTAAACAGGGGGAAGCAGCGTTCACTTTCTATGCTCCATATGTATGGAACTAACTCCCAGAAAACTGCAGCTCCGCTGCAACAAACACTTCTTTTAGATCAAGACTTTTCCTTTTGGCGCTGCATTTTTCATTTAATTAAAGTGATTGTTCACTTCTTACATTGCAGTATAATGTTTCTTTGTAACTGCTCCTTAATGTTTTATGTGAAGCACTTTGTGTTGACTGGTTGCTGAAATGTGCTGTAGAAATAAAGTTGCCTCGAGAAAAAAAACCAATGGGTCAGCAATCACAACCAAAAACTCTTATTTGACCCAGTTTACTGTGATTTAGACTATATCCACTGGGTTATTCAGCCACACCAGCATGTGGTTATTTCATAATCCGAATCAGAATACTTTATTGATCCCCTGAGGGAAATTATTTAGTTGTCACGTCAAATTCAAGGTAAAATATGAAGAAAGAGCAAGTCAATAAGTGTATAAAGGAAATAAAGTAACATAGCTACAATAAGAAATAAATAAAACGTTAAATAGTGGGGGAATTACTGGAATTGTTGGGTCTTTGTAAATTATAGAGTGTGGTCTAGACCTACTCTATCTGTAAAGTGTCTTGAGATAACTTGTTATGAATTGATACTATAAATATAATTTAATTGAATTGAATAGAAATAAAGTGAGATTAGGTTAAAAAGATAGTTTCAAATGGATTGAACAAATTCAGTGTGCACAAGTGGAGTGTCAACATAAATACAGTAGGGCCATAAATAAGTACAGTGTGAATATAAGTAGCAGCAGTGAATAAATAACACATTTGCACATGTAGCTTGACATTTTTACTTGACCCAGTAACAATGTCATATTTACATCTCTGTTGGCTCATGAATGACACCAACAGGAAGTGTTCTGGCACAGTATCGAGTGTACGTCGTACGCGTGTGGAACAGAAGGAAATAGATTTTAAGCATAAAGGTATGCTACACTATTGACAGATTTGTCCTCAATATGTAACTTGTTTAAACTTTCTCTGTTTTCTTAAAGCCACTATCTTTTAAAAAATTACACAATGCTGGTGAATGCTTATCATGCTTTCCATTTCGTTGTTTTACTGATTCGGTGTTGACCGTCTGATGTTGCTTTGCAGTCAACAGAGTCTTTATTGATACGGCACTAGCTAAAGTCAGAACAGTTCAAATCCTACACATAACGTGTTAAAATAACATGTTAATAACATCAAAATCAGCATAGCGTATGTATCGAATGGACCAACATTTATTTCCTCTGACATTATCGCACATAATGGCACTGGTTGGAGACTGAAAGGATAATGATATGGTCTGTTGATCATAACAGACCATGTTACAGCAGTGTGCATGAAATAAAAAAACAAGTGCATTAAACTTATATACCTATACTACCAAGTGAAATATTGTATGTGGTTACCAGAGGAAATATGGATAACCCTAGAAACAGAGACTGGATGGGTTAGTTTGTGTTGCAGAGCAGCAGCTTGACCGCGGCTGTAAGATGAAGTAGTATTAAGAGAAACAACGGCGTGAGGACGTTGTTTGGGGGGGGGGGATGGGTCAAACGACACAGGACAGGAGACAACAACACAGGAGACCAGGGTTCATGTCCGGTTCTTGTCCCGCGTGTCACTGAAACGTACATTTTGTAACCCCACCCACCATCTTTTCCTGAACATAACCTGTTCTGTGTTCTGAACATAACCTGTTCTGTGTTCGGAACATAACCTGTTCTGTGTCAGTTAAATGCACGTCCCGACTCAGAGTGTCAATAAGCGATGCCAAGAGTCCCGACCAAGCGCGTCTAAATATGACACCAAAGGGCTAGATGCGAATCCCAAGAGCGACATAAATTAACGCCAAGAGACCTGACCAAGCGTGTCTAAATATGATGCTCATTTTCTAATTATTCTAAATATAGCGTCCACTTAAACTGATCTAGATGTTTTTAGGTGTCTAAAATGTGTTTAGCTGCTGCCCCCGTCCACAGCAGGACGTTGCTTAGCTTCCATGTCTGTCCTCCGCTCTGTTTTGTGACATTCCGCCCTCTCCTTCCGTTATCTATTTTGCAAAGGCATCGTCGCTGCACTGGGGGAAGCGTGATTGGTTTAAAGAAATACACACATGCCAGAGTAGTCTATCCGTGCGTTCATGGACATCGGAAAAAACGTTTTTCCGAGTGAAAACGTCACCATTCACGTACCTTCCTGTGGGAATCAGAGGTGGGAAACTCGGGCTGGATTTTGATAACCGAGTTCCCCAGTTGGTGACGCATTGTTGACAACTGACGTTTGATGTAGGCGACTTTGGTTCACTGAACATATTTCAATGACAATAAACTGTTTATTTTGGACAAATGCCTCTCCCAAAAAACATGCACAGACATAACATGTTTACAATTATTCATAAATAGGCCTATGTATAAAAAAAACAACACATTATCCGTGTCTTTTCCCGTTCATTGTCCTGCAGATAACACAAACAAACACCTGGTGATGTGCTGTTTGGATGCTCACATAAGAAAACAGCAGAAAATCTTTTTGTTATTGTGGCCTCCATGTTTTCACACACCTGGTGCTCTCTAGGCTACGGCCGACCGTTGGTGGCAGTTATGCAAAAAGTTGTTATGCCACACGCCAATATAACAGAAGAAGAAGAACACGCATCCCAACCATGTGAACGCTGGCAGTCGGAAAAACAACGTAATCAGGGGGGCGGTCCCTGTTATTCCGAGGTGGCATGAACGCGCCATATATCCACAACGTTTCATTTCCGGGATTGTTCCGGTGCAGCCAGAAATTCCGCTGGATGTCCCTGTTTTCGGCCGCATGTCCGTCCCCTTCCTCTGTCTCTGTGTTGGCGTTCTAACCTCCGGTGGATTTGTGAGGACTATGGTTAACTGCTCCTCAGATCTCTGCAGGGTAAATCCAGACAGCTAGCTAGACTATCTGTCCAATCTGAGTTTTCTGTTGCACGACTAAAACTACTTTTGAACGTACACATGTTCCACCAAAACAAGTTCCTTCTTGAGACTATTTAACAGAGGCACGGTGGCTGCGACCGGCACTAGGCGCCACCCAATACGATTGTGATTGGTTTAAAGAAATGCCAATAAACCAGAGCATGTTTTTCTCCAATCCTGGAATGCTGTGTGGACTAGCCAGACCCTCCTCTGCAGCGCTGTGGAGGAAGGTCTGGCAATGCGAAACTACTAGCACATGTGAGAAGTAACTCAGACAACCCCACTTCAAAACATCTGAACTATCCCTTTAAGTATTCATCTGCAATTTTCTGCAGTGGTCCCAGTAATATTTGTTCCTAAAGTGTACTGAATTAGTGTAACAGATTACATAGTTTAGCTTAGTTTGAGTCAAATATTTGAGGACTGCTCTGATTTCATAAATTCAACAATATAATCCTGCTATTTTCAACAACTTTTGTTGTTCTGCATGACTCAGCTTTAGTATTATTGTCCTATTTCACATGCCAGCACACAGTGGAAAGGCAACGGTTTCTGTTACTTTGCTGAACAGACCAGACCTGGGGGTCTAACCCATAACAATTATGAACATGCCCACAGCCTCAAATGTCCAGGTTAAAGGTTTTACGGAAAACATACAGATAGCACTCCTGCTTCAGCTTTCAGACCGTGGTGGTATTTATTTTGCTGCAGAGCGACATTAATGCTCACTTTGGGGCTAACCCCCTTCCAAGATGTTGAGAGGCAAGACACAGGAACTCTACCTGTGCCCAGTGGTGGAAAGTAACTAAGTAGATCTACTGAAGTACGGTACTTATAGACAATTTTGAGGATTTTTCATTGTCTGCCAGGCCTACTTCATACTTGTACTCCACTACACCTCAGAGGGAAATGTTGTAATGTTTACTGCACTAAATTTATCTGACAGCTTTTGCTTTATTGCTTCACGCTGGGCTTGTTTCTGCAACAGCTCATTGAGTATCGGATACAATTAAAACTATTGAGGAAATATTTTAAACGAGATCGCTGCAGTCAGCAACGGTGAAACAAGCTAATGTGAGTTAATAAGACAATTATCCAGCTTGTATTTACCTTCATAAAAGTCTGACAACATTAGGGAAAGGATTTCTAAGGAGGTGGATCTTTTTGTTAAAGAGTAAGATCCCTTTTTTAAACATACTAAAGTCCGCGAAATTGCATTCGCTAAACCCACCAGACTCCATGTAAATAAACAGTTATTTTAGCATCGTAAAATACACTTCATGCAAAGTTGAAGCTGTTTTGGGTTGTCTTTCCACTTTTCCAACCATCATAACTCTAGTTTTGGTTGAAATAAACAGAGTTTACTGATTTACATGTGAAAATATGCTGGCTCTATACACACTAAAAGTATTGCTTTTTTAAATGGAGTCTGGTGGGTTTAGCGCTAGCAATCCTAGAGCCGTTTCTGGTTAAACAAAAGAGGCCTAGCTTCATAATGATCCTTTCCTTAATGTTGTCAGACACTTAGAATAAAAATCTGAGTCTGTCAGCGGTAAAAACAGAAATCTAAGTGGACCAAATTGACGATACACATTTGGTTACATTGCAGCCCGGTCTGCAGCTACCGGTCACAGCGTTTTTAAAGATTGTTGTTCCATCAGTCACTTATACACAAAAACATAGGAAAATAGGGTCCAGGTTAAATTCATTATGTGCCAGAAGCTCAGGTGACAACAGCATGGGCCCTATTTTAATGATCTGAAACGCAAGTATGAAACGCAAAACGCAAGTAGCTTTGTGGGCAGATCTCAGGCGCTGTTTCTATTATACCGGCGGGATAAATGAGTCTTGCGCCCGACGCAAATCTAAAATGGGTTGGTCTGAAGTAACTAGGTGTGGTTTGGGCGTTATGTGAAAATAACCAATCAGAGCGTCATCTCACATTCCCTTTAAGATCAGGCGCGCTTGTTCCATGGCGGATTGCTATTATGACGGCGGTTTTGCCTGGCGGACACCAGCGGGAGCTGTCCAGGATGCGGCAAAGTAATAAATGCCCGTCTTGACCGGGTGGCGATGTTGCTGCGGCCTCTCGGGTGCATCTCCTCAAGTGGATAGGATTGCTGCAGCCATGGAGAATCCAAAAGCACCACCTGCTCCTGTTGTGCCCCTTCCTCCCCCCCCACTCCATCTCCGTCCATCCGCTCCACCAGGAGCGCATCGCCCATTACTCCCGGACCAGATTCAGAGTGTCAAATCCCACCGTATTTCAACATCACGTCTCCTTAAGTCCTCTAATATTTCCTCATTTATGTCATCAACACATCCATGATTCATGGAAATGTTGTGTAAAACACAACAAGCCACAAAGAATGCTGGGACTTTTTGAGGACTGTACTGTAAAGTGCCTCCTGATCTATCCAAACACCTGAAGCGCATTTTCAGTAATATTTTTCTTTGTAATTATGTATGGTTTGCAAAAATGGGAACTGCTGCGTCCATTTAGAGAAGAGAAGTGTATGCATGTTGTATATATACATTATGGCCAAGCATGCGCCCCTAAAATAGCATCTGAATAACGCGCTACTGACTTTAGACTAGCGCCACTGACTTTAGACCAGGTTTTTCCTGGTCAGTGGCGGAATTGACCTCTCGCCGGCCCCTCCCCCAAAACGTCCATTGTCCAATCACACATCATAGTAACCGTTACTATGTGAGCAGGTCCGACTAACATTGACTCCAAGCAAGATGGTGAAGCGGTGCGCCCATGGCGTTTGTAAATCGGACACTAGATACCCCCTCTTAATGGATACCCCGAGAGATTGTCTGGAGGAGTTGTGTTTAAATATCACGCCCCAATATATTCTCGGTTTTGAGGCCTCGCCCCTACAATTTACGACATGGCGAGACGTAATCCGGCTGAGAAGCGGCACTTTTCAGAGGTGGAGATTGAAACCCTGATATCTCCGGTTCATTTGTACTAACGTGTGTACTATTTGGCAGCCTGACAACTGTTATTAAAGACTGTATAAAGAATGCGGAATGGAAAGAGATCACTGATGTGGTCAACAGTGTTGCCGTAGTAAATCGGACTCCAGCTGAAGTTTATTTAATTTATAGCCTACATCCTTGACACATGTATTCTATAGTCCTAATAGTAATATACAGACTTATATTGCAATCTCTTAGGCCTACATGTAGGTGTACTTATATTTAAATAAACACACAGTAGCAGAGTTTATGTAGTGTCTTTTATTTTACTCGTGTTTTTTTTCATGAGTCAGAACGAGGCAACAGCTGAGGGAGAGTGCATGTCCTCCGCCCCCCATGCTGGACCACCACCCCGACCCTGTTTTCTGACAGCAGAGGGGCTGGAAAAACAAGCCGAAATAACTCGGTCAATGGCAGAAATAAATCGTTCACGTTCAAGAGAAAACGTTTCATAAATGAGGGCCAACGTGAGCAGTACCTACAATGGATAAAACAGTGTGGACGGCCCCACTCCCAGTTAAATGTGTCGAACATTATGAAGCATAAATACGTCTGCTCAAAGCTAAGGCTAACAGCTAACTAGTTACCGTGTTGTCTAGATCTACTAACTAGAGGCAAGAACACAAATTGGACCAAAGTTATGATTACCATGGATATCATTGCCAGAATGTTAACCTCCTCTCTAAGCTAAGTTTAACGAGCCCTTTAGCTTTAGCCAACATTAGTTAACATGTTAGCTAACGCTAGCTACATTAGCTGCTGTTGTGTTGGGTCTTTGAGCTCCCCAACTTTATTTTTCGTCAGTTTACAACAAAGTCGAACATTTGAATATATCCCTCCACTGCATACTGTAACCCCTTTTGCCTCGATCTGGAGGATATCGCGGAGATATTGCTCCAAAAAAGGTCACTGACACGCACGGGTATACCTCATCCCGTCATGGCAATCTGTCGCGCTGGTCGTGTTTGACCATTTGTTTGTCGGACGTAGCAACAGTAACTAAGGGGGCCGGGGCTTGGCGAAAGGCTAATGGTTTTCTGAAACTGCAAAATAGCACCACGTAACGTTTGCACCGGAACACGCCTCCTCTTTTCGCTGAACTGCCCCCAGGAGAGCAAATACATTCCCTAATTTACCGACGTGCGTCTGTGGAGGGAAAAGTTTGCTGTGCGTCGGGTGCAAAATAGGAATGATACATGCGTCGGTGTACAAAGGCAATTGCGCTGAGTGCAAGATACGGCCCCATGTGTGTCTCTGTGTGTCCAGGGCAAAGACAGAAATGTAAAAATGTTCAAAAGGAGACATGTGAATTTTAGGAACAACTAGCGTTGAAGCTAACATGCTCATCTCAAAGATATACTGAAATCATCTGCTGGTATAAGTCATGTAAGTACAGGAATAGAACATGAGAAAATGGAAGCTTATTGTGGTTGATGCTCTCCATGAACCTTTCATGTTAATGTAGTTCTTATCCAACAGTCAACACACTCATTTAACCTTGGAAGGTTCCCAAGCATGAATGTCTGTAGATACATTTAGCAGCAAATGTATACCTATAAAACAAAAAGACCAGAAATAAACAGATATTAAAATAAATAAAAACGTGGAATGAGAACTTTTACAGAATTTAAAAAAACGTGATACAGCTAAAGATCTGTTCATATTCAAAATGTCGCACAGTCAAGACAATATGTGATTATTTTGTTTCATAATTAATATGAATTTAACACATTAGGTGTGTGCTGTGATTGGTCAACATGTGGGAATTTCCTTAATGAGTAAAAACTATGGCGTCAGATTTATGTCATGAGCGAGATGAAACATGCTCCTGAGCAAATTATACTATTTCACACGAAAGTACGTCTGCCGTACACCCTCAGGTAACGGTTGGTTTATACCAGAGTTATGAAATTAAAGGATTTGTTTTATCATAATGCAGATAATGTTCAGGGCTAATTTAATATGACTTCCTTACTGTATGCAAAGGTTTTCTTTTTCAAAGTAAATATGATTTAAGAGGTATTTAAAAGTTTACTTTTCAAAAAGCAAACAAAGAAATTATAAGGAGATATATTTTTATTGTCGGGGGAAAATTGTGGAACAAGGGTAATATACATTTTTAAATGCGCAACTCTTTCGTGATTTTTAGGAAAATGGTTTGTAATTTTTGAGGATTACAAATGTAGTTAATTTTCTTACGTTTCTTTACTTATATATTGTTTTTTTTTATTCACTTTTCCTACGAGGTGGATAGATTTAATCGATGCAAACGTGGGATAGGTATATAAGCTTTTGCTTCAGCCTAATCCGTTAAGTCACTATTTACTGTTTGAGTTTACACTGTGATATGTATATAATTATTGTTTTTATGATGACTGAATACAACTACTACTACTACTAAAACTACTACTACTACCAGGGTGAGACACCATGGCGTGGGGATCTGTAGATGGCACGCAAGGTTCGTTGCAGTATGCTCCGGAACGCCTGGCGGCTTTAACACTAAAAATGTTGTGGATAAGCAAGAAGTCAACCAGAACGGAAGAACATCCCCAGAAATGGGTCATTATCTACCATGGCTACACGCGCTGCACTGGAGCTCCTCTGCGATGGTAGATGCTAGATCGGATCCGCTAGATGTGTCGATGTTGCATCCTGCCGTGTCCACTGCGTCCACCCATGCTCTGCTGTGCCACACTACACCCCGTAACGCCCTGCTGTGCTCTGCAATGACATGAACTACTACGACTACCATTGTAGTCACTGTTCCATTATCTTTATTGTGACTATTATTGCCACTGTTCATTGCATCCCCAACCGGCACTTTCAGACACCGCCTACCAAGAGCCTGGGTCTGTCCGAGGTTTCTTCCCAAGAGGGAGTTTTTCCTCGCCACTGTCGCACTGCTTGCTCTTGAGGGAATTACTGTAATTGTTGTGGCTTTGTAAATTATAGTGTGGTCTTGACCTACTCTATCTGTAAAGTGTCTCGAGATAACTCTTGTTATGATTTGATACTATAAATAAACTTGAACTTGACGTAAAAGGACGTGCCTCGTGGCCCTCCTTATTCTGCCTGTAAATGGCTTACCCTGGAATTCTTACCCTAACCCTAACCCTGATATTCTTACCCTAACCCTAACCCTTTAACCCTGATATTCTTACCCCAACCTAACCCCCTAACCCTGGTATTCTTACCCCAACCTAACCCCTTAACCATGATATTCTTACCCCAACCTAATCCCCTAACCCTGGTGTTCTTACCCCAACCTAACACCCTAACCCTGGTATTCTTACCCCAACCTGTTGTGGCAAAATGTGATAAAATCTGTTTTAAGTTATAGGAAATATACAAAGTACAACAAATATGATGCTAGATAAGAAATATATGTATTTTGCCTGAAATAAGGAAAGACCTTCTCCCTCCTTGGATCACCTTCAGTTGCCGCTGTACAGCCACAACAGCTATGGATGGCTCACCGCTGTGTAGCTGCAAAAGCCACGGCAGGCACCAAGCCAACGCCTTAAAGTGATGGTTCGGAGTAATTTCACCCTAGGGTCCTTTGCACCATGACCTCGAGCCAAACACCCCCCCAGAAGCTTTTTTCACCTGGGTCTTACATTGGAAGAGTTAGCTAGAGTAGCGTTATCAGCTGAATAGCTTAGCGCAGGGGCTAACGGACCCATGTTTGCATCTCGTAAATTACCCCACTAATAATGCCCGAAATGATACCAAACGTCTACAAGTAGTACAAATAGGTTATGCTCTCATAAAACGATGGATTGGAAAGTTTGTAAGTACACCAGAAGTTTATGTAAATAACACTTGCCTGCTGGCTTCTGCTCTCTGCTGTTGCTGCTGCGCGTAAGACGTAGGTGCTTAGGGCCGTCTACAAATTACAACACCCAAAAGAGATGCAACAAAAATATTTATTAATTTAACTTTTTTAATGAAAGTGCTGTAGTATAACTAGCAGGAGACAAGTAATAATTGAGGTAAGTTTGGAGACATTACCTTATTTAATCATTGAATTAATAAATATTTTTGTTGTAACTCTTTCGGTGTAGTAATTTGTAGACGGCCCTGCTAACTCGCCTAACTGCAGGTAGCAGCAGCAGCAACAGAGAGCTGAAGAGAGCAGGCAAGTGTTCATAAACTTCTGGTGTACTTACAAACTTTCCAATCCATCGTTTTACGAGCATAACCTATTTGTACTACTTGTAGACGTTTGGTATCATTTCGGGCATTATTAGTGGGGTAACTTACAAGATACAAACGTGGGTCCATTAGCCCCTGCGCTAAGTTATTCAGCTGATAACGCTACTCTAGCTAACTCTCCCAATGTTCGACCCAGGTGAAAAAAGCTTCTGGGGGGGTGTTTGGCTCGAGGTCATGGTGCAAAGGACCCTAGGGTGAATTACTCCAAACCATCACTTTAAGCGTAGGCGTTCAAAATGCAAGATCAGCTAAATGACTTCATCTAGTGGAAAATCCCCCAAAAAGGTCTTCAGCCTCAAAAGTAGCCAATTGAAGTTTTACACGCGTGTTTTGAAGGTGATCATTGGAGCGCTCCTCAGCAGGAGGGTCTCTCTTTTGGACGATATAAGGTGAAGCTAGACAAAGGGATCTTTAGCAAGCTTTACAGTACTTGCTCGGGTTTCTTGTGTGTAGAATTCTTTTCGAAGCACATTAAACTCTCTTTTTCACATTTGACTCTGACTCTGCGTGGATTTTCTGAGACCTTGTTTTGGGACTTTTTCATACTTTGAAGAGAACTTGAATAGAAGTTGAAAAAGTGCAGCTGGCGATAAGGTCTGCGCCTATAAATCTGGCCTTGGGTCGCGGACCTATATTTTATTTCAACATAAGCCCCTAACCCTGATATTCTTCTGGGAGTTCAATCAGGAGAGTTCAATCAGGAGAGTTCAATCAGGAGAGTTCAATCAGGAGAGACTTCATTTTGAGTTACATATTACTTGACTGATTGGAAAACTGGGTTGGTCTTTCTGGTTCAGTACTAAAGTGGTTTGAATCCTATTTAAAGAATAGGGACTACTTTGTGTCTATAGGTAATTATACATCTGAGCATACAAATATGACGTGCGGAGTTCCTCAAGGCTCAGTTCTGGGGCCTCTTCTGTTCAACATCTACATGCTTCCACTGGCTCAGATTATGGAAAACAACAAAATAAGTTACCAAAGTTATGCGGATGACACACAAATTTACATAACCTTATCAACAGGGAATTATAGCCCAATACAACAACTGAATATGTGCATTGAACAAATTAACGACTGGATGTGCCAGAACTTTCTTAAATTAAATGAAGAAAAAACTGAGGTGGATGTTTTTGGAGCAAATGAGGAACGATTAAAGGTCAGCACTCAGCTTCAAACGACAATGTTAAAAACAACAGACAAAGCCAGAAATCTTGGTGTAGTCATGGACTCAGACCTGAATTTTAAAAGCCACATTAAGACAATTACAAAATCAGCCTATTATCACCTTAAAAATATATCAAGGGTTAAAGGACTTATGTCTCAGCAGGATTTGGAAAAACTTGTCCATGCTTTTATCTTCAGTAGACTTGACTACTGTAACGGTGTCTTTACAGGTCTCCCTAAAACATCAATCAGACAGCTGCAGCTGATTCAGAACGCTGCTGCTCGAGTCCTCACTAAGACCAAGAAAGTGGATCACATCACTCCAGTTCTGAAGTCTCTACACTGGCTTCCAGTGCCTCAAAGAATTGATTTCAAAATACTTTTGCTGGTTTATAAATCACTAAACGGTTTAGGGCCTAAATACATTTCTGATCTGCTAATACACTATGACCCACCCAGACCTCTCAGGTCATCTGGGACAGGTCTTCTTGTTGTTCCCAGAGTCAGAACTAAACAGGGGGAAGCAGCGTTCAGTTTTTATGCTCCACATATCTGGAACAAACTCCCAGAAAACTGCAGGTCCGCTGCAACTCTCAGTTCTTTTAAATCCAGGCTGAAGACCTATCTTTCTAATGTTGCTTTTCTTTAAATAACCTATTTTTAACTGCTCTTTCTTTAAAATTCTTATACTGCACTGTAAATTTTATTCTTGTCTTTTAATGATTTTAAATTGTTTTTAATTGTTTTCTAATTGCTCTTTACATTTAATTTTTTGTCTTTTAATGCATTGAAATTGTTCTGTTTTTTAATGTTTTATGTAAAGCACTTTGAATTGCCTTGTTGCTGAAATGTGCTATACAAATAAAGCTGCCTTGCCTTGCCTTAAGAATTATTCATTGACGTGCACAATAAAAAATGATACATGAGAAAAAGTCTTTGGCGATGAGACCCCATTGTCATTAAATTGCCACCGTGAAGTCATATTTTAAAAGGAAACTGTGAAGAGTGTAGGAAATACCCCCGATGAAGCCTAGACCCTGGCGGTGGTGGCGATGACTGAAGGGGATGCTGAGATCTGATTGGATGAGAAGAGGAGCTCAGACCTGGCGCTGGAGATAACTGGAGGTGAACGGGGAGGAGGAGAACATTTAAATATTGACAGCAGAGATGTGATTGGCTGATAAAGATTGTGGCTAAATCTGGTTGGTTTTACTAAAAGAGTAAACACCCCCAATCAGCTGATAAGGAGACGCAGGAGGAGAGGGAGAGAGAGGGGAATGAGAATGAGTGAGTGATAGTCTTCCTGGCTGAACTTAAACTAAGCTTCATTTTACAAAAAAGTGTTGCGGCTAGCACATATCCCAACAACAGAACAGACGAGAGAAATGTTTACATTTCTTTATTTACGCGCTATCTTTCGCTACTTGTTAATAAAGATGCCGGTACACAAACTCCGGGCTTCCTGTAATGACAGCTGTAAATCTAGGTTGGGTTACCCCTATTTTCCACCAGGCGCGTCTGCGATGCGTTACAGAGGCGCCTACGGCCCCCGGTGAGAAATCGCAGGCACTCAAGTCAATGCTTGATCTTCCACCAGCTGCGCAACGGTGCGTCCCAGAAGTGTGCGTGAAGCGGCTCTCCGCTCCGCTAAAGATACGCGGCAGGTCTATTTTCACGTGAGCTGCAGGGCGTCAATTAACCAAAATACCCCCTCGCCAACAGTAGCAGTTTTTTGCACGGGTGAAGCGGGCAGCTGTCCGGGGCGGCATTTTCTCATGACACATGGGGGGGTGGCACGAGCACTTAAAAAAAAAAAATCCTCTGCCCCGCAAAGTGGTTTTATATTATCTATCATTTCACTGTGTGGGGAATTGGCAAATTGCCGGCCACTGCAGCTGCAGGCGCCCCTGCTTGCTGAGAAGGTGCCGTGCACAGAAGCTGTGTAAGAAGGGGAAAGGGGAGAGGGGCGCGGGGGACAGTTCACGTCTGGGTCTCCCAAATGGAACGGACAAGGGGGGGAATGGGGGATCCACTGTATAGAGCAATACTCTAATGGAATTAGTGGGCTAAAGTCAGCCACACCTCGACTTTCTTCCAAATAACGCACATTTCGCTGCTCGAAGGGGGTCTCACCCATGGTGTAATTCAATATAGAACCGCCACTGCCCCCAATATCGTATATGTCTCCTCTACAACACTACGGACGAATAAACAGATCCTTTTTATCAGGACAACGGCAGAAAAGAGAAGACACGGAGTTTAATTACAGGAGTGGAAGGTAGAGACTAGCTTAATAAATACCATTGTTCTGGAAGTTCTTGTAGAGACGATCAAATCTAGGGCTGAAACGATTCCTCGAATAACTTGAATAATTCGATTACAAAAAATCCTCAAAGCAAAATTCTTTGCCTCGAAGCTTCGTTAAATCAATGTATTTAAGGTTGTAGGCTACAGCTCACTGCATTTCCGCACGGAGGATTATTACTAGCGCAATACTAGCACATAACAGGTTGACGCTTCTGTGGACACAAGACTGACGGCCCAGATTACAATTGCAGACGTGAAGGAAGACAAAAATAGTGAGGGGGCTAAGAGAAGAGACAGGCGAGAGAAAACAACAGAAAGTTTGGGATCATTTTAAGCTGCAAACATGCTGCTACATCATCTCAGTAGAAAACCTCCAGTGTACTCATCTATTCCACGGAGCCAACCCGACACGAGGTAACTAACGGCTGCTGCTCTCGTCCACCGCGCTGTTTACACAACTAGCCTACAGCATGCTACTCTGCTAACAGCAATGTTGTGTTTTACCAACGAGCTAAAATGAAAGCTTTCGGTTTGTAGTCTAACTGTTTATTAGTTTGCTAATCTTTGGAAATTTAGCTGCTGCCAGAGATTAACCGGCTCCTCCCCCAAGCATGGCTACTTAATATGCACGTGACTGACGTCATCATGCTGGTGATGTCTGGATTCTTTATTGTTTCTCCTCACGGTGTATTAGCCTTCTGAAAATGTGTCCCCCAGAACAGTGTAGTTGAATAGCCCTGCTGTAAGCTTTGTACCATCACATTTACCCTCTGGTCAGTGAACAGCTCTTTTGCATATCCAGTGCAAAGAGCCAGAGGCAAGAAGGGGAATGGGGTGAAAAAGATTTACATTTGGGCCACCAAAAAGTTACTTTTTTTATGCGTCTTGGAATTTGGCAATAAAAAAATGTAGCTTTTTCTAAAAAAGGAAACCTGTCTTTTGTATATCCTGTCTTTTGTATCTCATTTTTTTTAATACACAGCAATAATAAATATTTACTATTGCTGTTTACTAAGTATTTCTTACTAAGTATTTCTTATCCGATTACTCGATTAATCGATGGAATAATCGGTAGAATACTCGATTACTAAAATAATCGATAGCTGCAGCCCTAATCAAATCTGCTAGTCGCTCCACTTCTGAGACGCTTCAGGTGTGGTATGATGCGTGGCGGAGGACGGAACAAAACCGGAACGCAGCACAGACGCTTCCAGTGGAGAATGGGGGTAAGCGTTTGCGTATGAATATAAAAACAATGTGGATCTGTTGTCTTCTGCACACACGTGCCACATGATGGTTCACGCGCACAGCTGACATTTTATAGACCAAACAACTAATCGTTTAATCAAGAAAGTAATCAACAGATTAATTTAGCAAAGACAATAATCAGTTGCAGACCTAATCTACACTGTAGCTGAAAACCTGTAAGCCCACTTTCGATTGTTGAATTGGTGCTCGGAGCATGTTTTATTGCGGCACAAATCTGACGCCATAAAAAAACTGTGAAAAGAATATCTCAGGATAAACTCGTTGATCTCGTTGGAAAAATAAGACAGACCTGTTAAGCAGTTTGACAGGTGTCAGTAAAGTAGCAAAAACATATCTGTGAACCATTTATTTTGTTTGTATGTTACAAACCACATGTATGATTCTTCATTTTCATACACTATGACATTTTGTACCTCAGAATCTCATCAATTTATCCTTTAGTACTGATGTCAATAAGGCACTTTAATTTTATGGATAATTTACCACCCTAATCTTTGCAGAAAGACATTAAAAAGACATGTATACTGTATATAGAACAGTTGATCAATTTATTATGTATCTATTAATTTAACCCAGATCTGTGTAATAACATTACAATCTGTTGAACTGATTTATTTAGAGCTTTTAGATAAGGTGTTTCTTAGCAGTGTGTTTCAGTTGAAGGTGTGAGTGGTGAAATAAGGTTTGTTTCATAGTGATACGTTCAGGTTCACATTATTTATCTGATGTTTTGTTTAACAAAGAAATCTCAGAGACATTATTGTTCACAGTATTTGATCAACTCATCATGGCTTCTCTTTATGAACCAGGCGATGGTTTTTCATTCAGACTTCAGTAAATCATTGAACGTGACTGTAGGCTTGCTGGTTTCCGCTGAATATAACGCGCAGCAGCAAGCAGAGCTCAGTTCTATCTGTCTGTGTGTGACTGATTCCAGCTGAGTCATCCCTTCCTTACTTGGGGAGTTCTATAGCTTGCGTTCTCCGGCGACAATGCTCTTGTAGATACTGTCTGTTAGAGGGGAACTTTTGGGGGGGGCAAAAAAAAAAAAAAAAAAAAAAAAGGGGGGGGGTAAAAGCGGTCGACAGCTAGTAAATCTTCTAGCTGCTTGAAGGTGCTCGTCATTTCCATCTCCTCCTAAAGGGAAGAAACACCAGGATTCAATCTGAAATAAATACTATTGGAACACGAACTGTCGAATGTTTTGTTGAAAATTCCAGTTGGGACCTACAGTGATACATCTACAGCGGCTACTTTAGGTGATTTCTCATTGCTCATAGCTATGCATACCATTAGAGCATGCTGGCTCTAATGCTGTGCACACATTAGCTGTGTAAAGGCCCTGACACACCAACCCGATAATCGGCCGTCTGACAGTCTGGTGAGGTCGGTGACTCGACTCTGTTCGGTGTGTTCCGTGCCGTCGTCAGTCGGAGGAGCCGTCCGCATCCATTTTGGCCGATTTGACTTGTTGAATCGGCCAGTGGGCGGTCGGACTCAATGACCAATCTGATTGGTGGAGTGCTAGCCCTTGACTAGCGAATCAGTGCTTCTTCCACAAGAAGAAGCCCGAGAGCTGCCAACACCAGTACCTTCTTAATACTAGCCATGGTATTTTCTTCCACTCAGCGAGTAATGACAACAACGATCCTTCTTGACTACTATCACCACTCTCTGATGAAAACAAGGACTGACGACAGCGTGCTCGAGGTCTAGAGAGATGTTCTGTCTTTTCCGGTTTTCATTTTTTGGGCGACAATACAGATTAGCGCCGCCTGCTGTTATGGAGACGTATTACGTCTCGCGCACGTGCAGAACGTACGCTCAAGTCGGCGTCGCTTCGGTGTGTTCCGAGGCACTTTTTGAATGATCAGTCCGATTGCCTTTTCTGCCGATGGTCGGCCATTGGGTTTGGTGTGTCAGAGCCTTTAGAAACCGTTCCCTATCACAGAAATAGTTCCCTATATAGTGGGTTTGCCATTTTGTAGTGGTGTTCCAATTCTCCACGGTAAAGGTTCTGTTTTTGCCGCTGACAGACTCAGATTATTATTCTAAGTGTCTGACAACATTATGAAAGGATCCCTACAGAGATAGACCTTTTAGTTAAAGAGTAAGATCCTTTTATTTTAACATGAAACAGCCCCGAAATCCCCATCACCAAACTCACCAGACACCATGTAAATAATCAGGACTTTTAGCGTGTATAGAGCCAGCATATCTCCACCAGACTCCATGTAAATAATCAGGACTTTTAGCATGTATAGAGCCAGCATATCTCCACCAGACTCCATGTAAATAATCAGGACTTTTAGCATGTATAGAGCCAGCATATCTCCACCAGACTCCATGTAAATAATCAGGACTTTTAGCGTGTATAGAGCCAGCATATTTCCACATGTAAATGGGTGAAATAAGGGTTTATTTCAACCAAATCAGAGTGGTTAGACGGACCAAGACGGCTTTTGAGCTTTCTGTCGACTTTGATTGAAGTGTGTTTTACGGTGATAAAGTACTGTTTATTTTATTCCAGAATGTATCTGTGGTGTAGCCAGACCTATCTCCCCAGCGCTCTGGCAATGTGAGACTACGCTTAGGCAGACAGTGTCACTACACTTTGCCCTAACCTTCATTCTGGACTATGTATCTGTCCATTGCACATACTATATTTTCTTTACATTCTGCACTCAATCCATTCAGCCACCTTTTTCTTATGCTAAACAGCTATTATGTATATATTTGTTTCGGTTTCTGTATTTATTGGTTATTCTTATTAATGTTGAATATGTTTGTTTGTTTATGTATGCACCATTCACAAAGGCAAATTCCATGTTAAGTGTAACTCACTGTGGTGATAAACGCTTTTCTGATTCTGATTCTTATTCTGATTTACATAGTTCCACATTTGTACGAGCTTTGTCCTGGATGGATGGAAACTCCACTATACACCGTGTTCCAAATTATTATGCAAATTATATTTTACACAGATTTTCCTAAATTGTCGATGCAAACGACAGTCAGTATAATTTTCAAGTCACCAACCGTTAGGGTAGAAGTCAAATTTCATTGAACACTGAACTGTTAATAATAATTATAATAATAATAATAATAATAATTTTGAACAGTGCATTTTGAGTTACATTTTTTTTTTTAATCCTGTTTTCATTGGGTGGTTTCTTCAATTAAATTCGACTTATACCCTAACGGTTGGTGACTTGAAAATTATACTGATTGTCATTTGCATCGACTATTTAGGAAAATCAGTGTAAAATATAATTTGCATAATAATTTGGAACACGGTGTAGTCCTCTAATGAAGAACATTCATCAACAAAATCAAGATGCAGAATCAGTGTGTCAGCAGTAGTGCTGGATATCGTTCAAAAGCTTTCAATACCGGTACCGATACCAATACCGTGACTTTGATACAGGGTCCTAATACCAATTTTATAAAACACAAAGAAATGACAACATTACACATTACGGTGCAAATCTTTTAATTGATTTGTCAGCTCCTACTACGTGAGTCGTCTCTGTGTAACGTAGAGTTTTTCCTGCGTGTCTTTACGACGTGTAACGCTAGACAGTCAATCACAGACATTATTAGATCTTGGTAGAAGCATGCTGCATGCTGATTGGCTCACTGACACTGATGTTATTTACTCCTTAGGCATTTAAATTGGGTTTTGAATGACGAGGGATTTTTCAATACTCTGTACTTTAGAGGTATTCGGTCGGTGCCTAACAAGTACTGAGTTGAGTACCCAGCCTTACTCCGCATGTCTCTGCTCTGTTACCTGAAGCCTTATGAACAGTGGACGAGCGTACGCTGGGATTTCCCTCAACACATGCTCAAACAGTTTCTTCCCATCGAACGTGTGTCCCGGTCGTACAATCATGGCAGCCATGCCCGCTCTGCCCTCGTGCCCTGTGGACGCAATATGGTTTACACTCATCATCATTCTCCAGCTCAGGGTTATTCATTATCAGGAATGGTAACAGCACTTAGAGGGAAACGATAGCAATAATAACATTATTATATGTGGTACAGTATTAAGGGATGATTATTCTGAAAACACCTATACTGGAAGCTTCCAAAGGCATGTTGGCTGATGGAGATGAGCAGTATTTGGAGGCAAAGGGAGACTTAAACAAACCTTGTATTTCCACTCCGTATACATTGACTTCTTGGATAAAATCCACCAGCCCGAGAGTCTCTGTTACCTCTGTCGTTGCTACATTTTCACCCTTCCACCTGAAGTCAGGGAAACAAGATGATGATTAACAGTGCAAGTGTGGTGTCCTAAATATAAAACTGAAAATGAAATTAAAAAACAGTGCAAGTGTTGGAGCCAGAAATACAGGGCGGATGCTGGAGCGTGGTTCCGCTCGTCACGACTTTATGTGTTCCCTCTCTGAAGTCCGCCTGCAGCTGATAAACTTGGTCTTTCAAAACCATGTTTTGTACTGTGGTGTCTATATTTTATTTATTTATTTATTGTATTCCTACCACAGGCAATACAACTTTTTAACACTTCACAAACATACACTACTGGTCAAAAGTTTTAGAACACCCCAATGTTTTCAGGTTTTAATTGAAATTCATGCAGTTCAATGTCTTCTTGTACTCTGAAATGAAAGAATAGAACAAATGAACAATTTAAGTTAAAAAAGAAATCATGGAATCAATTTATAAACCAAAATGTATTCTAAATTTTTGACTCATCAAAGTAGCCCCCTTTGGCAGATATAACAGCTGAACACACTCATGGCATTCTTTCTACAATGGAAATCAAATATTCTTCAGAAAGTTCTTCCCAACTCTGTTGCAGAAGTTCCCATAAATGTGGGGCACTTGTAGGTTGCTTTGCTTTCACTTTTCTGTCCAGTTCTGTTTTTAAGCTTACCATCTTGTTCTTTTTTCCTATGGTAGTTCTAGCATAGCTTGGACTTATGTTTTGGGTCATTATCTTGCTGTAGGATGAACCCCTGACCAACTAGGCGCATACCAGAGGGTACTGCATGGTGCTGCAAAATGCTGTGGTAGCCATTTTGGTTCAGGGTGCCTTTCACTCTGTACAAATCACCGACCCTGGATCCAGCAAAACAGCCCCAGACCATCACGCTTCCTCCTCCATGTTTGACAGTTGATGTCACACACTGAGGAACCATCCTTTCGCCTACTCGACGGCGTAAAAAAATCCTGCTTGATGAACCGAAGATTTCAAATTTTGATTCATCAGTCCTTAACACCTTCTTCCAGTCTTCAGTAGTCCATTGACGATGTTTCTTGGCCCAGGCAAGCCTCTTTTTCTTATTCTGACGTCTTAGCAATGGCTTTCTTGCTCAGTTGAAACTGAGACTTGCTTATTACGACCACTATTAAGCTGTGCTTGAAGCTGTTGTCCTGTGAGCCGCCTATCACGCAAGCTGTTGACTCTCAGAAACTTGTCTTCTGATTCTGTTGTGGCTTTGGGTCTGCCAGACCTCTTCCTGTCAGAGTTTCCCCCAGTTTCTAAGTGCCTTTTGATGGTGAAGAATACTGTACTCACTGACACCTTGACTTTCTTTGCAATTTCTCTGTAGGAAAGACCAACATTCTTAAGTGTTATGATGGTCTGTCTCTCTTTCATTGTTAATTGCCTTTTTCCCGCCATTTTTATAGCAACACACTACTTTCTGCAGTACAATACTGTTCAAATAATGCTCACGAGGGTACGGTACCACAGTGTGTTCCAACAATACTTTTATACAAACAGAGGGGGTTGTAAGTAATCCAGACAAGTTGGAACACCTGTGGGAATTGGTAGCACCAACTTTCAAAGCTTGATCAACCTCCATTGCTGCAGAACAGCTTTACGTTATTTACCCATTTCTTGTTCCCTGAAAAAGGCCTTTTTGTAAAATTCTGAAATGTACATTATTTTTCAGTTTTGGGTAACCTTACTTTTTTTTTAACCTCAGGCAGTTCACCACTTACCTTTGTACCATTTCAAGCTATTCATTGGACTTGAACTGCTAAAATTGGGGTGTTCTAAAACTTTTGACTAGTAGTGTAGGTTTTACTTACATCGTTATAAATACTATTTAAGTAGTAGTACATTTCTATTCCCAATTTTTATACATGTTTGTACATTCTTTTTCTTCTTTTAAATAGTTGTTCTTGTATTCTATTTATTATTTCTTGTATATTCTGTATGTGTGCTCTGTGTCTGATATTTTGCTGCTGTAGCACTGAAAATTCTCAATTTGGGATCAATAAAAGTCTATCTAATCTAATGTATTGTCATGAGTATGGTGAGCAGGATAACTTTCCATTTGGGGAATATAAAGACTATCTGTGTTCCAGAAGCATTACTTTTAGTGTGTACTACAGCTGTCCTTACAAAGTGTGTACTGTTGCATGGCAGAATGCATACACTTGGGGCATATTACTTCACCCTAACATTGCGCCGTAAACTCTCTTGCTCATATATCCATCGAGACCTGGTAAACAACTTTCCAGAGTTTCTGTTATAAATGTGTTGTCTTTAGGCTGAACAGCACCATAGGGATGGACTCCTTAACCCTTGTGTTGTCTTTTGGTCAACTTTGACCCGTTTTCAAAGTTTTTAATATCTGAAATATGGGTTTCTTTCAAGCAAAATGCCCAACAATAACATGGATGTACATTGTATGGAACCCAAACAACATTTAACTTTTTTTTTTTTTCTTATGTTTTTTTTTTATTTTCCATTTTTTTATTATTTCCATAAATAAATTTGGGGTGTTTTATTTAATTTTATAGCATATAAAAATGTTTAAATGGTTTCAAAACCGTATCCTGACTAAACTTTGACAGTCAGTGATGCACTCAACATCCTCTGATCTTAATTAATAAACAAAATATTCATAATTTCTGCTTTTTTTAAATTCGAAATTTGGTATAATGTCAAATAAATTAGGTTTATTTACTATGAATTTAAAAGAAGTAACAAAAAAAAAGCATCGAAAAAAAGGGACAAAAACATCGGAAAAAGCTCCCCCCAAAAAATAAACCCGGAAGGACAACAAGTTCATGGTCGACGGGAAGACAACACGAGAGTTAGAGGTGGCGGTGTACGCTTGGTACCTGCAGTAAATCTTATCCAACTGTACCTGAAGGTGTCGCCCACTCGGTCCCTGAAACAGATGAAGCCCTCCTGATCTTCAGCCATGAGGTCGCCCGTGTTAAAGTAGGCGTCTCCCTTCACAAACACGTTTCTCATCAGCTTCTTCTCCGTCAGTTGCTTGCTCCCAGCGTAGCCAAAGAACGGGCTGGTGGCGCTCACCTTGGACAGCAAAAGCCCCGTCTCGCCTGAGAAGAGACATGGGACAGAAAGTCTCAAATTAATACACAATCATTGTCAGGTGAAGTCAACTTTCAAAGAATAACAAGAAAGCCAATCCTGTTGTGGAAATGTTCTTTGAGTTGCACTCTTACCCCTTTCCACTCGCTGACAGAAACCATTCTGATCTGTCACTGGTTCATCTTTCACCATGTCATACTTTATCAGATCATACTTGAACAGGAGCTACACCAAAAACAAGAGAAACAATCATTGCATTGGGAAGTGGCATTACAACCTAATCTAACTAATGGAACAATCACCCACTAATAAGCTTCAGGTTACCAGATATTTTTCATAGCACACATTTGAACACTGACTGGACAGTAGGCCTGGGCCGCTGAGAGATTCTGACCGTTTGATAACCTTCAGCAAAAACATTGCGTTTTTTTTTTTTAAATGTCTGGGTAAAAACAATACTTTACTTTATTTCCATTCAACACAATGCATTTGATATTAAAACACACTGCACACAGGCAGGGAGAGGGATTTCTAAACTGCGCTTTCTGTCCTTCCGACTCATAAAAAACAGTTCATACCACAGGGGCGGTATGACGGGAACTTTTAGTGGTTTTGAAATTGTGACTTTTTCAAACTGGTAACCAGCCCATGCCTACTGGAAAGAAGCAGGGCTCTAGAGTGCGACCACACGTGACCAAAATTTGTAAGGGTGCGACTAAGATTTTTCCTAGGTCGCACCGGTGCACCTAACGAAGCGATGTCGTTATATCGATATGGTTTAATGTTGTGTTACATGACCCATTCCTTCTGTAAAGCCGTGCCTGTGTTTGGATCTCTCCTCCGCGCAGCCCCGCCCCCATTTACTCACACACGGCCCCCCTAAAACATGGAGAAACACAGCGCCGCCGGTCCAAACTGCTGACATTTGTCTACAGTTTTAATTGTTATTAACACAGCTGTATATTGTTAAGTATGAGAGGGAAACCTGTATTGGTACCAGTGTTTCCGCTGGTAACTCTCCGTTATTGTGGCCACCACGACGAAAAACACATTAGAAGTTATTAAATGCAACTAACTTCAGTTTGTTGAGTAATAGCGTGTAAGACGGAGCCTGCTGGACCTGAGCAAGACATGTGACCCATGGCCAGAATATCATAGTTCATAAAAATGCAGCGCAGTGACGATACAGACATTTCATAGCCTACACAAGACTGGTGTAACGCCGCTGACCCGCCAAAGCGCATTCGACCCGTGCTGGACCCATTCATAATGAGTCAGCTGTCACTCTGTGAGTAGCATACACTTCAGTCCATCGCACTCCCCCTCTCTCCCTCTGTCTCCCCCTCTCTCCCCCTCTCTCCCTCTGTCTCCCTATGTCTTTCTGTCTGTCTGGTTTTTTTTTTGTTTTTTTTTAAGATTTCGGCCTTTATTTTGATAGGAAAGCTGAAGACATTAAGAAGGGAAAAGGATAGGGGATGACATGCAGGAAAGGGCCGCAGGTCGGAGTCAAACCTCTATATTTACCAACTGAGCTATCCGGGCGTCGTCTCTCTCTTTTAATCAGTCTGTTATTGTTGTTGAAAACAAGTGAAGGAGCTTTCTCAGAGATATATACATTTTTTTTGCCCACTTTGTAAAAAAATACAGAGCTATATATCATGTATCGCCATTCAGCGTTAATGGCGACGCAAGGAAAAATTTGGGTGCACCTAAATTTTGTGTTGGTGCACTTAAATAAAAAAGTTAGTCTGGAGCCCTGAGAAGACTTTATTATAAATTCCTAGTGGCGGCGCCCTCTAGTGGCTGTAGTAGTTCTGACGGGAGTAAAGCAGGAAGTAAGGTGAGGAAATATAAGAGCGCCAAATGTCCTGGTAAGGAGCATAGACTGTTAATATTAATGGACAAAGCATCCGGTTCGGCTGTGCTGCAAATGCAGAAGTGCCTTAAACCT
This sequence comes from Perca fluviatilis, assembly GCF_010015445.1. NCBI lineage: Eukaryota > Metazoa > Chordata > Actinopteri > Perciformes > Percidae > Perca > Perca fluviatilis. The sequence continues at coordinate 918,771 of NC_053128.1, forward strand.
GCATTCTATCTGAATTCCAGCAGGGGGAGACTCCTTAAAGCTGCACATAGATATATACACACTAGATGTCGCCTGGCTACTGCTGTTCATTGGAACGAATGCGTCAACAGGGTTGCAATCTTGGAATAGGGGAGTCACTCCTCTTTAATGCATCAGCGTCAATGTAGGTAAAGGGCTAATGGAAATAAAATCACCATAAATCCTCAATCTCAAGCGATTTTCTAGTTTTTGTGGTTCATTCCAAAGGTCAGACATGTATTTATGATCGAGTCCAGAGAAAAATTAAGCTTTTGATATTAATATAATCTACTTTGTTCAAAATGTAATGCCTAGTGCCTGTAAGCCTAGGTTTAGTAGTCCCATTCTTCCACTTGATACTGCTTCCACTTAAGTAAACTTAAGATGAACTATCGAATACAAAACAAAGAGACTAACTAATGTGTAACAAATAATATTTATTAGAATCGGTTCACAGATCTGAGTCCAAACAGAAACTTCACCCCTCTGAACTAAGAGTTTTCTGCTTCAAAGTGAAGTTTAAACAGACTGAAATGTCCAGGCTCACTCCTCCACTATTTATTTCTGTATGTATTTATGCGGTAAATATAATTTTAACGGGCACTGAGCTCCAGATCCTGCAGCCGCAGACCGTCTCTGTTTCCCCGCTGTAGCTTCTCTCCGTCCGCCTGCCGCCGGCAAACTTAGTGGAACTTCCCGCCGATATCGACATACAGGTCGTCCTGGACTACGTGTAAGATCCTCCCGGACTAGGTGTAAGATCCTCCCGATCACCATTCTGTCTTTGGCCGGTCCGATCTGGATCAGCGGGGACCGGCGCAGCAGCGAGGCGAAGCTGTGTTTTTGCCCGGGGGAAGAGACGCTGCCGCCGGCAACGGAACTCTCCGCCTCCCGCTGCCGCCGGAGCTCAGATTGCTGGTCGAAGGCGCCATATATATCATAAAACACATTGTCGCCTGTTAAATGTTAGCCCTTGCTGTTTGTTGTTTTCATTTCCTCTATCGAACATCAATAAGCAGCACAAAAGTCCGGCATCTTTAGCGTTGATCTGAATGCGTGAAAACTTCAGACCCCTGTTCCAAGATGGCGGCGGTTTTGACGTATGCTTAGAACCTCAAGGCGACATCTAGTGTATAGATCTATGAAAGCTGCATTCTATCTGAATTCCAGCAGGGGGGAGGACTCCTTAAACCTACATTCTATCTGAATTCCTGCAGGGGGCGACACGTGCGGTTGCAAAAGGAGGTCGTTTTCTGTAGAAGTCTCTGAGACTTGTGACCCACTTCCCTCTTGATTTATTACCTCAGTAAACATTTTCATAATGAGTTTATGGTCTCAATTGCTAGTTTTAAGTCTTCTGCAACACAGAATGATGTTAATTTTTTTTCTTGTTGATTTTAAAATCGGCGATAAAGCATGGGGTGTTTTAGGGCGTGGCTATGATGTGATTGCCAGTGAAAGTGTGTAAGGTAACGTGGCTCCTCCCTCACTCCTCCCTCTCGTCTAAAATCGTCACATCACCAACCAGGATGGCTGCGCCCGTAACGGCAAACTCAACGACTCATAGCAGATCTCCACAAACCAATGGGTGACATCACACATGCTCTGTCCATTCATATCATACAGTCTAGGGTAAGGAAGCAGGTTGGGGTCTTCAGCTGTCCTGTCAAATAAAGGCCTAAAAATGCCCAAAAATAAATAAATAAAAAAGATTTATGAAAAGCCTCAAAGATTCACGGTGAGACAAAACCGATTTAGAACGTTGCAGGGAAAAGTTGAAGCGGTCAGAACCAGCCCGGAGGGTCAACGAGCGCCTGCCAGCACGGTATATGGTGGAGCAACCTAGAGAGCGACTGAAGAGAGCAAGCGTCGTTAAAACAAAGCAGTGAATGAGAGAAATAAAACATTTTTGCCTTTTCATCACTAGAAATGCAGCTGTAGCAAGCATCTTACTATCACTAACGTTATCCACATTCATATTTAGACACAACAGATGATATACAGCTTCAGAAAAAGCCTGGAAGTCAGAAGTTAGGAAGATAGTACAAAACGTCGTTGCTATGGAGATGATACACCATCTCATCTCGTCTCATTGGTGTAAACTGGCAGCTTTCAGGATGCTGCAGACCGGCGTGTTGCAAGGAGCTGCAAGTTCCAACTAGTCTCGAACCTTTGGTCTGATCTGGACTTTGCGCCTCTGCGAAGATTTCTTTCTCTTTCAATCGAAGCATGGAATATTCAAATATGCGCGTTCACCCCTATTTAAATGACCTAAGTCAAGCAACCAGGGTGTGTGACATGGGACATTTACTACTTTCTTTTCATCCCCTCTTCACTTCTTGCAGAGCTCACACCTTTAGGCTACAATGTACTCACCCTGTAGAAGAAGTTAGAGCGGCCCACGGTTCCAATCTTGCCAACATGGTTCATGAAACACAGGTTTCCCTCGGTGGAGCCGTACACCTCGCACATTTGAATGTTCCCAAAGCGACTGTGGAACTCCCGCCAGACGTCCTGCCGCAGACCGTTCCCGACTCCCATCCGCACCTTGTGAACCTTATCCTCGTCTGTCTGAGGACAGACGAGGAAAAAGGATGGGATGACATTAGCTCAATAGATCCGACTGCTGACAACTAACCATTTCTCAATGAACAAATGAAAAGGCCTGTGTCCATATAGCGTCTTTTTTTGGAGCATCAGCGTCTTTTTTCAATTGTTCTCAGTGAGGACAGTCAGTCAGTGAAACATCACAGCAAAATACAGCCTGGTATGTGCTGGAAATCAGTTGCAAAAATGAAAAGAATGTTTGACAAACCATCTGCTTATAGATAATTCAATGTTATCAATATACCTTTCAGAGCAAAGAGAATGTTTTTTATGCAAATGAGGCTTTGTCAATTTATAAATTTCCACTTGACGTTCAGGTTGAATTAGGACGTTCTTCAAGACGGCGCGCTGAGAATGATTTCTGGGTCACAAGCCGGAGGATCGAGGAGCCGAGAAGGCACGAAATAGGGAATTGGGAAAGGCCCAATGCTGAGAGGATTCCTCACCTTCTTTAATAAATATTTTGATTTCATTAAAGGTAATTACTTTTTTGATTATGAGGTAGTCTAGGTGCCTTATAAATACTGTAAATGTATCAATATGCTCAATCCACAGAGAAACAGGCACACAGCCTGTATTCAGAAATTGTGCCTTTTAACGAGCCGTCGAGACTTCCTGTACGGTTGTGATGTCCCAACTGTACTATACATAGGCAGAAAGTTCTGCTACAGTGCCGTTACAGTCATTCCCCAGCTGCAATGCAGTGTTGCAAAGACACAGAGAGTGAAGATGCTGAAGACCCGGAAACACTGACCAATCAGAGCAGGCTTTTTCTGGAGGGGGCCTTAAAGAGACAGGCACTAAAACAGAACGTTTTAGACAGAAGGGAAATACAGTTATATTTAGACAGACAGGATTAGAAAAAGAATGTGTTTTTTTTACATTAAAGCATGTAAACATGTTCTAGTAGAAAACCAAAGTACAAGTATAAACCTGAAAATGAACATAATATGGGACCTTTAAGTCTAAATAAGTACACTATGAACAGTTCATTCTTGGTCTCTGCACTCCAAGTAATCAAGTAAAACAACGTTTGGGAGATGAACAGAAGATGCTTGGTGTGTTTGTGTCCTCTGTGATGAGTTCTGTGGTGCACATTGTGCAAAATGAGCGCATACAGGCAGTAATTGGTCCTCACGCTTGTGTGCACACACTGACCTCGTGAAAAAGTGCTTATCTGCTGTTCGTGTCCACATCTTTAATTTGCTAATCAGTGTTGAGGACAGTCATGGCCAGCCTTCCACCCACACAGTCAAATAACAGAGTGACAGGGGACAAAGAGGACTTTGAATCCAGTCTCAAGACGGGATGTCCTGGGCCCTCACACTGTGTGTGCGTGCACGTCAACGTGTCCACCATGGGAGTACACAAACAAACAAAGACCCTGCTTGTCCTTCTGCCCCAGTTGTGCACAACTTTACTCCAGTGATTCACAAGTAGCAGTGACTGTAAAGAAGCCTCTCTACAGAGAAAACAAGTCTGCCCACGGTGAAAGGCATTGAGGCTTTTCCCCGTTGCTCAACTCTAACTCACTTACTCTGTCATTCATTAAGTGGCAATGTATGTTGATTATCTGTTTAGATGTGAATAACAGGACGGCAAGTCATGTTGACTTGAAACTAACAGCAAGCAATTGAATAGAATGAAAGTGGAGAGTGGAAAACTTGAAAGTATTTTGGAGATCAATGGTTTGGGTGTCAGCACTAAACTTTACTTCAAATTCACATTCAACAATCACACAGAAAGCAATCATTCTGAAAACTAACCAGACATGTTGCCAGAATGTGGGCACGCTACTAACGTGACTATATCTATTTTTATTATACATATTTTATTTTGTTATATATACTATGTATTAGGCCTGCACGATTCGGGGAAAAATATGAATCACAATTTTTTAGCTTAGAATTGATATCAGGATTCGCTACCATGATTTTTTTCTCACAAAGTGTAATGTTTATTGCACACATGAACCATGACAAAACAAAACAAATTGGCAGTACCAAACAGATTTTTGTATATTTTTTCAGTAGTTCTTCTGGCATTTTTATCTTTGCTATCATCTTATTTATTATTTATATTATATTTCTTGTATTTTCTGTATGTGTGAGTGAGTAGGTGTGTATGTCCCTTTAACTTGCTGCTTGTAACAGAGTCATTTCCCAATTTTGGGATTAATAAAGTCCATCTATCCATCCATCCATCCATCCATCCATCCATCCATCTATCTATCTATCTTATCAAAGTTTCCATAGGGCATATTGTCATTCAGGAGGGCGATACAATAATGTGAATTTTACTTAATAGCAATTTTAAACCAAAATTAACCAGAAAGGAAGCGTTTTGTTCCTGTCAGGATGTCCATGCAGAAACAGGCAGGATGTAGTTTTTGCAAGAGGTTAATGCCACTCCCAGCTGAATGACGAACAGATTACCTTGGGCTGATTGCAGAGGTATCTGCAGAGTTCACCAATATACTGGAAAACAGTAACGTCATGTTTCCTACAGTCCTTCCAGAACTGGGAGGCCGAGAACTTCTTCTTCAAGATGCAGGTCGCACCTGTCATTCAACAGACAACAACGTCATTACATTCACTATTAAAGGATACAATTCACATTTTCAACACTAGGTATATCTACTCCATAAATATAAATAAGAACCGTAAATCAGATTTATAGATTGGCATTTCATTTCCATATAGAGTGTACTGTATATTTGAAATATTTGGTCGACTAGGGCTGGGTATCGTTCAAAGATTTTCAATGCCATTTTTCTTTTAAATCCATTTAAACAAAAAGAAATTACAACAGTACAGTAGAAATCTTTTTCTATGTTTTTATTTTAGTTTTTCACAATAACAGCCAATCACAGACATTATTAGATCTTGGTAGAAGCATGCTGCATTCTGATTGGCTCACTGATGCTGATGAGATTTACTCTTTGAGGTATTGAAATTTGGTGTTGAATGAAGGAATTTTTCAATTCTTGATACAATGGAGGCAATCAGATCGGTGCCTAACAGTATCAACGTCTGGACCCAGGCCTATTCTCAACAGGATGTTTAACGAGTGTTGCTGTAGAGCTTTGTGTTACTATGAAGCTCCATGGACTGTTCAAATCACAAAACAATGCTGTTTAGTTCATTTAACAGCAATATACTAGTGAAAGAAGTAATTATTGTTAAAAGTAATTGTTATAACATTTTTAATAATCATTTAAATTCCCCCCTTTTTTGTGCTGATCCAAAAATATATCCGATCCGTGACTCAAAACAGTGATCCCAACCGTGAGTTTTGTGATCTGTTGCACCCCTATTTGACAGGGATGGGAAATTATATTGCAAGCCATTCTCTCGTTGTTTCATTATTAAAATGTGTGGTATAGTTACATAAGAAATGAATTGGTCAAAATATAGGCAGTTTAAAAAATGGCAAGCGTATTGTCAATTTGGGGAACCAAAAGCTTATGCCTGGTTGCCAAGCCGGCAACCACTTTAAAAAGTTAGCGTTGAGCCCTGTAGACTTGATGACATTTGCAAACTCACAGTGCCAGGAGTGTCAGACCTGCAGCTCCGGACTCGACTTTAATCTATACCGGCTATTGTCTTTCAAATCTACAGGAGCTATCATATCCCTTGCCTGTAGGTGGCCACATGTCTATATGTGCAGGTCTTTCTTTCCGACAGTTGGTGAAGGTTGACAAGTGTACACCGGTTGGACAACAACAGAACAGCTAGCCCCATGAGTCTAAAACTACCAGGATACTGGCCTCCCCAAGGTTTGTTAGCACAAGCTGTCAGGACGTTGATCTCTAGCAGTAAAGGCCGTTGAACTTTTAGCTTTGGTAGCAGTTGGAACAAATGCAGAAGCCAAGGATTCATCAATAGCACAGCTGATTAGACTTTTGCTGTTTCCCCAAACCATTAAAAAAACTGTAACACTACTTTTAAGCTCATTCTAAATCAGCTGCTGAGATAAGCAGTTTCTATCCAGACATGAAGGCTCATACAGTGGGCTCCAGTGTCCACTTCCTGCTCTAAAGCCTTTAATTAAGCCGCGGGTCCTGAAAGGGGACACATTATTTGGCAGTTACACTGTGGTCAGTGGACACTGAGCTCAGTGGACACTGTGTGCTCAGTGGACTGTGTTCTGTAGACACTGTCTTCAGTGGACAACATGCTCAGTAGACACTGTGCAGGCCTGAATGCTAGAAAATTGCTCCCCTGTATCTATTCTAACATGCAACTCAATCATCCGATGGCTATGTGCATGTGGCTGGGCTACATTCATGTAATGAAGACACATGCCATTCATATCATTATATCGCTTACAAGTTTAAAAAATGTAATTTGAAGTTCAAAAGATAATTAATATGTATTTCTGTTCCAATACTTCCTTTAGATGTAACCGCTGTTAGCGATTTCAACCTTTTCTATTTCAAGCATCCCAAATGAGCTCTGACCCTTTGAAAATATTCTCCAACTAAGACCATCAAAATGTCGTTAGATCATTTATTTTGTAATTTTACATTCATCCAGGAGGAAAAAATGAGAAGACCTTTCTTGCTCTAGACTTTTCTATTGTCACAGTTTGTATCACTCAATGACATGAGCCTGCATGCAGTCACTCAATAAAATATTTCTGTCAAGGTGGTGGTTTTTCCTAGCCTGACCAGCCAGACCCACATCCAGATGTTGGGTGTGGGAACTCACCATTGACAGGGCTCAATCTGAGGGGCAGGATAAACGGTTGTCTTTCAAATTCCCTCTACACGCAATAGGATAGCACTACAACCAATCAGAGCAACGAAGAAGGTAGCTAGAAGCTAGTTCATAGATGAAACTTTTGCCGTATCCGGTCGGCAAAACTCAGAACACATCTTCCTTTTTTAAGAATGACTTCAGTGCCGTTCTTTGTTCTTTTCTCAAAGAAAAGCTTAAAGGAACACGCCGACTTATTGGGAATTTAGCTTATTCACCGTAACCCCCAGAGTAAGACAAGTCGATACATACCCTTCTCATCTCCGTGCGTGCTGTAACGCTGTCTGACGGCTCCAGCATTAGCTTAGCACAGATCCTGCAAGTAACTGGTTCCAACTAGCCTACTGCTCCGAATTGTGACAAAAGTGACAAAATGGTGCCAACAGGTTCCTATTTACATGTTGTGATGATCGTAGAGGCGGGCCAAAAACAACGTAACATGAGCACAGCCATCTTCTAAACCGTAAAACAAACTGGGAACTATATTCTCAGACAGGCTTGCTGCGAAGCATATACACTCGCCCAAGTACTATATTCTTCCGCCTGAGAATATAGTACCTGGTTTGTTTACGGTTAGAAGATGGCTGTGTCTCATTTTACGTTGTTTTTGTACACGCTAGACTTACTCAAATCACAACATGTAAATAGGTACATGCCATGCTTTTATTTTGTCACTTATTCGGAGCAGTAGGATTACTGGAACCATTCACCTGCATGTTCTGTGATGGGCTGATGCCGCTGGAGCCGTCAGACAGCGTTACAGCACGCACTGAGATGAGAAGGGTATGTATGGACTTGTCTAACTCTGGGGGTTACGGTGAATAAGCTAAATTCCCAATAAGTCGGCGTGTTCCTTTAACTCCAAGTCTTCCAGAAGACCTCTGTTCCCAGCAGCAGCAGCCATAAGCCCCGCCCACCAACTCTATACACGATGTGATTGGCCTGACCAGAGTTTGGTTTTTCCAGCTCACAAGCCAACGGAGAGTTACTAGAGCCCCCTGGGGTGCGTCTAGATTTCTAGGCTAGGTTTTTCCTGTTTATTGTTATTATTTCAATCCCTGGTTGTATGTTTCCCTGTTGTCTGTTTCGTGGTTGTGTGTTACCTGTGTTCTTTCTGTGTTCTGTTTTGTTTCCTAGTTCAGTCGTTGTGTGTGTTTTCAGTTTCCTGTCTTACTTTGTAGTGTCTGGCTGCAGTTGAAAAGTCAAAAAAATTACCTCCTATGTCCTTTCCTAACCACTTTTCCTTAACCCCGATGGTAAATGTCATGAGGTCAAGGAAAGGTGTGAAGAAGAATTGAAAAGGAATTAGGATAAGCGAGTGGTGTGAGGAGAATCTGACTGTCCTTACACTCGGCTGGAATCATGTGGCGGTGGATGTGATTGACATGGGTCTGCGGGTGAAACTACACTGTTCTGAAGGTGGACTACAGAAACCACATCTGGAAAATAATTGTTACATGTATGCAAGATAAGCAGAACGTGGAAGGCCTACAAGTCTACTGTACATATTCTATGTTATAAGGGTTAGATGGTTGCGGGTGTGTGACAGAAATACATTATTAATGAGAACAATATTATATAACTGTAAACAGAACAGAGCTGTCCGCTACTGCTGTGCGCATTTACGCACGAGGACAGCAGTCAGCAGTGTAACTTCTTTGATTATTTCAGAAGTTAAAAGTCGAGTTATGTTTCCTCTGTCAAGTTTGAACTACAGTTTTTAGTTTTGCTGTTTAAATGTTCCACGATAGGCCCTGCAGGGACATTACCGTGCACATGGAAACGTTTAGTTACTGAAAGCTCTCATTACAGTAAATCTTTAAAGAAAACACTGATACATCACTACAATACATCATTTAAAAAGCAACAGCCTACACAGACTGTAGAGAGGGAGTGAAAGTAATTAATTTGGGTGGGTTTGGGTGGATGATTTAAGGTAATTGATTCAGATGCCGTCAGAGCTGATCCACGCATTCTCACATAATATTAAAACTTTCACACACGGTCAAAATAATGTAGTCATATCTGTAGTGACTTTAAACAAAACATATATTGAATAAAGCCATGAGGGAAGAACAGGTAACTTGTCTCAGACGCTGCTCTGGGCTCTAAATAAACCAGTGTCTGGTGCGCTGTGTAACTTTGGATTCAACCATCCATTCATTCACAGTTCTGTTAACACATGCTCACTGGCATGTTACGCGTCAGGGACGAGAGTAAAGTTCTCGCGTTAACCGGTTTATTAAACCACTCAAACAGTGCCATAAAGTACATGATCATTATTACTGTATTAGATGGGTTGCAATGTCTCACAGAAAATAAAATGCACAGGATTACGGCTGCCGGCATCTTAATATTCTGAATATGAACGGCAAAATGGTGATGTGTCGCTTTAAATGTAGCTGCCGCAAGGACTTGTGGGACGACATTATCTAATTTCCTTTTGTAAAGGATGGTCCAGTGTATCCTACGCTAAAGGAGGTAACAAAGGAAGCATTGGAGCACCTTTCCTTATCACTTAGACAGTTCAAACAGCTCTTATCATGGCAACCACTTAACTACTTCAGGGTCATTTCACTCCGTTAGGAACCCTCCTAAGCAAAATGGACTATTGGACTGCAGCCTCTGTTTCTTGGCCATTTTCGAAACCGTATACTATACTAGCAGTGCGTACTGATTTGGCCAAAATGCAAACAATGGCAAAATCTGCAGTATGCCAAAAATACCCGGATGTCATACTGATTCAGAGAAAATCTCCAGCATGCCTCGGACCTACAATCACAACAACCACGGATTGCCGTTGTGGCCAACAACTGGAAACTTTTTACATTGTTCGTCTGCTATTTCATCACTAAATTCTGTCTATTTAATGAAAAATAGAAACTAAAAACTCTGTCCCTTGGAACTGTCCCCTCTGCTTTCAAAACTGCCGCTGTCACCCCAATCCTTAAAAAACCTGGTCTGGATCCCTCCTCTCTCAACAACCACCGCCCAATATCCAACCTCCCCTTTCTGTCTAAAACCCTGGAACGCATAGTCGCCTCACAACTACAAACCCATGTTCATGCCAATAACCTATTCGAACCTCTCCAATCTGGTTTTCGCCCCCTACACAGCACAGAAACCGCTCTCCTCAAAGTCCTCAACGACCTCCTCACCTTTGCTGACACCGGGTTCCCCAACATCATCCTCATCCTCCTCGACCTGAGTGCAGCCTTCGATACTGTGAGCCATAACATCCTGCTCACCAGACTCAAAGACCTCGGTATCGAAAGGTACTGCACTCAGCTGGCTCCACTCCTACCTTTCCAACAGATCCCATTTCATCTCTCTCCACAACCACACCTCTGCCACAGCCACAGTCACTCAAGGTGTTCCCCAAGGCTCCGTTGGCCCCTCCTCTTCATCATCTACATCCTCCCTCTTGGTCAGATACTCCGCCACTTCAACCTGGACTTCCACTGCTATGCTGGACGACACCCAGATCTACCTCAGCACCAAACCCCCCACAATCCTCCCCTCTCCCACATCAACTCCTGTCTGTCAGCTATTAAAACCTGGATGCAACACAACTTCCTCAAACTCAACAGCGACAAAACAGAATTCCTTCTGATCGGCTCCAAATCCACACTCAGCAAAACCAATAACCCCACTCTCACCGACACGGCACCATTGTCTCCCCATCTCCCCAGGCCCGCAACCTTGGCGCGTTATCTTTGATTCCACCCTCTCCCTTGAGAGCCCTCACAACCGGCAAGTCATTAAAACCTCCTTCTTTCACCTCCGCAACATCGCCAAAATCAGACCCTCTCTCACACCCCCGCTGCTGAAAGACTCATTCACGCCTTCATCTCCTCCGACTGGACTACTGCAACTCACTTCTCCTCGGCATCAGCTCTACCAACATCAACCGACTCCAACTGGTCCAGAACTCAGCCCCCCGCCTCATTACCTGCTCCAAATCCTGGCACCACATCACTCCAGTCCTAAAACAACTCCACTGGCTTCCTATTTCCCACCGGGATCACCTACAAAATCCTGGTCCTCACCTACAAAGCCCTCCACCATCTGGCCCCTCATACTCACTGACCTCCTCTCCCCCTACCAACCCTCCACGGTCCCTCAGATCCACCTCAGCCGGTCTCCTCTCCATCCAAAAGTCCAACCTGCGCTGTTTTGGGGACAGAGCCTTCTCCAGAGCAGCGCTCCCAGGCTCTGGAACTCCCTCCCCAAGAGATCCGCACCTCTGAGTCCCTCACCATCTTCCAGTCCCGCCTCAAGACCCATCTCTTCACCTCAGCCTACCCATAGTCCACCTGCCCCCTCCCTTTTTCATCTGTATCTTGTTTTGTTCTACTTGTTTTGTTTGCTCGTTTTGTTTTGTTATGTTTTTATAATCTACCCTGCCCTGTAAAGCGACTTTGAGTCCATGAAAAGCGCTATATAAATTCAATTTATTATTATTATTATTATTAAATTCACTTCTGAGACTTTTTTATGCAAGAAATCAACTGTGTAGAGCTCAAATATGGGCCGTTTTATAAACATTGATGGCGGACGAGAGGCGTTTAGTTCCCCGATCGTTTGTTTAGATAACACAACACACATATCCATTATAAGATTAACTGTAACCTGTGGTTGTCTGCTTTTTCTGAGTTATAAAGCTTCACAAGAAATTGCAGGCGTAACGTAACAAGCTCACTGACCGGGCTGTCTCAGACACACACACACACACACACACACACACACACACTACTTTCTAGGATTGCGCAATTAATCACAATTTTATCGAACTCGCAGTATGGAATAGTGCAATATCCAAATCACAGTGGGTGCAATAGTTGTTAAAGGCTAAATATGTGTCAAACCATTCTGAATGAAGTATAGTGGTGCTGCAGACACGTACTGGCCTACAGATCCTATCCTACAGACCAAAGAAAAAGTCTATAATCTATCTATCTATAAATTGCAGGAACATACGTCTGTCTGTCTGTCTGTCAGTCTGTCTGCGTGGGTGTTATGTGCATATCTCTAGAAACGTTAGTCCGATGGATTTCAAACATGACAGGTTTCTTGCTACGGGCACGAGTAAGTGCAGTGCCAAGTTTGACGTTTGGATTAAAAATGCAAAAGATATCGTCAGTAAAAGAAGCACACATTGGCTTTTGCCGCTCCAGCCGCTGGCCACTCCCCACTGACTGAGCACTAAACCTGTTTGAGTCATGACTCACTCGGATAGTTCACCCAACTCTTTAAATTCTGTGATTGACTGCCCTGCCCTGATGTGTTCCATCTGTTCTTCAGCCCTCATATCAACTGTCCCTCCTTACCTTGTGTATGTAGTCTCTGTGCTTTCTTTGTCTGTTGTCCAATCGTTGTCATTACATGTGTCTTTTCCAAGACATTCCATGCGACTCTCCCCGAGATGTTTTGTTCTTTGTGTTTTTGGATTTTCCTTTTGCCAGTTTTCTACCTGCGTGCTTCAGGACACATTCTGTTATAGCCAGTTTGATTTATTAAACCTTCGAAACCTTACGCTGCCTCCTCGTCTCAACTCTCTGCATTGTTGGGTCCAAGCCTGCACAAACCTGACAGTTTTATTATTAATATCACTGTTGGTGTTTGTTTTAACATTAGAGAGGTTGTGTTCAGTATTTGGATTATTGTGGCAGCATACAATATCATACCCACGGTATGATATCATCATGATACTTATGTCACAATACTTTATTATTGCGATTTTGAACATATTGTGATTTTCTGCGATATAGTGGAATTTATTACCTTTTCTCCAACTTCAAATTACGTCCCCAAAAGGAAAACTTTGCCAGCATGTGTTTTATCTAAAAAGACAGATTTCTCTCAACTGAACCATCCACTGGACTGTATCGACTATTTTTTACCACTACTGCTCAAGTTGTTCTGGCTTTGTCTGAGGGCTGCCAAGCAGACATATTGTGAGTCCTACCTAGCTTTATGGTTCCTCCTATACCGATCAAGGAAGCGGCGCTGTGGTAGAGAGGCAGACAGATGTACATCACATCCTCTTGAGTTGCTCCAAATGCCCAGAACCCTGCTGCTGCCTTCAGGCTCTGCAGGTGAGTGATCACCGCAGCCTTGGGGAGCCCTGGGAACAGAAAAGACATCATACTGCATTACCCATACTTTCTGTCCATTTCAAATGCATTGCTGCCAGTGTTAGCACTGGGAGGGAGTACATAGCCATATGCAGCATGACAATACAACAAAGTGTCATGCAATGTGAAATTCAATTGTAATTCTACTAATATTATAGTAGTTTTGTGGCTGTTCCTGAGAAGACGCTCCTGGCTCCAACAATGATAACAAGAGAAAAGTACACTGACGTGTAGTCATGTACAGTCGTCCTTTCAGTCCTGTCAAGATGCCAACGACGCTGAAGCCCCAGATGCTCCCTCCTTCCCTCCCTGACTCCCCTTCGCTCTGTTTTAAAGCAACTCTTCAGTGATGTGCATGTGACAGAGAAGGTGAAGAAGGCACAATTAGCAGAAGTCAAAGCACTACTGTTCTGAAAGACCAATGACGTCCAGTGGAAACAAGCTGTCTTTTTGCTAAATTCACACTGATTTTTGTGAAAATAAATTGTGTGGCACATTCACTGTAGAACCAGTTTTCCATTAAAGTGAAACACCCATCAAAACCATGACATAAATATCCAAACCAAACCTTAAAGTGCTCATATTATGAAAAGAATCAATTTTTTGGGGATTTAGGGTGTTATTTTGTGTCTCTGGTGCTTCCACATGCATACAAACTTGGAAAAAAACTAGGGCAGTCAATTGATTTTTTCTTATTCACGATTAATTGCTGAATTTCTACAGTTAATCGCGATTTATCTCATGTTTTATCACATGATTCAAATTCTATTATTTTGCAATTCAGAACTGTTTTTAAGTACATATTAACAATGGAAAGCAATTCTTACCAGTGTATCTTGATTGGGAATCAAATGAATGCAAAGAAAGTTGCTTTATGAAGTATACTTTAAGATTTGTATTTGTTTATTATTTATTTACTGTAAACAAAAGAAAAATGTGTGAATCTGTCATTATTGCACAATTCAGAACATGCCAACCGTAGTACTTCTTTAAGACCCGAGTCTTCTACGATGCTGACAGGTCTGCAGTTAGTTGCCACCCATTTTGCAAGAGCGGTAGTTATTTTTTTGGATTTGGTTTCATCAACAGGTCGGCGAGTAGCACTCTCCAAAATAGTGCTTTGCCTGAGCCTGCTAGCATCAACCTGAGTCACATTAACTGGACTGTGCTTAGCTCGTTGGTAGCTCAAGCTTGACGTGCTTCGGTGATATTTTAATTCGGCTTTACACAATGTGCCTATGGCTTTCGACTTGTCTACTGAGCCGTCAGGGAGTTTATGAAAATAAAAAGCGCCATTCAGAATTGTGTTGCTGCTGCATTTCTCCATCATGCCTGCAGCTTGATGATAAGTAAAAGGGTCAAAATAGTAGCCTAGCTAGATTCTAGTGATTTTAGAACAGCTAAGGGGGCGTTGTTACTCACGACACAAAGCCGAGTGAAGTGTAAAATAAATTAATAAATGGCGGCATGCGATTAAAAAAAAATTTACGCGTTATGCTCAGCCCTTAATCACATCGTGATTAACGCGTTAATGCTGACAGCCCTAAAAAAACAAACATCCATGCTGTTTTGAGTGAGATACGGGTTTCTGAATGTGTCCTGCTTTCAGTCTCCGGGTGAGCTGTTCAAAATCGGCAGGGCAGTCTACGTCATCGGCCGAAACATTTGGTGTGTGCAAACCACTTTAGCTAATACCACATCCGCTAACTGTTTCTCAAACTTCGGTCAGTACAAGGCAGGATTAGTCGGGAGACTTCTTGCAGCAATGTGCAGTACAACAAAAATATGTGTGTGTTTTGCATTAAGCCAGACCCAATGGAGAAGCACAGAGCCTGAGGCCATGGGAGGATGACACAGGGTAGAGGCTGCTTTTTGTACGCTGTTACCAAGACAACCATGACACACACACGTGGTTAGTAAGGGGGATGGATGACGTTTTTGCTCAGAAACATCCTAAAGTGACATGACATTCCTGACCAATTTTATTTTGGAATTTAAAATGATTTCCGTTTTTGATAACATTTTATGAAATCTGCATTAACTGATTTTTGGGACATTTAGGAGAGGAGGAACAAGTTGTAAACACAATCTTACTTCGCTGAAACATTAGCCACAGCAACAGCTCCAAACAGTTGCATACTCTTTACACATCCAGCAGACACAGGGCAACATTACCATCCCATTGATCAACGTTACCTCAACAACTATTGGTTATTATTATAACTAACAGCCGTCAAAAGGAAATATTAATCTCTATATGACAAGAACACCGTAACACATTATACCCTGCCAGCAGCAGTTACATGACGTAACATACTCTATGAACGGTGCTGCTTGAAACGAGAGCATTCGGATTCTAATCCTCACTGAGAAGAAGCGCAGACTCACCAGTTGTTCCAGAGGTGAAGATGTAGAGGGTAGGGGATTTGAGGGAGGTGGTGGCGCGTAACTCCGCCGGTACCGGCCGGTCCGAGGCGCCAGCGATCTTATCCAACAGAGTGTGCATCTGTGGGTGCTCACTGTGGCTCGTCATGGCCCACACCTGGATGTTGTCCTCCAGCAGGCTGGGCAGGATGCCGTCCAGACTGTCCACTAAATCTGGGAGACAGCGACAGCAAAGGATACTTTGAGTTATGTTTAGCAGCTGTGACAGTGTGTGTGTGTGTGTGTATCATCATGGGTAAATGTGGCCCTGGAGACTGTGCAGTGGCAACTACCACAGCGACAGTTTTGAGTACTTTGCCAGATGTCAATATGTCTGCGGGCAAATATTGTCACCACAAGCCAAATGCAGTCAGAAAACTTCACAGGTGTGTAGGTGAGATCAAAATGAAGGCTGAGTTCAAAGAGGGTGTCCAGTCAACGGTGCCAAGTAAGGGGAAAGTAGTGAAAGGGCCACCATCCCCCCATTTCTTGCCACTGGCTCCATTTACTTCCTAAAGAGACATCACAGCAAATAAGAAGCTAATAATCTAATCATAAATCAAGGAACCATTGCATATTTCTCCGTCCGTTCGGCGTGCTGTAGCGGCTTCCCCAGCAGGCTGAGCCCTCCCCTTTATTCTGTAGGATACCATTTGTAGAATACTTAATTCAGAATGCTTTTGACACATGTATAGCCAGATAAAAGTATAAACTAGGGCTGTTGGAACGAATTCTGAAAGTCAAATATAATTCGAATAGTAAAAAAAATTAATACTATTCGAATTCTGAAATTACTATTCAAATGTGATTTTTTTATAAATATGTTGGCTAAATTAAGCTAATCTCCCTCTTCTCGCCTTGGCCTACCCGCATGTGAAAACGAAATGCTTTTGTTATGTCACGTCTAATGAACAATTAATTTATCATTTTATGAAGTTAGCGGGAGTGAGAAACACAAGGCATTGTGAGGTCTACACAGAGCTAACGTTACGTACCGAGTAACGTTAGTACAGGGTAGTGATAGGCTGCGGCTGGAAAAATGGAAGAAGGATTGAAAATAGTTTTAACATGACTTTAAAATCGACATGCACCGAGCCAAAATGCTTATGTTATCATTAGTTAGCTAGTTCTGGTTTCCTAACTGCGTCATGAGTTATAGGAGCTTAGCTGGGAGCTTCATGGAAACAGCTAAAGTTAATGTTAGCTGTCCTACAGCTGACAGAGTTAGCTTAGCTGGTAGCTTCATGGAGACAGCTAAAGACTGTGTTAGCTGTCCTACAGCTGTCAGAGTTAGCTCAGCTGTTAGCTTCATGGAGACAGCTAAAGTTAATGTTAGCTGCCCTACAGCTGTCAGAGTTAGCTTAGCTGGGAGCTTCATGGAGACAGCTAACGTTAATGTTAGCTGTCCTACAGCTGTCAGAGTTAGCTTAGCTGGGAGCTTCATGGAGACAGCTAACGTTAATGTTAGCTGTCCTACAGCTGTCAGAGTTAGCTTAGCTGGGAGCTTCATGGAGACAGCTAACGTTAATGTTAGCTGCCCTACAGCTGTCAGAGTTATAGGAGCTCAGCTGTTAGCTTCATGGAGACAGCTAAAGTTAATGTTAGCTGCCCTACAGCTGTCAGAGTTAGCTTATCTTGGAGCTTCATGGAGACAGCTAAAGTTAATGTTAGCTGTCCTACAGCTGTCAGAGTTAGCTTATCTTGGCACTTCATGGAGAAAGGTAAAGTTAATGTTAGCTGCCCTACAGCTGTCAGAGTTATAGGAGCTCAGCTGTTAGCTTCATGGAGACAGCTAAAGTTAATGTTAGCTGTCCTACAGCTGTCAGAGTTAGCTTATCTTGGAGCTTCATGGAGACAGCTAAAGTTAATGTTAGCTGTCCTACAGCTGTCAGAGTTAGCTTATCTTGGCACTTCATGGAGAAAGGTAAAGTTAATGTTAGCTGCCCTACAGCTGTCAGAGTTAGCTTCTACTTCATTTATTACCTTCTAACAGATGTATTCTCAGTAACGTGACAATCTGCAAAAAACAGGTTGCTTATGATTAGGGCTGCACAATTAATTGCAATTGTATCGAAATCGCAATATGGACTAGTGCATTATCCAAATCGCAGAGGGGCACAATATGTGGTGCTGCAGAGATGTCCCGGCCTACAAATCCTATCCTACAGACTAAAGAAAACATCTTTGTTTGGTACAGATACTCGCAAAAATCACACTGTAATCATTTTAATTTCTTTCAATGTTAATAATTTAATGAATAATGATACAAAAACGATAATTCCCTCCAATATCGTGAATCATATCGCAATATCAGTCAAAATAATTGCAATTAGATATTTTCCTCATATCGTGCAGCCCTTTTTATAAATCACTAAACTAGTAGTGGCAGCACCGTTTGTCTTAGTTATCAATGCCGTTAGCATTGTGGCTGACACTATTGTTACTTAGTTTATGACCAATCATTTCGGCTGTTCTTTCTAACATGATGTCATTGTGCTAACCGAGCACCGTTAGCCTTGACAACAGAGCCGCTTCACTACACTTGTTAGATCATGTTTCATTCCAGAGTTCTCTGTTGATTTGTGTTCGTCGCTGTGTGCTCGTGGTGGAAAATAATGTAAACAGAGAGCAGCGTGCCAGAAATGCAATGCGCCGTGACGTAGGTCCCCTTCAAGGCCAGGCTGATGTTGGAAGTCCCTCTAGTGGACAGAACGTGAAACAACAACCACATGCTTATAGTGGCATTGACAGTGCATAAGCCTGAGTAGTGTAGCCTAGTATATATTAATAACAGGCTGCATTTGATCATTAAATATTCAAATATAAAAAAAATAGCAAATCAAATTCGAATGGTATTATAGAGGAAGATTGACAGCTCTAGTATCAACCAACCTGTAAAAAGGCACCAGAATACAAGAAATTAAATCTGGTTAAAAATGTCTATGGGAGGACCCCCAGAACCCCATTACATTGCCCTGCCCACATTTTCAATGCTTTCTGCACCCATGGCTTTTATTATGAAGCAGCAAAACATCACAATATTTTTGACCAAATACATCAATGGCGATATTTTAGGGTTGACTGTTGGTGCTTTCATAAAGTATTTACACAATGAGATTTTAGACAAATAATCACCAATAATGTGGATATAATGACTAAATGGGTAAAGGCAAATAACAAAAAGTAATACAATAAATGAATAAAAATACTGGGAACGTTCGTTCCGAGCAGGCACACACTCCAAATGGACACTGCTTTAGTATAGTATGATACCACTGACTGCACGGAGTGACTGTATATTTAAGAATGGAGCTGTAATGACCACTGAGTATGTGCAAATATCTCTCCGTAGCACTGAAATGATACACCGTGCAAGGCCGAAATATACGTCATAAGTATTTCACAACCCACCCCTGACTGCGACTTTGTAAATGATTCAATATATAGGCTACATGTGTTTGTACAACATGGTGTGCTTGTCTGTGTTGACTCAAAGGAGACATGGAGAAGTGTTCACTGATGCAACACTATGTCCTAAAACCCCAGCCATAAAAAGAAAAATGAGGCAGGCAGCAGTGTAACACTGGTTGGTCATTACCGTGAATGGTGTTAGCGTGCTAGGCTAACCTCTCAGGGATAATTAGAACCATTATCCAGGCAATCTGCTGTGTACATCTCTGGAACCTACTGCATCTCAAAGTAGAGAAAAAAAAAGAAAAGCTCCCAGAGGAAGGGCTACTATTCAAGTTCTGAAGTCAGGCTGCATGATAGGAGGAAAATATGAGATAAAGTTGTTGAATATAGCAATAACGATATTGCTTGCGATAAATAAACAAATATTAAAATGTACTTAGTTCTAGGGATCGACCAATTATCGGCCCTGGACGATTATCCTGGCCGATATTTGGCAGTTTGCAGATTATCTGTATCTGTGTTTAATTTGCCTGATAACCGATAAAGTTAATTATTAAAAACATTCAATACTTTGGCTCCACTACAGCTCTGTAAGCAGTCTGCAACACATGCAAACAAATTGTTAGCACGTTAAAACTTCAGGAAGCTATTTGCGTTTTTATTTATTCATTTTTTTTGACTGTGTATTAGGTTTAAAGTTTCAGTTTTGTTACGGTCCGTGTACTTTTTCGTTCAGTCGATTTTCATTTCATAAACAGTTATTATAAAACAAAAAATGAATGGTTATTTGATTTTCGTTTTAAAATACAACATTTGAAATTGAAATACAAGGCATTTTTTCCTTTTCATGGTCAAAAGGGGATGGGAGATATTTAAAATATGCTGTGATTTTCATTTTCTATTTCATATAACAAAAATAAAATCACTTGGAAATAGAAATGAAAAAAGGCTTGTTTTTTCATATTCAGAGACAGGATGTTGTCATTTCCAAGGCAACAGCGCCAGCGTAGGGTCCGTGTACTTTTTCGTTCATTCGATTTTCATTTCATAAACAGGTATTAAAAAACAAAAAACGAATGGTTATTTGATTTTCGTTTTAAAACATGACATTTGAAATTGAAATACAATGCGTTTTTTCTTTTTCATTGTCAAAATGGGATGGGAGAAATTTAAAATATGCTGTGATTTTCATTTTCTATTTTATATAACAAAAATAAAATCACTCGAAAACAGAAACGAAAAGCGTTTGTTTTTTTTATTCAGAGACCGGATGTTGTCATTTCCAAGGCAACAGCCGCCTAGCCTACTACAGTGTTCAGCCCAGGCCAAAATTACTTTGGAAACCTAGCTAGCTATACTCTTGATAATCCTTGGGGGGATTTTATTTCATAATGTCACATGTATTTATTACCCTCTCTCCCTGCCTCCCTTTTACCCGCCGCAGACAACTTTGCCCGAAGAGATCGAACCAGCGGAGCAAATAGATCTTCGGTTCACGGCTGTAACGTTACCGTTACGCCACCGTTAACAATCCCAGCAAACGTTTGTTGCTGCCGTTTAGCTTGCTGATCTGGCAGAGAGTCACCGGGGTTCGGGATCAGATCATGGGGATCAGACCTCCAGTGCTGGGTCTAATATTCTAATATTAGCTGCTGCTGCAGCTAGCTAGCAGCTAGCCACCAGCCCTGTGACCTCGGTCCCGTTCGCTGTCCGACTCTGGCGTTACTCCGGCGCTATGATCAATGAGCAATGATCAAGGATTACCAAATTTCTCTCTCATATTGCTCCTCATAACCACTGAAAAACAAAAAATCTAACCCAAAGTACAATTATTATGGACGTTAGCTGACATTAAGGGTTTCTGCTTCATTGAGGGAAATTGTAAGGCAAAAAGCTTAACGTGGGTTAACCCAAGCTTTCATTTTTGATCACTGTTTATAAACAGTGATCAAAAAATCTAACCCAATGTCGTTATGGACGTTATCTAACTGATAACTGACTGATATTTGATTGATCATTGTTTAGGTACATTAAAGTTAAGCTTTTTCTAAGCGCGGTTTTAGAATGTCCCGGCTGCTGCTGAGGGAATCTGTAGCCTATAACTTCCGTTTTTGCCCCCTTCTAAATAAATATACATATGGCTATGAAATAGATCATGAAATACAGGCTTTAGTCATAATACTTCAATAGCCTAAATACATGTATGTTTTACATGTATTTCGAGGGACTTTTATTTATTCCATCTATTTATATGCACGTTATATTTAAAGGAAGTTTGGTTATCTCACAGACTCAGACTAAACAAAAGCAGCGCCAAGCGCGCCTGACATCAGTGCATCATAGCATATCACTATCTGCAAAAAAATATAAAAAATAAAAAATATAATAAAGCGCGGCAGATTCCCAGCTCAGCTAGAGCGGGTAACGCAGCTCTGCAGACGGACCAGAGTCTGTCAACACCGGGGGGCGAACCACGGGGACCGAGGTCACAGGGCTGGTGGCTAGCTGCTAGCTAGCTGCAACAGCAGCTAATATTAGAATAGACCCAGCACCGGAGGTCTGATCCCCATGATCTGATCCCGAACCGCCGGTGACTCTGCCAGATCAGCAACAGAAAGTTTGCTGGGATTGTTAACGGTGGCGGTAAAATTACAGCCGTCGAACTGAAAGTCTGTTTCCTCAGCTGGTTCGATTAGGTTGTTGTCTGCGGCGGGTAGAGACAGAGAGTCAGAGGGAGGCAGGGAGAGAGAGGAATAAATACATGTGGCATTATGAAATAAAATTCCCCCCCAAGCATTATCAAGAGCACAGGTTTCCAAAGTAATTTTAGCCTGGGCTGAAAGCAACACTGGTAGGCTAGGCTGGCGCTGTTGCCTTGGAAATGACAACATCCGGTCTCTGAATATGAAAAAATTGATTTTATTTTGATTGATTTTTAATTGTGATTTTATTTTGGTTATATGAAATAGAAAATGAAAATCACAGCATATTTTTAATTTCTCCCATCCCCTTTTGACCATGAAAAGGAAAAAAATGCCTTGTATTTCAATTTCAATTGTTGTATTTTAAAACGAAAATCAAATAACCATTAGTTTTTTGTTTTTTAAGTCTGTTTATGAAATGAAAATTGAATGAACGAAAAAGTACACGGACCGCGTAGCCTAACAGTGTTGCTTTCAGCCCAGGCTAAAATTACTTTGGAAACCTAGCTATACGCTTGACAATGCACAAATAATAACATTCTGATTACATTTTAAATTGCAGTTTTCTACTGATATTCTGTTTTCGAGTAACTGAGCGTGCCTGAGTGTCGTACGCGATGGGTCGCCGTTGACAACCATCAAAAGGCATTTCCTCTTGAACAACTTCCCTGAAGTACTTTAGTTGTTTTCCACCTCAGCTGTGAGCCGTGGGAGCTCCAGTCAGGGAGCTGAATGTTTGAATCAACTCTGAAAACTTCCAAACTTCCAAGCCCCTTGCTGTAACATGATTTAATCTGTAATATTTGCTGTGTATTTTAATGAGACAACATGTCATTTCATTGAATCCTGTTCCTACAGTTAATAGGATTCACCATGCCGCTGCCATGTGACAGGATTACTGATCATTGCACAACCAGACAAGCGTGATATTGATCAGGGACACTGTCCTCACTCCGACCACAGAGAGACAGCACCAGGATTCTTGAAAGAGCAGAAAAAGCCAGACTCTGAGAAGAGTTCCTGTGGTGCCATACTCTGTTCACTGTGGCACAATCACGTCTTTTTCCGTTTGACAATGCTTACTAACCAGGGGCGATTCCAGGACTTGTTAGGTGGGGTGGCACAGGGGAGACCAATAATCACATTACAACATAATGTAATTCTGCTAAATAAAACATCACATTCATTATTAGTTTCACTTGTTTCCATTTTAAACAAACTATATATCATATATTATCATATATTTTCTATAGGCTCAGTCTGCCACTTTTTCAATAAAAAAACAACTCCAGTGCTGGTTCCATGGTATCAGAATGTTGGATAGTCATCATGGAAACATTAATTGGTCATGTGACAAGGGCTGGGAAGATTGGCAGAACAGTCAACCGAGTGACAGTACTCTGATCCAATGGAAATCAGGATTGTCAGAATGACAGCACTCTAGCCCTATGGATTGGGGGGGCAATCATATTTCAGAGGGGGGGCCGGTGCCACCCCGTGCCCCCCTTCTAGCCCTGCCCCTGCTTACTTAGTTTGTAAAACTGCTCTTGTTATGTTAAATACCTTATACAAGTATGATTGGGAGGTATAAGTACTTTACTGAAGTATTTTCATTTGAGTCTATGTTCTAGGGTTGCGCAATTAATTGCAATTTTATCAAACTCGCAATATGAATAGTCTGTCTGTCTGTCTGTCTGTCTGTCAGTCAATCTGTCTGTGTGGGTGTTATGTGCATATCTCTAGAACCGTTAGTCCGATGGATTTCAAACATGACAGGTTTCTTGCTACGGGCACGAGTAAGTGCAGTGCCAAGTTTGACGTTTGGATTGAAAATGCAAAAGATATCGTCGGTAAAAGAAGCACACATTGGCTTTTGCCGCTCCAGCCGCTGGCCACTCCCCACTGACTGAGCACTAAACCTGTTTGAGTCATGACTCACTCGTATAGTTCACCCAACTCTTTAATTAACTCATGAGTCGCTCATACTACACAGACAACAGCCTCTCTCTCTCTCTCTCTCTCTCTCTCTCTCTCTCTCTCTCTGCGCACACACACACACACACACACACACACGCAAACAGTCCGGTTCTGGTGGTGATTAACGCAGATATGTGCTGTTTAGCGCTCATACGACACGAGACAACACCGTCTCTCTCTCTCTCTCTCTCTCTCTCTCTACTCTCTCTCTCTCTGCGCGCACACACACACACACACACACACACACAGTCCGGTTCTGGTGGTTGATGAATGCAGATATGTGTTTTCATTGTGATATTTTGTGATTACATTCTGAATTTGCAACATTCTCTGTCAGGTAAATCAGTAAGTCAGTAGTAGGCTATACAGGCATATTCTATGCATATAAAGTGGTTTGGGGTCCTTCCGTAAGTTATTTTGGGATACAATTTGGTTTTGATGAATTCTACAAGCAGCAATACCACAGGCCAAGCAATCGGCCCGTTAAAAATGTTAAAAGTTCTACTTGCCCAAAGTTAATTTTGGGGGGGGAAAAACGTCAAAAAATATCAAATTAAAAGACTTTGTTTAAAATACGTCAAAAAAAACACCAGAAATGTAGACAAAGACATCCCCAAAAAAACACACGATGACGGGCCAGTAGGTTGTTATATTTACTTGCCCAAAGTGGCGTTTTACTTGCCCCGGGCCATCGGACAACCCTGCAGTGCAGTATAGCCTTGATCTAAAAGTGTTTGTTGCAGCGGAGCTGCAGTTTTCTGGGAGTTAGTTCCAGATATATGGAGCATAGAAAGTGAACGCTGCTTCCCCCTGTTTAGTTGTGACTCTGGGGACAGAAAGCAGAGCTGACCCAGACCAGCTGAGAGCTCTGGAGGGCTCACAATGTAGCAGCAGATCAGAAATCAACCGTATAAATATAAACCAACAGAACGATGAATCGTTTTCAAATCAAAATCGAGATTTGAAAGAATAAAATTAGCTAATCATGAAGACATTGGACATTATACTGTTGATGTGTACCTGTGCTAATGTCTTGCTGCTTCCTGTAGCTCTGCATGGCCTACTGAGAAAGCTGATTTGTTGCTCTAGCTGTCTGTATGGTGTCTTGTTGACTTCTGTCTGTGTAGTTTAACCTGTACTAATGTCTTGCTGTTTCCTGTTGCTCTGGTCTAAAATCATCTGGCCAAAGGACTACAGTTGAAAATTAGCCGGCTGACTAACACTGGCAAATTTACAGAAATGTTGATTAATTTGTGTTGTCCTTTATTAAATGAAGAAATAAGAATAAGAATGAATCCAATGTTAAATATTTAGTTGAATATTTGGTGCATCTTTGATATAACATTTTTTATTTCTCTTTTAATTATTATATTTACTGTTTTTTCCATAAGATAAATGCTGAATAATGTTACATATCACAGATTGTTAACAGAAATGTCCTATTTTCACTGGATCTTTCATTTATTTTGTATACCAGTTAACATGATGGTAGAAGGTGTAACATGTAGATGCTGCTGTTGAACTGAGACAGAACACACATTTCAGTTTACAGGAAAGTACCACATTTTTTGGGGAATTGTTTATTATTATAACTTTATCTTTAGCGATAAATGTTCTGTTTGAATGCTCAATGTTCCACACTTATTAAAGAAAAACAAGTATTGCTGCAATTCATATCCATGTTCTCATCCTTCCATAAGAACATAGAGCAGTTTAGATGGTGTCTCACGTTAGAACGCTCCATGACATGTTTTATGTGTTACACAGGGAATATTGAACGTTAGCTAAACTTCAAAAAATAAAAATGGCAAATCAAATCATAACAGCAATATCTTGCAGAAAAATAGCAAATCGTTTTTTTTCCCAAAATCGACCAATCATTGAGAAAAGTTATAAAAAAATAGAGAAGGGACCGATACAGTAACATATTTTTCATGAATTTTTTGAATGATAGAATTCTCAAAGGTGCTGTAGGTAGGATTCTGAAGATCCAGGACTTAACCAAAATATGTGAACTTCTCAGTCCCCCCCCTTTCTGCTAAAGCCCAAAACGGTCTCTTAAGCCCCTCCCCCACAAGGGAGAATGAATGCGTGTGCATGAGCAGTGATTGACATGCAGTTAGACACCCCCCCGGCCCTGATTGGTGCATCTGAACAGGGAGTGGTGGATTTTTGCAAATCTCACTTCAGGCTGTAGGTGGTAGGAGGAGCTGGATTAATTTTTTAATGACCTGCTTCATGTAGTGCTACTGGAACATAGGGTAGGTTTCAGAAAATATGTAAGAAAGGTAGTTTTATAAGTCTTACACACTGCACCTTTAAATGTCCAATATGTAATACTGACAGCTAGTGTTTAAAATAGTTACTACAGTACAAATTCAAAATACTGGAGAGTGTGCGTGTGTGTACGAGTCAAAACAAAATAAAGTTAAAACTTGTTTTGAACAATTTCTTTGTCATCTGCAGATTGATTTTAAGTAGGGGGAGAAAAAAATCGATTTAAATCTTAAATCTGATTTTTTTTTTTTTGGGCCATATCACCCAGCCCTTGTTGCCAGGCTAAGACCACAGCATCCATAACAACTGTTGCTAGACGCTAGTCTTACATAGCCAGACATTACTCCACAGCACAGCGGAGTAGCTAATGTTAGATGCTGGCTCTATTGACAGTCATAGAAGCCTGTGCTCACGCAGAGCTCTGTACTCAACTGACAGACACACTTTCTCTGCTTACAATTACTGTAAGAACCGCTAAAAACACAACAACCTCGCTGTCCTCTCCACTCGATGGACAGACACACTTCCTCGGATTAGGATTGAGAACCGCTAAAAATACCACTACCTTGCCGTCCTCTCTACCTGACTGAACACACTTTATTGACTTACAGCAACAATCGCTAAACACACTGCAAACTCACGGTCCTCTCTTCCCTGATTTACAGCCTCCCTCTCTTAGCTTAAAATAACTAATTTGATAAATTAGCCTGAAGCTAATGCTTACCTGTTCAGTAGGAAATTAGCCAACTTGGTGTCCTTTTGGGCTCTAAGCTGTCTCCATCTTTAAAATACATCTCCAATATTTACCCGGGGTTTGTTACGTCTCTGGTCACGCAACTTTTAATCTATCTCCGTTGATCCTGTTGTTTGCTCTTTCATGGCTGTACTAACGTTACAGCTGTAGCGCGCTGGGTTTATGTTTTTACAGGTATATCTGGCAACCCGGCCTGGCTGTCAAACTGGGCAGTTGATACCAACACTCTGGCATTAGCATTGTTGTCAGAAAAGATACAGTAGTATTTCAACTTAGCATGTTTTTTTTTTATTTATTACAGTAAATATATTACAATTGAATATGTCGCCACCCCTGCTGCTGTAAATGCAGATATTAACTCCTGGAATAACAGCTGATTCACACTGACCATCCAAATGAAATTACACAATATAATTCAGCAGGGTTTTTCCTGGCTCAGAATGGGCCTGTTGGGGGACTAGGCACGGCAGTAAGCATGATCGGTCTGCTTACAGTAAACGAAACAAGTCTGTGCTACCTTATTTGATAGAAATCTATGCATTTTCCTGGTATTTCTTAGTGCTGTTGAATTTCCTTTGGGGCTGGCTAAAACCTTTTTGGGGGGGGTCAAAAATTCCTCTATGCAGGAAACCCTGATTCAGGACAGTGTCACAGTTCTAAATATTATAGGAAGCCAGCAAGTCAAGATTTTCTCAATGCAGAGTTGTTCAACTGTAAGAATGCGTATGTAAAAGTTTGACAATACAATTCCCATGTGAAGTTCTTGTTAACTTTTACCGAGGAGCAGTAAAAAGAATCTTGACAGAAACATTACAAACTGAAATGGGACGTGCACGGCCCAGCACGGCAGGGCTCTGAGAACGTCACTGGTACACATCTACCGAGCATCAGTGATATCGGTGAGTAGGGCTGGGTACTCAACTCAATACTTGTTAGGCACCGACCGAAGTGCCTCTAAAGTATCAAGAATGGAAAAATGCTTCGTCATTCAAAACCCAATTTCCAAACCTAAGGTGTAAATCTCATCAACATCAGTGGGCCAATTAGCATGCAGCATGCTTCTACCAAGATCTAAAAATGTCTGTGATTGGCTGTCTAACGTTACACATCGTAGAGACACACAGGAAAAACTCTAGGTTACACAGAGACGACTCACGTAGTACAAGGTACCCCCAGGTTTCCACAATTTTAAAGACCTTTTTAACACCTTTTAGAATGACATTTAATACCAACTTCATGAACATACTGGCAAAAGTATGTAAGATATAATGGAATATCAGAAAGGATTATAGGCTATAAAATAATTGTTTACCAAGTACTTGAACTTAATGCAACATTGTATTGTTTAATTGTAGTACTACATGCTAGTAATACATGCTTTGTGACAAAACAATGAAGGAGTTGTTTAATCTTATGAAAGGACAAAAGAAATGTTAGACCTTTGTGAATGAAATTTAAGACTTTCTAAAGAAATTTAAGAATTTAAGGGCCCTGTTTTTTTGGAATATTATATTTAGGACATTTTTAAGACTTTTAAGTCCCCGCGGGTACCCTGTCACAGTAGGAGCTGAACAATCCACAGGCGCCCGCTGGTCTGTTGGATGTCCTCCAGAGGACAGTTCATGCTTTCACGGCGAAATATTGAAGTTTATTCCCCCCTCAAAAATAGGTAATTGAGCACTGTAGTGGTTATGATCATATCAGAAACTATGTAACTACATGGAAACAGACCAAATGATGCCTGTTTCTTGTAAAGTAACTAGCATTACAGAAGGCTGTAGCCTTGCGCTGAAGCCCCGTGGGAATTCAGTTGTAGCAGGAAAAGGTAAAGAACGGAGCGTAGTGTGTGAAGAGTGAAGAACGGAGGTGTTCACAAGGGAAGAAGCTTGGAGTAACGTAACTATGGAGCTAGAGCTAATCTTCAGTAACGCTATTCGTAATAGTATTACAAGAAACAGGCATCATTTGGTCTGTTTCCATGTAGTTACATAGTCACTGATATGATCACTACAGTGCTCAATTACCTATTTATGAGGGGGGAATAAACTTCAATATTTCGCCGTGAAAGCATGAACTGTCCTCTGGAGGACATCCACCAGACCAGCGGGCGCCTGTGGATTGTTGTCGGCAGCGGCGAGGCGAGGCGAGGGAGGAAGTAGAAGGATGCCCGGTCGGGGCTGCTAGCCTGGCTAAGGAAACTACCACACAATTCGCCACTGCAGAGACTCATATTCACCAACGACAGCACACAAAATGGATATATATGCTACAAATACACATGGAACTGCTGCGTGATGATTATTACCGGAGCCTGGCTGAACACACTCACTCATCCCAGACGGCAGCTAGCAGCTAAGAGGGTAGGTGAATTTAAACAATGGCTAAGTTGCTAAACGCATCTTGTTGTCATGTAAGGGCCCTGTTCATGTTGCACAGACATTTTAATTGCATTTTGTGTCTGTTAAGAGGCACAAAGACACTCTTTATCTTATGCCCCCATAACTGCTGTTTTAGCTGAGTGGGAGCTCTCAGCATTAGCTGCAGCAGCTCCGTGTTGCTAGCACCGATTCAGCTCGTTTTTTTTGCTATCGACAGTACTCATATACATATAGCGATCAAGATTAACGTAAAAATTGCCCGGAGTTCTCCTTTAAGGGAGAAAACCAAGCAGTGGACCAAACCACTGTGAGGCAAAAGAGGGGGGACTCCAAAGGTTGTTAAGTTGCATTTTTTGCCCTGTTTCCATTTGTATTGTTTCACACAATTATTTGAAGTATATATTATATACAATACACAGCGTGGTTTTAATGATATTTTTAGGGGGGTGGGTCCTGACCCCCCATGACCCCTGCGATTTCCACCTAAGAGGATTACTCAGTTTCTAATGCAATTATCTCGTTTATTCCTGCCACCTTAAAAGAGACAAAAACGGCCTTATGTTAAAAAGGTGTTTAAAAGGGACTGTAATCAACATACTGAAAATAACAGTCGGCGGGGATTGTGTCCACATGGCTCTCACAGTCTATTCCTAAATATGTGAAATGGACGTTGGCGTCGGAACGGTTCTGGCCTCGCCATCTTCCATTAATTCCTGATAATGGTCACTTGGCCAAGCGTTAACCCTTACATAAACTGTATGCTTTGCTTTGGGCTCCTTGCTGCTGGTTAACTGAAACATCAGAACATTTATTCATCCAGTTTTATAATAAAACTTAGAGGAGAGCATGCCGTGGTTGGTTTTACAAGTTGCAGGGCGAACAGGCCAATGTGTGTTTTCCCTCGTTTCCCTTTTTAAATCCAGCGTTACTGACATAAAAAAAATGAACTGGGCAAACTTTCATTTAAAACATGATGCCATAAGACTTTTGAAAGAAGAGGATTAGAGCCACGTGTGATCTAAAGTCCTAATTCTGAACTCAAATACAATTTACACATATGGCCTTAATACTTTTTCCATACTTTTTAAATTCAAAATTTCCAGGAGTGAAGTTTAGCTCGGGGCCGTGCGTAATGTCCGTTGGAAATGTTGCGACCCTTTGCACCCTGAAAAGATCGAGGACATCGAGGACCTCGAGGACGCCAGTGGACATCTGACCCACAGTGCACTGACATGTTCAGTACGGAATGCCATTGTATTCTACATTTAAAAAATAAATAAATACATGAATAAACTAATAAATGTGGCTATGATATAAGGTACGTCCTGAAATAAATGAATGAGGGGCCTGCCTATCTCACAGATTCAGACCAAAGCCACTGAAATAAATGAATAAATAAATAAAGGTGACATTACAAAGATAAAACTCCCCTAAAATAAATTCAAGTAAAATCTATTTATTGAACTATCATTTAAATATTTATATTTATTTATATATTTGTTTATTGCCTGGTTGAATTATTCCAGGATGTAGTTCATGGGTGTAATTCCATGGCTCAGAAGCCACAGTGGTGTTGAGGAGAAATGTTGGGGACATTAGTGTGAAACTGGGACACAGAGAGAACAAGTACAGCAGGCCCGTAGATAGGGGGGTTTCCTCCCCCCCCACCCTAAGGCTGGGCGACATGGAGAAAATCAGATATCACGATATTCTTGACCAAATACCTCGATATCGATATTGTGGTGATATTCTGGGGTTGACAATTGGTGCTTTAACAAAATATCTTCACACTTAGATTTTAGATAAATAATCATCAGTAATGTGGACATAATGTCTAAGTGGGGAAAAAGTTACAACAGTCTGGTAAGATCAGAAAAGTACATCACTTTACTGTGATGCAGCCTTTAAAATCAGTAAAAGACTACACTTATGTCATATCACGATATTACGATATCCAAAATCTAAGACGATATCTAGTCTCATATCACGATATCGATATAATATCGATATATTGCCCAGCCCTACCCCCCTCCCCTCCCACCCACACACACACACACACTGGTCCATAGTTTTTGTTGTAAACTACTGTGTCTTAAAAGTGATCCAAATCAAACCGCGGCCCTAATCTTGTTAAAGCACCATCTTGTATATGTGTGTTAACTGGCACGCAACATGTAACATTCTAACATTTAATGTATCAACAATCCCATAACTAACTTTATGTACTCATAGCTAAATGTTTGAGGCGTGCGTGCGTGCGTTTGGACTAAAAGAGGTGGTACATGATCTTAGTTAGCAATTTGACAACATTGTAGTAAATATCCCCCCCTCTTCCACTAGACATGCTACGGGCCTGTGAAGGGGAGATGATTACCTGAACCGACGACCAGAGTTTTGGCTCCGCAGCAGCTGAAGCAGTGCAGCAGAGACCTGGACCTGATGTTGGTGTTGAGGAAAGCCACCGAGCAGCCGACCTTCGCCAGCCCGAACCACACGCACAGGAAGTCGGGCTCGTTGCTCATGAGCAGGGCGATGCAGTCTCCCTTCCTCAGCCCGACTCTCTGGAGGAACACATTGGCGAGCCTGTTGCTGCGTAGCTCGATGTCCCGGTACGTGTGGACGCCTCCCTCGAAGATGACAAACGGCTTGTCGGGGATGCGCTGCGCCTGCTGGATGAACCGCTCCAGCACCGTGCACACGTTGGAGGTGAGCGCGGAGAGCTCCAGCCCCACGCCGTACCGGACCACCTTCAGCAGAAACCACAGGTCCCTCCAAAAGTACGGGAAGCAGAGTTTCTGCAAAACATGCCCGGAGAAAAGCCCCGCGGCCAGAGCCCAGAGCCAGCCCAGAGACAGAGTCATGTCCGCGGCTGTGAAACACTGAGTGGACACGGCGGAGACAGCTCGAGACACCGCTCCCTCCCTCCACACACTGAGCCAGTTGTTCCAGTTGGTAAACAAACACGGTGTGTGTGTGTGTGTGTGTGTGTGTGTGTGTGTGTGTGTGTGTGTGTGTGTGTGTGTGTGTGTGTGTGTGTGTGTGTGTGTGTGTGTGATGTAAGCCAACGAGTCTGGAACGTAAAGCCACACAACATATGACCGGAACATGAGAAATGCTGCCTTTAGAATAAAAGAGGGTCATTTGAGGATGTGTAGAATAACTAAATAGCAGGGGTCTTCACCAAGCCAAGGACCCCTAAACTGAGAGAGAGAGAGAGAGAGAGAGAGAGAGAGAGAGAGAGAGAGAGAGCGGAGCAGGGACCTCCTACTACTGTATTGTATTAAATTAAGTAGCATGTTAAAGTGGGCCTACGATAATAGAATACAAAGCTATTAAAATAATAATTGTTGGCATGATTTTTTTATTTTTAATAAAATCATGTTTTTATGTTAAACATACATGTGTTACAGTGAATCCTTATCTGTGGAACTACCTTACCTACAGACATTTTA
The DNA here is from genome assembly GCF_010015445.1 of Perca fluviatilis. NCBI lineage: Eukaryota > Metazoa > Chordata > Actinopteri > Perciformes > Percidae > Perca > Perca fluviatilis. The sequence continues at coordinate 951,671 of NC_053128.1, forward strand.
CTTTTTGAAAAAATAATGATTTGGTGCATAATTTACAACCCCCACAATTACCAAAACTGGCCAGTGCAACCCACCCCAAAAAGTTTGACGGTGTTTGGTGTTTTGTGCCCCCAACGCAATGGTTAGGGTTAGGTTAGGTTAGGGTTAAGGTTAGGGTTAGGTGCCTGGAAATTGACGTTGGGGGCTAAAAACACCATTGAGCAAGTTTGACGCTCAAAATTCTGCTCAAAAAGTGGTTAAAAGTGTGTGCGCACATGAACATTTTCTGTGTGACCATGCAAAACTTTCATGTGTGCACATGAAAGCCATATATTGATGTAGCCTGGGCCATACTGGAGACAGTGACAGCTAGAGATATGAGTACAGTACAGGAGTTAGTTGCACTATATTTTAATCTAGGTCTTCATTATAAGGACATTGCTGCTTTGCTTGCAAGTCGTCACCATTATATTGTTTCGATATGACATTTAAAACGGATTTAAAGTCTTGTAATCTGTTCCAGGCAAGGGATACAGCGATTTGGATCGGGCAATTACTTTCATTTATGAACAGTTACAAACATCTGGCTAACTCCACGGATGTAGATGGATGTACACAAAATGCAAGGACAATGGATTAAACATAAGGAAAGAGGATGTTCGATTAATTCTACGAGAACTAGATCCAAGGGGGGTTGAACTCAGAGTGACGAGATGGCTCCGCGTCGCTGAAACTACTTTGCTAAAGGGCCTAATTAGATTTGGCACTTAGACTCTTATGACAAATTGAAGCCTTCCCAGATAGCAAACAGTCATTAAAACTATGTTAAAATTCCGTTGTCAACATTAAGTCATTGAATCAACATCGAACTCTGATGTTGATTACATCATTTTGCACCCTGTTTTAATATTGAAACAACGTTGAAATCCTGTCCATAGATCAACGGAATTTCAATTATCAGGAATATTGAAACAATGTTGAAATTTCAACTGAACTAAGGATCAACGTGATTTCAATGGAATTTCAATCGTTATTAAGCCATAGAAAGACATTGCTAGGTATACAAAAATGTAATGCCCTAAATGAAATAGCCTATAATGAATATCTTGCTTTATCTACAGCCAGGATGTTAAAAAGTGATGGAACATTTGAAAGCTTGTATGCCTATAGCCTAGCCTAAAACACTGACCACACCACACTGTTTAAGGTAAAAACAAATTCATTTTATTAGCCTCTTATTTCATTATTTGTCTTCTTTAGCATATTTACAGTTCATGGTCCTCTGACGTTGTCGTCCAGTCCGTCCTGCCCGGTCTGGCGCATAGCGCAGCCACTATTACACAGCCTGGGCAAAAGTAAATTGGGTGACAGCGGCTGTCCCTATCTGCTGTGTAATCTAAAACAGAAAATACAAGCTGTTAAGAAATCCTAAAAGACGTGTATATTCGATTTCTGAGGAGGAAGGAGAGGCTGGGGTCCAATTGAAAGATTAAGCAAAAGGTTTAATGAACAACACGATGAAAACAATCAAACATAAAACATGAAACACTGCCAGCAGTGGACTGAAATGACATGCCTCCTCTTCAGGAATTACATCAATCAGTCCTGAATCATTCTCAGGTTCCAAATTATATTCCTTTGGAATTGTGGGTGTTTCTTTGAATGGAAACTGTCCCAGGTTAAAGACACACCTCTGATTTCAGGTTTACTCCAGGTCACAGACAAAGGTTGTTTATCATGGTCGTGCCGATTCTATTCAAGTTTATAGAGTTTGCATTTCCTTCGTTCTAATCAAGTCTGGCCCCGCAGGGAGTGGCTCCCCAAAAGTTGTTTAAACAATAAGTCTTCTAGAGCATCTACATTCATGCTAAATAACAGACATGACCTAATCAATTCTTTAGAAGCTTGAGAAGGTGTGAGCCAGACAAATGCTAATTAAGTGTGGTGTGATGCAATCAGTATTGTTTCAGTGTTCTTTTCTAGCTACAGTGTTCATTTAACTAAATGTATATTTTTTTATCAGACATCACCAATGGTTTAACTTTTTACAACCTAACAAAGCACAATGCAAAAAATGTGCCTTTGAGTTAAACAGACACCCACATATATGCACACTTGGAAACAAATTCAGTAGCCTAGGCCTCGGATTTGTCAATGATCGGATAAGGCAATTTGTCCAGTGTTGTAGGCTAGACTGTCATGTTTTCCCTACATTCAAATCACTTTTCAAAATTGCCCAATAATATGTGCATGGGTTTATTTGAATTTAAGGGAGGCAAAAAGGATCAGCTTGCAGCGACACCTTTCGTAAGGAACATTTCGTAATTCGTAATTTCTAACGTTAGCTAACATTAGCTATTTTTAAAAGTTGTCTTCAGCAGAATCCAAAAGCGTGATGGACACTGACCATCATGTTAACAAGTAACAGTATTTGATTTGGTACAATTCATTCATATCGAACATTACATAAGCTAGATTACCTGATAGTATGGGTCCTAAGGGTGCAGAAATGAGATGTGTCCGGTGCCATGTCATTTCTCTGACGCATTGTTCCATTGTTCCGACCTCTCAATAACCCGAAACATTCCCTTTGGTCCTACAGCCCACTAGTCTGACATTGCGGGTCTTGGCGTGGCCATAGTGGGATTCGTAATTTCGCCCCCAAAGGGACATCGGACTAGTGGGCTGTAGGACCAAAGGGAATGTTTCGGGTTATTGAGAGGTCGGAACAATGGAGCGTTGGAGAAATGGGCAGTCCCTGATGTGATGTGTCCGGCACCGTTCATAACAAAATGGGTTTCAAAGCGCGCGTTGTCGGCGCACATGAAAACAAATCTAAAGTTTAGTTTCATGTGCTCACATGAAAAGGTTTTGTATGAACAAATGAAACTAAACTTTAGAATTGTTTTGCTCATGTCCCCTTAGGGGCTCCGTAAAAAATAACATGGCAGACAAACAATTTTTAAAAGAATTTAAAAACCAATAAAAATAATAACATATTAAGAAAGGAGCAACACAAGAGAAAAGTACAATAAAACAATCAAATAATTCAAATAATGGATAGAATAAAGTTCAAGAGAATGCCATTTTACGTAAAAAATAGATTGTAACAGATGAAAGTACCTTCAGGCCATGAACCCTGTTAAAGTGCACTTATAAAAGATGCATCTATAAGAGGGATTTAAAAGCAGATAAGGAGCTTGGCAGTCTGGGCCGTATTTATCAAGCCTCTGAGAATTACTCACAAGACACTGCTAAGAATAGACTTGAGAATAAAAAAAACTCTTGGCTCAAAGATGAGCTTAAAAATTAGTTCTCAAACATCTCAGTCCTAATTTAAGTGAAGTGCAGGACTATATGTTAAGGGTCAGTCTTAGAGATGATTCACGACACTTTGCTGTGCCACAAATGGGATTTGGGATGACGACATATGCATGGACCAATCATATTTAAGAATATTCTAAGATCATTTCACATTGAATGCTGAGGAGAGTAGGTGAGTTTACATTCAACACACATTTGACAATAATTTTATTTTTTTAAACAAATAGCTCACATTACTGTATTGTATCCACAGTTCACTTCATGTAATATTGTATGAGGTGTTTTCTTTTGCGTGGTGTTCCTTCCTGAGACTATTTTTAGTGCACGTATAAGGTCCTGTTTGTGCTTGTGTGTCTGTGTGTAATGTAACAACAGAGTGTAAAAATGTAGCCAGGGTTGAGTAAGCTCTGGAATCTTTTCTTTTAATGGAGCGTATTTACTGCATTTCTGGACGAGCAAACTTCATTACAAAATGATACTAAATACCACACACACACACACACACACACAGGTCACACTCAACACACACTCATGAGCTGTTAATGAATGCATACACAGGGAAATGTTGGTAAAATAGTTTTTCAGCTGCACAATATGTCACACTCTGTGGTGGAAAGGAACTAAGTACATTTACTCTACTGCACTTAAATACAGTTTTGAGGTATTTCTGCTTTTCTTGAGAATTTGTTATGTTTTGCTACCATAGACTGTACAGTCTATGTTTGCTACTTTATACTTCTACTTCACTACACGTCAGAAGAAACTCTTTTATTATTTACTACACTACATTTATTTGAAACTTTGGGGCTATAGCTTATTTACATATTAAAAACATAGGCTCATTTACAGCAGTCTCCTATTATACTAGTAACTTACCTGTGTACTACCCAGTAGTACACACAGTATCTAAAAGTAGCTCCACATTTATAAACTACAATAATAAAACACTAACAAGTACAAAAACCCAATTCAAAGTCAGGATGTTGTGTAAAACGTGAATAAAAACAGAATACATTGATTTGCAAATCCTTTCCTTCAATTGAATACACTACAAAGACAAGATATTTAACATTCAAACTGATAAACTTTATTGTTTTTTTTTGCATATATATATTTGCAATATTCACTCATTTTGAATTTGATGTCTGCAACACGTTCCAAAAAGCTGGGACAGGGGCAACAACAGACTGGGAAAGTTGAGCAATGCTCCAAAATCACCTTTTGGAACATTCCACAGGTGAACAGGTTAATGGGTCATGATTGGGTATAAAAGGAACATCCCCAAAAGGCTCAGTCGTTCACAAGCAGGGATGGGATGAGTTTCACCACTTTGTGAACAACTGCGTGAGAAAATAGTCCAACAGTTTAAGAACAACGTTTCTCAGCATATGATTGCAAGGAATTTTGAGATTTCATCATCTACAGTCAATAAAACATATCATCAAAAGATTCAGAGAATCTGGAGAAATCTCTGCATCTAAGAGACAAGGCTGAAAACCAACATTGGATGCCCGTGACCTTCGATCCCTCAGGCGGCACTGCATTAAAAACCGACATCATTATGTAAAGGGTATTACCACGTGGGCTCAGGAACACTTCGGAAAACTATTGTACGTTAACACAGTTTGTCACTACATGTAAAAGTGCAAGGTAAAACTCTACAATGCAAAGCGAAACAAACAACATTTTATCAGTTTGAACATTAAATATCTTCTCTTTGTAGTGTATTCAATTGAATATAGGTTAAAAAGGATTTGAAAATCATTGTATGCGTTGTATTCTGTTACACAAGGTACCAACTCGAGCTCAGAGACTTGAGCACATCTCTGCCCAGGTCCAAGCGGGGTGACCTCATTGCTGGCTACAGCCGTGAACCTAACTCCAGGGTATGTCAAAAATACCAAATTCTTCTTTAAACTTTAATATATTGTACATGATTGAATATATGTTATGAAAGCACATGGTTGAAGAAAGTAGATGTCTCCATAATTATCAAGTCAATTGTATTAATGTAGCATGAAAACACAAGATTGTCTTATACTGTTTGGCTAAGCTTTAAAAAAAACATGAGCGTTTTATTTTGAAGGGTCCACTCACCACACTTCCTGTATGTTGTCAGTGTTTCCCTAGGAGTCCTAACATGTGACAGTGGGTGGAGAGATGAGTGGGTGGGCCCCAGAGGCGCGTTCCTCCTCTCTTTTTAAAAGAGTGATAACAGAGGGAGTGTTGTGGCAGTTAGGGGGGGGGGATACTATCAATACCACACTGTAAAAATACTCTGTTACAGTAGAAGTCCTGCATTGTAAATATTCCTTCAGTAAAAGTGTGTTAGTATCATCAGGATAATGTAGTTAAAGTATTCTCCCATTGTGTAAAGAGTAAAGGATCCAACCAGCTGTGTGTTTAATGGTCTCATCATCTCAGCGTGACTTGTAGCCGTTATATTGTCGGCTAGTTTACTTTAGAATCAAACATCAGATTTTAGAAACTACATGTGTTCTGTGTGCAGGAATCTGAATGTGTAAAGTAACTAGTAACTAAAGCTATAACAGATGAATGTAGTGGAGTAACTAAAGTAACTAGTAACTAAAGCTGGAACAGATGAATGTAGTGGAGTAACTAAAGTAACTAGTAACTAAAGCTGGAACAGATGAATGTAGTGGAGTAACTAAAGTAACTAGTAACTAAAGCTGGAACAGATGAATGTAGTGGAGTAACTAAAGTAACTAGTAACTAAAGCTGGAACAGATGAATGTAGCGGAGTAACTAAAGTAACTAGTAACTAAAGCTGGAACAGATGAATATAGTGGAGTAACTAAAGTAACTAGTAACTAAAGCTGGAACAGATGAATGTAGCGGAGTAACTAAAGTAACTAGTAACTAAAGCTGGAACAGATGAATGTAGCGGAGTAACTAAAGTAACTAGTAACTAAAGCTGGAACAGATGAATGTAGCGGAGTAACTAAAGTAACTAGTAACTAAAGCTGGAACAGATGAATGTACCGCGAGTAACTAAAGTAACTAGTAACTAAAGCTGGAACAGATGAATGTAGCGGAGTAACTAAAGTAACTAGTAACTAAAGCTGGAACAGATGAATGTAGTGGAGTAACTAAAGTAACTAGTAACTAAAGCTGGAACAGATGAATGTAGTGGAGTAACTAAAGTAACTAGTAACTAAAGCTGGAACAGATGAAAGTAGTGGAGTAACTAAAGTAACTAGTAACTAAAGCTGTAACAGATGAATGTAGTGGAGTAAAAAGTCCAATATTTCTCTCTGGAATGTAGCGGAGTAGAAGTAGAAAGTGGCATGGAAAGAAAAGGTTCAGTACCTCAACATTTGGACTGAAGTACAGTAGCCTACTGGAGTAAATGTACTTAGTTACATTCCAACACTACACATAATGTTAATGTTACTGAGATGTTTCTTCAGAAGAAGCTGAAACTCTTTGTGAGCAAAAGTAAAACTAGCAAAAGATAGAAGTTAGTTTCGTTGTTCAAATGATGCACCGTAACATAAACATATGAGTTGTTGCTTGTTGCCATGGAGACAAATGAATAGATCTGTGAATGTGATGAAATCAACAGTCTCGGGACTAAAGTGACCTAGGCTGTGTGATGTTGTGATAGGCTGCAACTAATGATTATTTTCATTGCCGATTAATCAATTCATGTGTGGATTATTGTGTGGATAAAGGGATTAGTTGTTTGGTCTCTAAAATGTCTTGTTTTGTCCCCAACTCAAAGATTACTGTCCCAGAGGAGAGAAGAAACTAGAACATATTCACATCTAACAAGCTGACATCACACAAGTTTGACTTTCTTTTCATAAAAAAATGACTCAAACTAATGAATCTATTAATCTTTGTAGCTCTAGCTGGAATTATGTTCATAAGTTGCATAGTATTCATGGATGTGAATATGTGGTTTAAATATGATGACTTCAACACTTATAGATTTGAAGTTGATGAAACCAAACAGAGGTAGCCTAGAAATCTAGACGCACCCTAGTGGTTATTTGTAGCCAGGGTCATCTAGCAACTCTCCGTTGGCTTGCGAGCTGGAAAAACCAAACTCTAGTCAGGCCAATCACATCGTGTATAAGGTCGGTGGGCGGGGCTTAACATAATGACGGCAGAGTTGCGACAGTTCCGCGTGAATTCCCCAAGGGGGTAAGCTTCGCTTCAGAACTCGAGCCATCTATGGCGCCATTTTGTTGCTACCTGGCCATCACCTCCTGTTAGCATTCCGCTGACCGCCATTTTTTTTTTACGTCACTTGACTGAGAATAACTTTACATCTGAAGAGTTTAAAGACTCTATTTGTCCGTTGTTTATTTCTAAAGAAACACGACAATGTATAAAAGGCTCCATTACCTTGTAGCTCACGTTATGGCTCCATAGCAGACGCTTTTGTAAAAATAGGCTAATGATTGGGTCACATAGTAGAGGAATTACCGTATAGTACAGGATAAGCTTGCAGGCAGTTTGGCTTATATGAGCTGCTTAGGATTAATTACTAATGTTAACTAGCATGTTAGTTAGCAATAATTAGCCTGTGCCTATGTTATCTCCTTACATATACCTACTCTCTCCGTCTCTGTAAGATTGGGAATGATTGAGATTTCTCTCGGCACAGCTACCAGAAGACTTCACACTTTCAGACACGTTGCTCACGTCACATTCTCTCAGTTGGAGGCTGCGCAGTGAAGGATATAAGAAGCACTTTTCCGGTGATGGCCAGCTTTACTGAGCAGCCTCCAGCTGAGAGAGACAACGTAAATGTGACGTGAGCAACGTGTCTGAAAGTGTGAAGTCTTCTGGTAGCTGTGCCGAGAGAAATCTCAATCATTCCCAATCTTACAGAGACTGAGAGAGTAGGTATATGTAAGGAGATAACATAAGCACAGGCTAATTATTGCTAACTAACATGCTAGTTAACATTCGTAATTAAACCTAAACAGCTAACGTAAGTCGAAACTGCCTGCGAGCTTCTCCTGTACTATACGGTAATTCCTCTACTGTGCGACAGTAAGTCTCGTGGTTATGACACAATCGTTAGCGTATTTTTATAAAAGCGTCTGCTATGGAGCCATAACGTGAGCTACAAGGTAATGGAGCCTTTTATACATTGTCGTGTTTCTTTAGAAATAAACAACGGACAAATAGAGTCTTTAAACTCTTCAGATGGAAAGTTATTCTCTGTCAAGTGACGTAAAAAAAAAATGGCGGTCAGCGGAATGCTAACAGGAGGTGATGGCCAGGTAGCAACAAAATGGCGCCATAGATGGCTCGAGTTCTGAAGCGAAGCTTACCCCCCTTGCTCCAGCAGTCTTTGGAATAAGCTTTGGCCGCGACTCTGGAAGACTTGGAGTTCAGCTTTTCTTTGAGAAAAGAACAAAGAGCGGCACTGAAGGGGGACTCCTTAAAGCTGTATTCTCTCTAACTTCCAACAGGGGGACTCCTTAAAGCTGTATTCTCTTTAACTTCCAACAGGGGGACTCCTTAAAGCTGTATTCTCTTTAACTTCCAACAGGGGGACTCCTTAAAGCTGTATTCTCTTTAACTTCCAGCAGGGGGACTCCTTAAAGCTGTATTCTCTTTAACTTCCAGCGGGGGACTCCTTAAAGCTGTATTCTCTTTAACTTCCAACAGGGGGTGACTCCTTAAAGCTGTATTCTCTTTAACTTCCAACAGGGGTGACTCCTTAAAGCTGTATTCTCTTTAACTTCCAACAGGGGGGACTCCTTAAAGCTGTATTCTCTTTAACTTCCAACAGGGGGACTCCTTAAAGCTGTATTCTCTTTAACTTCCAACAGGGGGACTCCTAAACCTGTATTCTCTTTAACTTCCAAGGGGAATCCCTTTAAAACTGTATTCTCTTTAACTTCCAGCAGGGGGACTCCTTAAAGCTGTATTCTCTTTAACTTCCAACAGGGGGACTCCTTAAAGCTGTATTCTCTTTAACTTCCAACGAGGGGACTCTTTAAAAGCTGTATTCTCTTTAACTTCCAACAGGGGGACTCCTTAAAGCTGTATTCTCTTTAACTTCCAACAGGGGGACTCCTTAAAGCTGTATTCTCTTTAACTTCCAACAGGGGGACTCCTTAAAGCTGTATTCTCTTTAACTTCCAACAGGGGGGACTCCTTAAAGCTGTATTCTCTTTAACTTCCAACAGGGGGACTCCTTAAAGCTGTATTCTCTTTAACTTCCAGCAGGGGGGACTCCTTAAAGCTGTATTCTCTTTAACTTCCAACAGGGGGACTCCTTAAAGCTGTATTCTCTTTAACTTCCAACAGGGGGACTCCTTAAAGCTGTATTCTCTTTAACTTCCAACAGGGGGACTCCTTAAAGCTGTATTCTCTTTAACTTCCAACAGGGGGACTCCTTAAAGCTGTATTCTCTTTAACTTCCAACAGGGGGACTCCTTAAAGCTGTATTCTCTTTAACTTCCAACAGGGGGACTCCTTAAAGCTGTATTCTCTTTAACTTCCAACAGGGGGACTCCTTAAAGCTGTATTCTCTTTAACTTCCAACAGGGGGACTCCTTAAAGCTGTATTCTCTTTAACTTCCAACAGGGGGACTCCTTAAAGCTGTATTCTCTTTAACTTCCAACAGGGGGACTCCTTAAAAGCTGTATTCTCTTTAACTTCCAGCAGGGGGACTCCTTAAAGCTGTATTCTCTTTAACTTCCAGCAGGGGGACCTTCTAAAGCTGTATTCTCTTTAACTTCCAACAGGGGGACTCCTTAAAGCTGTATTCTCTTTAACTTCCAGCAGGGGGGGGGGACTCCTTAAAGCTGTATTCTCTTTAACTTCCAGCAGGGGGGACTCCTTAAAGCTGTATTGTCTCTTTAACTTCCAGCAGGGGGACTCCTTAAAGCTGTATTCTCTTTAACTTCCAGCAGGGGGACTCCTTAAAGCTGTATTGTCTTTAACTTCCAGCAGGGGGGACTCCTTAAAGCTGTATTGTCTTTAACTTCCAGCAGGGGGACTCCTTAAAGCTGTATTGTCTTTAACTTCCAGCAGGGGGGACTCCTTAAAGCTGTATTGTCTTTAACTTCCAGCAGGGGGGACTCCTTAAAGCTGTATTGTCTTTAACTTCCAGCAGGGGGACTCCTTAAAGCTGTATTGTCTTTAACTTCCAGCAGGGGGGGGGGACTCCTTAAAGCTGTATTGTCTTTAACTTCCAGCAGGGGGCGACTCCACCGGCTCCAGAAAGAAGTCTGTTTCTATAGAAGTCTGAGAAAATGAGACTACTTCTCTCTTGATTTATTACCTCAGTAAACATTTTCATAATGACTTTATGGTCTCAATAACTAGTTTCAACTCTTCTTCAACACAGCATGATGTTCATTTAGTAAATTATGATCCCATAGACGATAAAGCAGGGGATGTTTTAGGACCTGTCAATCAGGACAGAGGCTTAGCTATGCTAACCATGCTAACACTGGGGATATTAAAATAGACCTCCACCTGTTTTGGCTGTTGTATGGTTTTCATCTTAAAGTTAGTAAAGAAAAGCTTCAGAAGGGTTAAAAATCTGCAACTTTCCCTCTTTAGCGTTTAGCCATTGAAACCATACACAACACTGGTTTAGCCGTATCATCCTCCCCAGCTCCTCCCTTTTGTCCAAATATAATCACTTCTGACTCCAAAATACCAAGATGGCGACGGCCAAAATGAAAACAGCTGGCCTCAAAACAGCTGTCCACAAACCAATGGGTGATGTCATCGATGCTACGTCCATTATTCTTACACTCTATGGGGTTTTCCAGCTAAACAGATTATAATCATGCAGCGTTTGAGTTCACTCACACACCCACTAACCACCATTGTCAAGATAAAAAACAAGATTGTAAATACATTGTTAATAACATTCCAAGCATCCCACAAAGGCTCCACGTCCCGGTCACAAAGCCTACGTTTGTATTTACCAAAGGGCCCCGTCGACAGAGACCAGAGTATGTTTCCTACTCAGGTTTGAAATCTGTAGAAACATTTAAGGAATGTCAGGCCCACTGGGAAACCACTGCAAATTCATTTTTCTGCAGCAAAATGAATTTTTATGTAATTCATCTCACCTAAATGAATTCCATGCTCATTTTATGCAGTTAATGTTGATCTGAATTCAGAATGATCCGTAGCACTCATCTTTTACACATTTACTCTGATTGTATCAAAGGCAGAAATTGGAACTGTATAATATCCTTACTAAGTTTACATGAACAAGTAAGTAAGTAACACTTTATTCATATAGCACTTTTAAAAACACGAGTTCCACATGTGCTCCACACATACATGTGCAATACATATGAAGAAATAGGAACAAACATGAGTTACGAACAGTGGTGGAATGTAACTAAGTACATATACTCCAGTACTGTACTTCAGTCCAAATGTTGAGGTACTATAGACATGTACAATGCAAATGTTTTTATCCAGTTATTGTTTATTTGGCTTACCTTTGCAGCTTTTTTACAAAACACCGGCGGGTTCTACTGAGACACAATTACAGTCGGTCGGAATTTTGAGAATCCGAAAATTTGGTTTTTACAGCTTCTTTCTAGGGCAAGCAGTTTTTCTTTGGCGATCTTTAAAAGAAAACATGCTTTTTCAAACCCGCCGGCAATATTTGGGGTTGATGTCTAAATTGCGTTCTACAGCCTAAAGCGTGATTTATGCTTCTGCGTTGAGTCGACTCTGTGGCTACGTACGTAGGTACGTGGAGACACCGACCCTACGCCGTAGCCTGACGTGCACGTCTGGAAAAAGTTAACTACATGTCGCAGTGACGTACGTGGCTCAGCCGGGGCTTGGTAGCATAGGCGGACTGGCAATCTGGCAGTTAGGGCCAATGCCAGAACGGCCAATGCACTCTTGGCCCGATTTGGGCCGCTGGAAAAAAGAAAAAAAACTAATTAACTAATTCACACTAGTTTGACAAAAATATGCAAGACTGTACGGCTGCAGCCTGGAGCCTCCTGTCTGGTGCAGTCGGGCTTTTACTTTTCAAAATAGAACCTTGTGTCTAATAATGGGTTTTAAATACGCAAGCATTTCCATCCTAAGATGGTGCCATGGTAGTTTACTTGAAGGTTTTATGAATTGTGTGTATTATTGCATTATGAAAGCCTGTAAGTGTGCCTCATGGTACTGGTGCCAAATTCTCACGTGAGCCTGGTTTTCCAATTATAAAGCAAATAATGTCCCCATCTGAAATTGGGCTGGTAAGGGGCGGAATTGCCAGGGCAGAATTGTTGTCCCAGTGCGCACCTGCTTAGTAGCATTGCAGTTTAGATAATTAAAGGTATTTATTTAGAAGCGGGCTGGTTGGTTAGTTAGCATGCTATTCCACAAAGCTTCCAAGCTACATAAATAAGCCAGACAGAGTTGTCCCTCATCTGGTGATAGAAACCCTGCTTTCCCCGTTCTGTTGGCTCAGAACTCCACAGTCTAAGTCCACAGCTACAAATTAGTTTTGCACCAAATGTATCGCCAAAAGTGCTGCAAAACTTGAGATGCGCAGATTCTCCACTTTGTGATGCGAGTGAGCACATATGTGAAGTTGCAGTGACAGACTGGAGAGGTTGTAATCACCGAGTTGTGGTTGTGTAGCTTCAGACCACTAACGTAGGCTACGGAGAAAGCTCTGCGTGGAGCCTCTTCAGAACCATCAGTCACTCTTAACCCTACATCTATCAGATAAAGAAGGATACCTTACACCAGAGCCTGTCCACGGAGAGCCTGTTCACTCCCTATAAAAGGAACACGCCACTGTTTTTATTTTTTATTTAAATAGGATTATTCACTGTCTCCCCTAGATATAGATAGGTGGGCAAACGTATTTTGTCTCAGTGCATGCGCGCCACCGCTAGCTTAGCTTAGCTTGGTGAATGGAATCCTATGTTGCCGTTTAGCATGTTGTGAGTAAAAGTGAGCCAACAACAAAAACAAAACCTAAATCCTTCTTGTGGCCTGCCTATTCAAAACGAGTAAAAATCTAGGCGATTTCCTAGGCAGATATTGACTTGGGACTATATTGGGGCTGAGCACAGCACACTGTTACTTGGGCATCACTTACTCTGTGGACAGTGGTTCATTGGGTCCATTCGGCATGGGGCGTTTTTTCCAGTTTACTTTATAACACCCAGCAGTGTGTATTTTCTTAGCCTCCCCTTTTGAATGCAACATTCAAATTACTAGACAAAAAATTATATCCTGAGAAAAGTGGATTTTGAGGGGTATAGCTCCATAGACCTCCATTCATTCTGAACTCGCCCCCATATGGAACCAGAGTGGAACTGCAACCAGTTCAGAAGCCGGACGTTTCCTGAGAGTGGAAGTTCTTCCCTTATTAGACATTCTCTGCTTACACATACAGACAACTGTAATTCAACTTGTATGGACACAAATAGCTAATCTTTACCATAAATAAAATAAGTCCTACACTGAGAAATAAATCTGTAAAATAACAGAAAAAGGTCTGGCGGCTCATTACCATGACTTTGCAGCCGTAATAAAAAAAATGGAAATTGTGAGTTATCTACAGTTTGAATACAGAACATTTAAAAAAAAAAACATTGTTAAAAGTGTCACAAAGGCCGGAGAAAAAAATAACTTCACAGATGTCTTGAAAAGAGACAAACGTCACAGTTATGCCTTTTGAAAAGACAAAAAAAGAAAAACACTGAATGAAGTTCTAGTTCTATAATTTTTGTTGAAATATACAGAAACAACTGTTAAAACACATTGCTTAGTGTAACTGTTAAACAGATATTTCTTAGTGTAGCACAACAAACCTTAAAAGAAAACAAGACATTCTTCTGAATAAAATGCAGATGAATGTATATAAATGAATAGAAAAAGTGCAAACAGAGCTTTGAGCAGCCCCGTTTTCTCTTTTCTTATTTCATGACCTCCCTTCCAGAGACGGGCCTGTGACTGTCCTGACAGTAGAATGAATTGATGAATTGAATTGAATCTGGGCTTGAACAGTGTGTGTAGGCGCTCATTGGTGAACCTGGAACCCGACTTGGTGGAGAAAGGTGACTCGCGGCTGTAAATCGATCCAAACACGGTCAGGGTTTATCGTGCTACTGTAGTTAGAGCAGGGAAAGCTATGTTTCCATCCACACGTTTTTATGTGAATTAAGAAATCTCAAATGAAAAATGCCTTATGGAAACTGTCAAATGGAATTGAATTTCATGACTATCGACACAAAGTTTGTATTTTCGATCTCATCAGATTTTCTCTTAATCGGTAAACAGCTAATAAAGATAAACACTGATGGAAACGTTATTTGCCAAATAAATATTAAATTACAATAAAAATATATGCGAAAAACGTGCTCAGGTTTATTGGCATTTCTTTAAACCAATAATTGTCTTGGGCGGTGCTAAGCTCCGGATGGAGCCACAGTGCCTCTGCTAAATAGTCTCAGGAAGGAACTGGTTTTGGTGGAACATGTGGACGTTCAAAAGTAGTTTTAGTCGTGCAACAGAAAACTCAGATTGGACAGATAGTCTAGCTAGCTGTCTGGATTTACCCTGCAGAGATCTGAGGAGCAGTTAACCATAGTCCTCACAAATCCACCGGAGGTTAGAACGCCAACACAGAGACAGAGGAAGGGGACGGACATCCGGCTGAATTTCCGACGGCACCTGAACAGTCCTGGAAGCGGAACGTGGTGGATATAGACTACGTGGTTGGCCATCAGGGGGACGTCGGCTTCATTTCTCTAAAAGGTTGAATCATTCTCAAAGCTTCTTCTTTTTAAAAGTAAAGCTTGCTGATCCCGGTGTTAGGACTTAGCTGTTGTCAGTGTTTTGGAACACTAACAAATGATGCCAGGCGATGTAAATCAGTACACAGGGCTATCCTATTTACTTTGGTTATCTAACGTCATCATTGATATGGCTTGCTTTTTTCTGCCATGCTTTTTTGTATATTTGAATAATTTCTTAATCCTCTTTTCTACATAGAACCATTAGAATGATGTATGACAAACAGGGAAAACAAGAAAGTACAAGAAAACATATTTAATCATTTAACTATGATTCAGCCACAGCATGCATATTAACAGACTAACACAAAAAGTACTTCAAACACTTCAAATATCAAAAGTTAAGAATACAATCAACACTTCTCAATTAGTGGTGCAATGCTCATTCAAAGTCAGCGGAGAGAAACGGTCAGATTTGATATTAGAGCCGCCCCCCCCCCTGTGAAGACTGGTGCCAGCTACTTTCAGTCCATTTGTTGTCCCCAGGTCACATCTTTTTTTCCTTTCATTCTACCACGAGGAGTCGCTAATGCCACAGTTTCAAATCTTACACACAGGGGCTTTAAAGGAAGTCAACAACTGCTAACAAACTTCAAATGTCCTCTGACTTCTTTATGAATACAATCAAACAATCACAGTATTTCTTTTTTTCTAAAGAATGCTATTAAACAGAGGTTCCATATTATGTAATTCTGACATCTTGTCCAGGTCCACACTCCTTCACAACTCCTCTCACTGCCCAGCTTCTATTTAGTGTACTTGTCCTTTCAGTGCCTATTTCTTCAGTCTTTTTTTTTTATTTATATATATATTTTTTTTTTATTTTTTAAATAATACAGTAGATTTTGAGCAAAACTGATCTAAACCAGCCCCTGACCTAATCCTGCGGCTCCTCTTGTAGCTTAAAATATAGCATCAATAAAATTACAAGATAAAATATAAAAGAAAATAACAAAATTATAATTTTAAAATGACACAGCACATTACTCAATTCTTAAAAGACACAGTCGGTCCGAGTTTAGCTACTTGTTGCATGTTTTTATAAAATAAAAAAGGTTTCTGATCTACAAAATACAAATTGTTTCAGCACCATGCTTTTTCAGATGAAAATAAATCTAACAAGCTTTGCATTTTTATGAGAAAGTAAACCATTCTTTGTATGGAAATACACTACAAAAGATAGAAAAATAGTTGTAGTATTGGAGTTGGCAGCGGAGCGGCTGGTTGGTGCAGAGGGATCACATGATGGAGCAGCCTCTCTTGGCCGTGCCACGGTCCTCCTGCACACAAACATTCATGGTACCATTCAGAACGCACGCCATCGCCTGGCATAAACACACACGACCCCAAAATCTAGACCAGCAGGGACTACATTTACATGCACATAATATTCCTGTTATTGTTATTACGAAAAAAGACCATATTCTGTCTAAGCCATTTACATGGCTAATGAAAGTGAGTATTCCATCAAATTTCTGTTTACATGTCGCTGTGTAAAATAGGATTTTTTTTTCAAAGTTCTCCAGCAGTGGAGGACTGGTTGGAGCGTGGGAACACAGCGTCTCTCTTTCATTCCTTCAACCAGTTTCTAGAAAAGGTCGCCTCATATCCAAAAACCTGTTGATATCGGAGTCTCTGATGATGATAATTTAAAAAGTAGCTGTGTTTGTCCTTCTTTTCTTTTGGCCGTGCATCGCTACCACAGCCCTGCAAACTGTCGGCCGCTTGGTTTGTATATAGCAACCATAGCAATGCACCGTAAGCTGTAAACAGGCAAGAGGCTGTAAACGGTCACAAACTGCAGTAAAAACCCTGATTGAGACGCAGATTCTGAATGCGCTGTATACATGTCCAAAGAATGCCTCTTAAACCAGAAGAATACCGAAATATGTCTTAATCTGAAAATGCTAAATTCAGAAAAGGGCCTTATTCGGAATATCCAACCAGAATATGCTGTTTACATGACCTGACTCAAATTGGGACATTGTCACATTCTGAATAATAGTGGGATATTGGTATGCATGTAAACATACTCATTGAGGCTTAAAGGCTGACATGTTGAGCAGCTTTAGAGTCATTACCTTCCTCTCTGTGTATCACAGCTACGTTACTAGGAGTGGCTCTCTGAACCCAACGCTACACACACTTACAGATTTCTGAGCCGATTTCTGAGCCGAGTTAGTCTCACCTGCAGGTTGAAGAGGGCTTCCTCACTGGCCTCCACTCCGTTATCATCTTCCTCATCCTGCTCTTCCAGTGCCGTGTTGTATGTTGTGGTTCTCTTTGCCACCTCCTGACGCACACACACACACACACACACACACACACACACACACACACACACACACACACACACACACACACACACACACACACACACACACACACACACGGTTTTTACAAGTAAGAAAAATCTGACAATGTGTGTATGAGAGAGAGAGCGAGTGTGTGTGAGCGTGGAGCGTGTGTGTGCGTATGTGTGTGAGAGAGTGTGTGATTGTGTGTGCATGCGTGCGGGTGTGTGTTCTCACCTCTCCCTGAGGGTTGGTCAGCACCACATGCACGTCCAGCCCTGATCCCCAGGACGACTGGTTCTTCCACAGCAGGTCTGTGGGAGGTTTGGAGCTCACACCAGCATCAGACGCCCAAACCTGCAACACAACAATCACTGAGGACCAACCTTCACTCTCCGTAACCAGCTCAGGCCGAGGCTCTGCTGCTACACAGGATAGCACATGCTTAAAAAGTACCAGTGAAGAGACTTTGGAACAGGGGTAATGGTTGACCGTCTTTTGGACACTGACTGAGGACAGTCTGCCCCGGTCATGCCAATGGCTTTTCTGATTGCCAGATAGTCTGTATGAAAAAAAAGGAACGCATGCTCAGATCTTCTTATTAAAAACAGCCAAATCTGATTCAGGTACAGTGCTAGCTAGTTTAGATGCCAATTGGTTTGATTGACAACATTGTGTTTCTGTACTACTGCTGACTCAGCTGTCAATTAACATGTACACCATCCAGCTTGAGAGAAAAGGTTCCTTTATTGCCATTGTTCAGCACTGACATACATTTGTCTTGATGACATGTTTATAGACAGGATATCACTCCTAAAAGGTTCAACAGAAAATTATTAGAATCCAACTAAAGACCAACTCCTACCGTGACTTTCTGGCGAGCCTTCAGGACATATTTGGGTGTGAACTTGTAGGTAGCCGTCGCATTTCCAATGGTCTTAATCATCTCATAACCAACCATTGCCTGGTCCTGGGACAAACAATCATTGACACATACAGAAATCAGATACAAAGTTCATAGCGGATCTCTTGATACAAGACTTTGAAGGACATGAAGGAACTCCAAGCATACAGCAGCTCACCTCCTCTCCAGTGTTGTGGAGAGAAAAAAAAACAAGGCAGCCGGGCGGGCGCGGGGGCCGGGGGGGGGGCGGGGGGGGGGGGGGCGGGGGCGGGGCGCCGCCGGCCGCCCCACCCCCCCGCCTCCCCCTCCCCCTTTTTTACCTCTGTGGGGGGTGGGGGTGGGCGGGGGGGGGGGGGGCGGGGGCGGGGGGGCCGGGGGGCGCGGGGGGCAGCAGCAGGCACAAGCAGGGGGGGGGGGGGCCGGGGCACACAAAAAGCAGGGGGGGGGGGGGGGGGGGGGCGAAAAAAAAAAACAAAAAACACCAAAAAAAAACCAACACCACACAAAAAAAAAAGGAAGGAAAAAACACAAAAAACAATCCCTTTTTTTTGTGTTTTTTTTTTTTAGGGGGCGGGGAGGGGGTTAACAGAAACACATTTCAAATTAGAAATGAGTCAAGTTATTGGTTGCATTTGAAGTAGAGATGGCCCAATACCATTTTTTGCTTCCCGATACCAATTGTGATACCTCAACTAACAATTAACAAGTGTATACTACTACCGCTGTATGGATGTGATATGATTTATAACAGCTGTATACTACTCTCCCTGTATGGATGTGATATGATTTATAACAGCTGTATACTACTATCCCTGTATGGATGTGATATGATGTATAACAGCTTTATACTACTCTCCCTGTATGGATGTGATATGATTTATAACAGCTGTATACTACTATCCCTGTATGGATGTGATATGATATATAACAGCTGTATACTACTATCCCTGTATGGATGTGATATGATATATAACAGCTGTATACTACTATCCCTTTATGGATGTATTATTATGTATAACAGCTTTATACTACTCTCCCTGTATGGATGTGATATGATTTATAACAGCGTATACTACTATCCCTGTATGGATGTGATATGATATATAACAGCTGTATACTACTATCGCTGTATGGATGGGATAGGATTTATAACAGCTGTATACTACTATCCCTGTATGGATGTGATATGATTTATAACAGCTGTATACTACTATCCCTGTATGGATGTGATATGATGTATAACAGCTTTATACTACTCTCCCTGTATGGATGTGATATGATTTATAACAGCTTTATACTACTCTCCCTGTATGGATGTGATATGATTTATAACAGCTGTATACTACTATCCCTGTATGGATGTGATATGATGTATAACAGCTGTATACTACTATCCCTGTATGGATGTGATATGATGTATAACAGCTGTATACTACTATCCCTGTATGGATGTGATATGATGTATAACAGCTGTATACTACTATCCCTGTATGGATGCGATATGATTTATAACAGCTTTATACTACTATCCCTGTATGGATGTGATATGATGTATAACAGCTGTATACTACTATCCCTGTATGGATGTGATAGGATTTATAACAGCTGTATACTACTATCCCTGTATGGATGTGATATGATTTATAACAGCTGTATACTACTATCCCTGTATGGATGGGATATGATTTATAACAGCTGTATACTACTATCCCTGTATGGATGGGATAGGATTTATAACAGCTGTATACTACTATCCCTGTATGGATGTGATATTATTTCTATCTTTGTTGTCGGTCTGGCTCAGGTTAAACTCTTTATGAAACATGAACAAACACAAACAATGAATGCCTCAGAACTTTCTGTTATTCTCCAGTTTGACAGTCAGTTATAAACAGAAAAAGAACAAATAAACTACTTTAACGTAGATTTTCTTTAGGGCTTTATTACGTGGTATCGGATCTGTGCATAAACTCCAGTACTTCCCGATACCAATACCAGCGCTTTAGGCAGTATCGGAGCCGATACCGATACTGGTATCGGAACATCTCTAATTTGAAACCAAAAGTTTTACATCCAATCACAGTAATAATGTTAACACATAAATCAGACAATGCAGAGGCAACTTATTGATATCCCTGCAGTTGAGTCCTCTTCATCCGAGAATGAGTAAATACAGTCGATTCCGAGACCTTCAAAAAGTGTTTTTTAGACCAAGACCAATCTCAAGTTGGGTGCTAAAACGGCACCGGTGCCTAAACGACCGGTATCTACCGGACCAAATAGCAATACGGATTTTGGGGCCTCATTTCAGCGCCACTTAAATGCCTGCACTGCTCTCTGATCCTCAGCAGCAGCTACCGTTGGCTAGCAGCTGGATTAAACACTGTGCATTCATTTGAAACTGGTAACCTAAGACGATTGGCCTTAGCAATAAACAAGCCGTTCTTTAATGTCGACGACTGTCATTTTGTGCTCTTCTTTTTCCTTTTCTTTTTTTACTTTAAAAAAAAATATCGCTTTAGCACAGGTATCAGAAAACCCCCCAAAAGATACTCAACCCCAATCTCGAGTACTACAACACTGGCGGCTGAGTTGGAAATGGAGCGGTAACTCCAGCACCATCACCATTCACACAGAAACCTTCTGTGTCCTCACCTCTCTTCCTCTCCCTCCAGGAGTTTGCGGTAGGCGTTGATCTCCATGTCCAGTGCCAGTTTGACATCCAGCAGCTGTTCGTAGTCATTTAGCTGTTGCTGCATCCTGGCCTGGACCTCGCGGACCTCGCGGTCTTTGTCTGCCAGCAGCTTGCGGCTCCGGTCTTTCTCCTGAGCCAAGGTGTCCTCCAGCTCCACGATACGGTCGCGCCAACCACGAGTCTGCATACAGACGGGGAGGTGAGAGTCGGAGGGAACTCTATCATACATCATCTAAAAAGCGTTTGACACCTGCTTCAATAGATCGATCGATCTATAATCAAGGGTTCAAAATACTTTTTTCTGTGTACAGGCGCTGGTGCACGTAACTTAAAATGTACATGCACCAAAACAATTCTACCTGAAGCAGGACAACATGGTACTGTGGCTGGTGGATCACACAGCACCATCAGAGCATTTCACCACTCTGCTGGATAAGGTAGAACACATGTCTGGAGAAACGTTAAGGGACCTCCGCATGAGCATCGACTCCCTTAGTTCTAGCGCAGCCAGAAGCCCCATGTAAAGGGCTCCAGTAGAGATATTATTGTCGTTCTAGGACGAAGAAGTCAACAGAACAATCTCACACACGGCCCATTCAGTATCTGGGGTACAGTTAGAAGAAATGTTTTATGATAATAAAGAGGTGTGGTTTACTTCATAGGCTGTGTATTATATTATCTGGGTCACATGACAGCGTTATATAAACTAAAAGATGTCTCCTGGGATTCACTCAAAACTTTAATTTGTTTAAAAAAGTAATAAATATTTTTAAATTTGACTTAAAAAGAGACCATTATATTGTTAATCACAATTATACCTGAGACCATGAATTGAAAAAAACAACATTTGGAATTGTTAAAGTTCTATGTACATGCACTAAATACTTTGACTGCACCATTTGGAGTTTTTGTCTTCTTTCTCTGCACTTCCACTACGGCCGGATCTGACCAGAATAACATCAACCACTGCAACATTTTAGTTTTAAATATGAGGAAATTTGTCAGTGTTAAGTAGCTGACTTTCCCTTTAATTTTCTCCAAACTATTAAGTAAAATAACAGTAATTTATACATTAGTTTGTCACTGGATGGGAAAATGGCTGTGTGGCATGAGCTTTCACGGTCAATGCAAGAGAGTTGGCACAAGATATTTCCTGAACCCAGTTATGTGCACCGTTGCATGTAGAGTTGAGAATTAGGTGCAGTTAAAACTTTACATGCACTGTCGTGCATATGCATGTGGTATTTTAGTTCTGCAATGTGGCGCGCATCGCTGACTAAGAAACTGTTGGTGTTATATCCGTTGGTTTGAGTTTTTCTGTAACTTTTCATTTAGGGTAAATTCTGGAAGTTGGATCCAGAGATGTGGAAATGATCCTGTGACTGTTTGACCCCATTTACAGCTGGCATTAAAATGCATCTCATATCCAGATTGTATCTAGATGTCAATTTTATCCTGATTACATTTACAACATGTGTCTCCAGATTTATTGATGGAATAATCGGTATAAAATGATCGATAGCTGCAGCCCTGTTGCTCTCTTCTCCACAAACTCCTGCTGCTGCAGGAGGTGGCCGTCACCAGCTGCTCTGCGCTACCGTTTTCCCCAAGGCCTAAGTTTAGGAGCGCAGGAAGAACTTGGCGTGATGAAAATGTATCAAATAGTGCAATGTTCTTTAATAAAAGGAATACGAGGGGATATTTATTTATTTATTATTTATTTGACAGGGCTCTAGAGTGCGTCCAATTTAGTTACGCACTAAAGTTTTCACTTTTCAAAAGCCCACGCAGACAACGCTGGCTGTAGCTGCAGGCTTGCTGCAATATAATATAATGACGAGCTGAAAGCTGCTGCAGTTTGGTTACACTTCCTCTGAGACACACTATATCACATGTGTCAAACTGAAGGCCCGCGGGCCAAATCCGGCCCCTCGCAAATTTGACCCGGCCCGCATATCAATTTAGGCTCACAACTAATTTTGGCCCGACTAGTTGTGCCCCAAACCAAAAAAGACGGGAAAATTATTTTCACACTGTAATTACGCGACACTTAAAGCAGACTAGACTGGGAGTCTGCTGTGTGGTCGCTGCTTTTAAAAATGTATTAATTGTTTTTTAAACCAAAAATTCTATGAATTCTTACTTTTTTTAGGGCTTTACGAGACATGCAATAATACGGTCACATATATTGGACTTTTTCCGTTAAATAAAAGCATGTCTATAAACTTAACATGTCTGGCCCTTGATGCAATTCTCATTTTCCAGTGTGGCCCTTAGTGAAGTTGAGTTTGACACTCCTCCGCTATATCAAGTGCTCTAGTAACAATGACAGAATAACAACTAAATTAAAACTAAAACTGTAGAGAAGTTCATGGCAGCTAGGGCTGCAACAACGAATCGATAAAATCGATAAAAATCGATTATTCAAAAAGTTGGCAACGAATTTCATTATCGATTCGTTGTGTCGCGCAACACGCCATTCAGTCACGGAGATAAAAGCAATTGAGTTGAGTGCCGTGCGGAGCGGAAGAAAAGAAAAAAGAGCAGAGCGGGCGCAGAGGAAATATGGAGAGACCGGAGAGACCCGTAACTTTCTGAAACACATGGCGGAGGCAGAGAAATCTGTTCGACCTAAATCCTCCAAGGTGTGGGAGCATTTTACTCTACATAAATCAAAAAAGTGTGTAAGTTGCAAGATATGCAAAAGCGACATGACATGGCACGGGAGCACCACAGTGATGATTCAACACCTCAAACGCAAACATGTTGGAGTCCTTGATGAGGAGGAAGCAGGGAGTTCAACAGCAGGGTAAGTCACTACACAATCCTACTTTTGTTCCGTTTTGAAGTGGGGAACGTAACGTCCCTCCAGTAGCTCTTCTGGTGCTGCTGTTGAGTTACTCCTTATCCAGCTTCACAAGCATGACAAGCTAGCGTTAGCTCGTTGACAACAACAGCCTAGCTAGCAGGGGTGGTATAGTTTGCAAGACTAAAGACACGTTTTTATTCACTAGCCTTTTTTGGCCCATTCGTTTTTCAATCTTGTCATGTATATGTTCTGTGCTTTGTCACATCAGTTACTGTTGACAAATATATTTGTTCATGTTGTACTTTTTAATTTCATTTTAAATTTTTTTTATAGCACTTGGTTATCTTAAGCTGTGTTTAAACATGGTGTATAAATGAACTTAACTTGCACTTACTACAGTGATGGTAATAATTCAATGAATAAGCTTCAAGTGAACTTTGTGCTATTCACATACTCATACTATCTTTTTGATTCCAGAAAAAAAACAGCAAACCATGAGAGGCTTCTTGATGGGAAATCCATCACGTACACCACAGCAAGCCGCTGTCTTTACGGATAGTATCCTCAACATGCTCGTCACTGACATGAGGCCTCTGGCGATGGTTGAAGATGACTGCTTCACTAAAATGATCCACACCTTGAACCCTGGTTACACACTGCCCTCCAGGACCCACTTCACAAAGCTCATGGAGAGGAAATATGAAGAGACATTCAAGGAAGTGAAGACTGCAATAAACCCCAACAACAGCAAACTTGCTCTCACCACTGATATATGGACAAGTGTAGCAACTGAAGCCTACCTTGGCGTTACATGCCACTACATCACAGATGACTGGGACATGCAGTCAATCTGCCTCACCACAATGCCACTGCAGGACAGACATACTGCATCCAACATTGCAGAGTGGT
Organism: Perca fluviatilis; assembly: GCF_010015445.1. Classification (NCBI taxonomy): domain Eukaryota; kingdom Metazoa; phylum Chordata; class Actinopteri; order Perciformes; family Percidae; genus Perca; species Perca fluviatilis. Next base: position 976,369 of record NC_053128.1, read on the forward strand.
TGGAGCAGGTAGTGGCCAGATTTGAAATTCCTCCTAGCAAAATCATTGCCATAGTCCGTGACAATGGTGCTAATATTGTGGCTGCGGCAAATATCCTGGAGGAGAAGCATGGGTGGTCCTCTGTCCGTTGCACTGGCCATACTTTGCAACTTGTCATCAATGCTGCATTGAAGCATCCAAGCATTGACAAAGCTGTCGGGGCTGCAAGATGTCTGGTAGAACATTTTAAGAAAAGCGAGCTAGCCAGCAGTAAGCTCAGAGAGAAACAACAAATGGCCACACCTGAGCACAGCCTTGTTCAAGACATAAGCACAAGGTGGAATAGCACATTCTATATGATAAGCCGACTGCTTGAACAAAGGTGGCCTGTAACAGCAACACTGTCCGAAGGCTCTGTCACACAAAGAGGCAAAAGGTACCTGGATCTGAAACCAGACCAGTGGAGCCTGCTGGAAGAGCTTTCAACAGTCCTCAAGCCTTTTGAATGCGTCACTGTGTTCATGAGTGGACAGAAATATGCAACAATATCTGCAATATCTCCACTTGTGAAGGGGCTGTTGAAGTCCACCCAGAGTGCTGCTTACGAGTCAGCACCGCTGCGGGCTTTCCAACTCAGCAGTTGCAGGAGAGATGGAAAAGGGAGACAGCTTTCTCAGATGGAGCACCAAACACGGCGATTCTTGGGATGGTCCTTGACCCAAGGTTTAGGAAACTGAAGTGTCTCTCACCTGATGAAGTCCTACATGTTCAAAATAAAGTGCAAACAATGGCACTTGAAGAGAGAAGGAAGATGGATGTGCAGCAGCATGGCAGTTGCAGTGTTACCTCCACCGATACTACAGCTACTGAATCAACACCTCGAGCCACTCTACTTGACTCACTCCTTGGTTCTGATGGTGAAGAAGAGGATAGAGCAGGCGAAGGGGAGGATGTCCAGACCCAAGTGAGGAACGAAGTCCTCTCATACTTTGGAGAAAAGAGCCTTGCCAAGGAAGAAAACCCATTACTGTGGTGGAAGGCTAACAATGCCAGATAGCCCATGTTGGCCAGGCTAGCCAAGTCTTACCTATGTATCCCTGCCACCTCAACACCATCAGAGCGGCTGTTTTCTGCAGCAGGAAACATAGCCTCCAAGAAAAGAGCGAGCCTGAGCCAGGAGCATGTGGACATGCTCACATTTTTGCATTGCAATGCAAAGTGTCTGGACAAAGGGAGTGAGAGTTTGTGAGTGTGTGCGTCTGTGAGTGTAGTGTAGAGAACAAGTTCTGACGTTCAAACAAATCCTGTTAAGTTTTCTGATTTGTATTTTTCTTTATTTTTTATAAATTATTTATTGTTCTAACATCTCAGGTTTAGACAAAAATGAACCTCTTTTTGTGCACTTTATTTAAAAAAACTTTAAAAAGACTTAACAGCTCAGGGATGTTCAAGGAGCAACCTGTTTGTGCACTTTCAGATTTTTTGCACTGTGAATTGCACTGTCAGTTCTGTTTTTGAATAAAAGGTTGGATATCAATGCTTTTTAGTTTTTTTTTTTATCCGATTCATCGAAAAAATAATGGACAGATTAATCGATTATTAAAATAATTGTTAGTTGCAGCCCTAACGGCAGCTACCGACACTAGCTGGCCACAGCACACCGCAGGACGGACAGTCACGTAGCCGACACAATGAGTCCCTAACCCCCGCCGGAGGTGATTTGGCCGATCAGATCAAAATCAGTCCTCACTGCGTGGTCAAGCACTATCCCATCACTCAAAACACATTTTAATGCCAGGTGTAAAGGGGGTTTTGTGTGAATGGACCAAACTTTGTGCAAAGATTGGTACTTGACAGATTTCAGATATACTTGAAAACCAGATGAGGCAGTTTTCACAGAGACGGTTTAGAGCCTAAAGGCTGATATATGCTTCTGCGTCGAAACGACGGGGTACCCCCGCAGACCCCTCTGTGTCGCCGTGAACCCCCCTCCGAGCCCTCCACTGTAGCTCGACGTGCACCTCCAAAAAATTTTAACTTTGCATCGCATTGACGCAGACCGCAAGGACTGTGATTGGTCAACTGGTCCTGTGTGTTGATAGTGGGTGTTTGCAGCAGCCTACTGTGGGGAGTTGCAACATGCTAGTTCAGCTTTGCAAATAAACTCAGACATATTTTGGTTCCAGTGATGGGGTTATCGGTTTGTAAAGTGTCTATATGTCAGTAATGTTTTGAAATTAGCACTTCGCCAGCAAGCAGAACTTTGTGGGCAGTTGTGCTAAAGTTAGCTTGCTAACATAACAAACTGGCTGGCAGACACCTCGCAAATAACCTCAGACTTATCCCCCCATAGTGTTATGGAGGTGAAATGCACCGCGATGCAAAGCAACCCCGACGCAGAGCTCCCAAAGGGTCACGATGCCGTAGGAGCGACGGCGTGGAGTTGACGCAGAAGCATTAAACAGCCTTTAGTCCGTTCTAAAAATGTATAGGAGGGCCAGTTGAACCTGTGCGAATCTCTGATTGTGATGTCACAGACTGTCATGATGAGAGTGTGATACACGGAATAAAGAGAGTGAAAAATCAGCTGCACTTGAAAACAAGCTGCATAAATGGGATTTAACTGCTTTAATGTAAATATTTCATGTTTCACTTTTACTGGAGATAAAGGAAAGCTAAAAGTATCTGGAAACTCTTCCAACAGGACTAATCTGATCCTTACAGGTGTTGGTAAAGGTAGGATATTAGATTCAGCACGGAGATAAATGTGGTTGGCTTTGGATTGTATCAAATATTTTAGGAAAACAATTCTAATTCTATCAAGAACAAAAAAAGGTAAATGTAAAACAAAATGCCAACCTCCTTCTGCATGGCTGCCATCTGGGCGGTGAGGCTCTCGATCCTCAGGCTGGACTCTCGGAGCTCCTCTCGGCTCATGTTGGCTGATGCTCCGTTCATCTCAGACAGCCGACGCAGGTCGTCCAGCTGGAGACCAACACACAGCAACGTCAACAGTGTTTCCTCTTCATCACACGCTGAAAGAGGAACTGAGCAGCGGCAGTCACTTCCTGACATGCAGGAAGTTTTAGTTTGGTATGTAACTTACAGGTTCACTTGATTGTAAACACAAACTAGATTGTTGCTTAGTTGCATATTGTGTAGGAGGACGAGGATTTAAACTGGTCCGTCAACATCCTGCAGAAGGCATCAGTGTGTTTTGGCATTCACCTTTTATCATTTATCATAGTGTCAGTCAGGGGTGTGGATCTCTAGGCCCCTATGGGATTCAGAGGGCTAGGATGCAATGATAAGTACGAGTATTGATGGATCTTAATGCATCAAAATATTTAGGTGCTTAGTTCAAATCTGCACTCGTGTTAAATGTTGGAAAAGATTAAAAGTTAGTGAATGAATTTACATTTGTATCTCTGCAGTTGCACCCTAGAACCCAGTTGGCAGAAGTGCATCTGAACAATTAAGAAGAAGAAAAAAAAAAAAAACTGTACTCATGATCTATCATAGTATTTTAAGTTGAGTCGATACCCATGTCAACATATAATTGTGTCTCTTAATACTCTAGCATATCATATTTCAGACAACTCTGTTCGTCTAACTTTGTTGCAACAGTTTGTTTGGCCCTTTCCTGTTTCAACATGACAGTGACAAAAAGCAAAGCAGCACCATAAAGAAATAGCCTAATGTTTCCTGTCTGCTGTGGAAGAACCTAACCGGCATTCACAGAGCCCGGACCTCACCCCCATCCAACAACGTTAGCCTGGTTCAAGATCAGCGATGGACCTCAGAATGTGTGTCTGCATGGGGTTGTCCCCCACCACCGAAAACATGTTTCCATCCCTCTCAATTAATTGGAAGTAGCTTTGGATAAAAGCATCAGCTAAATGACATGTAATGTACCACATATGGCTGTACTGTTTGACCATACACATACTTTGTACATATTGTGTAGTTTTTGCACTGTTAGCAATCACACTTTATATCATGGCCACAGAAATGACTCCTCCCCGATTGGCTGGCTGTTGTCTGATAAAAATCTATTGTGACACTTCATGCATAGTTTGTCTCATGGCTCGTGAGTTACAGTATATGGTTATATTTTTATGTTGCTTTTTAGCTTTTTCTGCGTAAGAGAGACCCATAATCCTCCCCGTCACAGCAGGAACAGACAGAAGGGGTTTATGTCAGTCAGCTCGTTCACATGGAATGGATTATTACGATTATTATGTGAATGAAGAATACCAAGACTGTGTATGTGCTGACATACTTTGGCCACGTAGGTGCTCTCCATGTTGTCCTTGTACATCTTGATCTGCTCTTCGTTCTGAGCTCTCATGTCAGTCAGGGCCTGGGTCAGTTTATATTCGTACTCCTCCTTCCGCCCAGAGTCCACCTCCACCAGCCGCGCCTCGTAGCGCTGCCGCGCCTCCTTTACTTCCTGTAGCACAGCACACAGGCAGCATTCAGACACTTTGATCCTGTCCTGATTAACTCAAGTCAACACTGGTAAGGTTACACAGACACCAAATCAAAACGGAAACAAAGGGATTCATACATTTAATACAAAACCTTATTAAGACATTCAATTATTATGCAGCCCTACTGAAACTTAAGCTCATCATGCTTTTGCTGATGTGGCTCTTTGATTTTAGACCAGTCTGAAAGAAGCCAAATCCCTTAAAACTAGATTTCTCTTACGGTCAGTAAATCTGTGTGTGCAACACAGCCTGCTATGTCTTCCTTCCCTGCTCAGCTTCATTGTTCAGTCACACACACAAGTGCCAATTACTTCGCTGCACAAAATAGTCCCCAACAAATGCAGTTTCCTCCTGTTTGAGTAATGTTTTCTAACAACTACAGTGGCCAGCTGTTTGAGGAAATTACTGAGCTTTAAAGAAAATTAATTATTAAATTAAATTAATTAAATTAATTTTGATTCTCTATTCTGTCAGATGTACACTCTTTATTCTGCTAATTTTGTGTTCTGTTGTGCTGGCTTTATTTTATAGAAATCTGAAAATGGAAAAGATTCGGACCTCCTCTTGCATGCTCTTGCGGAAGATCATTTCCTCTGTCATACTCTGGCAGCGGTTTTCCAAGTCGACGCGCTGCAGCATCTCGTCTCCAAGTTGCTTCTTGGCCTGAGCGAGACCTGTATCCATCTGAAAACACACAACAGGTAGTGCTTTGAAAACAAGTCTTGATGAATGGAAAAGGTTTATCAAGTTAAGAGTATAGAACAGCTCTCAAAAGAAAAACACCACACCACAAAGAACGTGAGAGACAATCACAACCTTTTGTTGAAGTACAAGATTCAGAAATATAAGCACATTATATTTACAAATCAGATCTCTCTGCATCACTCCATTCAATGGTCAAAGGAAGGGGAAATCTTTTGAGCCTGATCATATTGATGTTGCAGCAGTGCAGTACCTCCTGCAGCTGTTCTCGCAGGTCGGCCAGTGTGGCCCCCAGGCCTCCGTTCTCAGACAGCGCTGTAGCCAGCAGGGCCTCTTTAGAGTTCAGCTGAGCCTCCAAGTCCTTCAGCCTGGCCTGGGCGCTGGCTGCCTCAGAGTCCTTCTTGTTGTAGCTGGAAGGAGAATGACAAGGCATGGTGAGTGCATGTGGATTACACATGGGCGTAAATTTCATTTAACAGAAACATAAAATCCTTAAGAGCTATTATTGAAGGGGACACAAATAATACATACAAAAGTCTACTTGTATATGATATGTGTAGTCGTGGAGCTCCAGTAAGGAGGCTGGCAACGCTGTTTTGTTCACTTTAAACATCAGATGAAGTGATTTTCTCTAATATAGATGATGATGATGATGATGAAATGAGAACTGAGCCTCCTAGCCAGCTAGCTAGCTAACTAGCCAGCCGGCCCATGACTAAATTAGTAAAGTTTAACAAGTTAATGGGTCATTCCCACCCTCTCGTGTCACAGCGTAGGAGAGCCCAGCGCTCTAACCAGAGGAGGGACACTTTGTCCGGCTCATCTTCTGGAACCAGCGTGTAGCATGAAGGCACGGTGGGAGGAATTAGCAAGCTAGCATTAGCTAACTAACTAGCCATCAAGCTACCAAACAAGCTGAGTAACTTTATACCTGCTAACTTAGGGGACTTGTGGAAAGATACATAATTTTTGTCATGACTAATTTAAAATTTACTTAAGGAGGTTTCTAAACTTTTTTTTAAACCCCGTTTTCATTTGTATCGTTTTACTATCGTTAGCGTGGCACAGCATTAGACGTGGTAAGCCAATACAAGTACTTGGGCACCATTTTAGATGATAAATTGAACTTTGAGACCAATACAGACTACATATGTAAAAAAGCCAATCAGAGACAGTTTTCTTTTAAGAAAGCTGAAGGGGTTTAATGTTAACAGATCACTTCTGACAACTTTTTAACTCATCTTTTGTTGAGTCAATCTTAACCTTTGCCATAAACTGCTGGTTTGGCAATTTGAGTGTAACCAACAAGAACAAACTGGGAAAAATTGTAAACATATCTCAGAAAATAATTGGCACTGACCTCAACAGCATAAGGTGTGTTTATGAGGCCAGATCCACACAGAGGGCAATGGCCATTTTGGCTAACACCACTCAGCCATTACACTCTGAGTTCTGCCTTCTACCACCAGGAAGGAGGTATACCTTCCGAAAACGTGGCCGGTCTAACAGATACCGGAGATCGTTTGTACAATCAGCTGTTGGGTTTCTCAAACTATAGGTCATCTGCCATCCCTGCCCAATTCACAGCATATATTTGTCATCTTTAAGTGTAGTGTACATGTGTATTTATGTTTTAATCAATTTAATATTTTAGGTTTTATGTGCTTTTTTTGTGCTAATGTTTGTGTTGGCTACATGTTGTGAACCAAATTGCCCCTTGGGGACATTAAAGACATTTCAACTTCAACTACTTACAATTATTTTAAGTATTTATTATATACAATACACAGCGTGGTTTTAATAATATTTTCGACCCCCCCCCAGCGATTTCCGCCTATGAGATGACAGTGTGTGATGCTGCTCAAGGACCAAAAGGTACTCCAGGGTTTCCCGAATACAAGTCTGACACATGTTAAGACCCAAAACCAGACCTGATGAGGCAGGCAGAGGGACACAGTGGGTCTTCACCGACTACACTGGGAGAGGACAACGGCAGATACAAACTTCGTTAACAACGAAGGTTAACATGGAGCCAGAACAGGCAGATATTTCTGTCGGGGTATTTAAGAAAGGGACAATGCACATTAACAATGTTCAACCGTGTGCCCATAGTGCTCAGGACTATCTATCAATATGCACAATTCACAAAAACATTTAATTAACAATTACAATAATTTGTTTCACTGCAAGACATAACTTCAGATGGTATCAGGCAGAAATGAGGAGGAGGAGTAGTAGTAGTCTCTGTGATTTCAATACATTTCTGTATAATTAAATTTCTGTTTAGTTTTTTTCTTTTGTATTAACAGTCATATAGCCTAACAAGGTATACATTGATGTGCCATCCCTGCAGAATACATATCCCGATAGCCCAGCTTGTCATGAAAACAATCATGTCTATACCTACTACAAGCATTATTACACAAGGAGACCAGGCAACACAAATATTGAAAAAAAAAAATGGCTTAGACCTTAGAGGGTTAAAGTTGAGTTGTTACTAATACTTTGCTAACTCACTCAATGAAGATAGACATCCCCCCAGGCAGAAACGTTAAAAAAGCAAACAGCGTCCTCTGCTGACCACAACAGATCAGAACTAACAGAAAAGAAGTTTATTTATGTCATGTTTGCACTGCAAATATATTTTATTATGCGTTTTTGCATTATTTGTCAGATTTTTCCTGTTTAGATTAGGCTTTAAAATGAATGCATTTTATGTTGAGTGCTTTGATTTATAAATCAAAGCCAAGCCACATATTCCAGTTGGACATCTGTTTCCAAACTCTGATCCTGGGTTAACCAAGTCAACAGTGGAAGTGTTTCAATGGGTTTGGGAGTAAAATGGTATGTTGGAAAAGCTCTGCTGGGCCAGAGGCCAGCTATTTCCTCATGTGTGTGCCTGAGGGTTACAATGGGCGGGTAGGACTGCTGCTGAAGTGAACAAACTATGAGTGGAATGTACAATGGTATGTCTGTTTTTTTTACGTTTTACTGAGAAACATTAGCTGGGAGGCAAAACCACTGACGCAATGGGCTCTCACTTCACAGGAACACTGCTGCAGACGAACAGCAAGCTGAGTCTATTCCAGAGACAGAACACATCACCAAAGTCATCTTAGCATGGGGAAAGTTAGAGATAGCAGCTGTAATGTTTCTCATGTATTTTTATAGTCTCATTTTATATTATTCACTGCACTGATACTGTAGGTGGCGGGCATGTTCACTGGGGTTTAGGCGGAAGGGATTACAGTATATCCGTTTGCTTCACCTGTTCATCTAGTGGGTGGTGATGGCGCAGTGGATATGACACACGCCTTTGGTGTGGGAGATCTGGGTTCAATTCCCACTTTGATACATCAACCAATGTGTCCCTGAGCAAAACACGTATCCCCCAGTTGCTCCAGAGGCGGCGTGTTACCTCTGACATATTGACACAATTGTAAGTCACTTTGTAAAAGCATTAGCTAAATGACATGTAATGTAATGGTTTTTGGGCTTTGACAGAGAGAGGGTGGCTGGGAGCGAACACTTTCTGTTGACCACACTCAATGTGCTTATTTGAATCACAATGTCATTTTACATTTGGTAACTGCAGTTCTGGTTTGTTTTTTTTCGGTGTGGAGGAATACATTATTGAAATTGGATCTTTAACGCGTCACAGTGCAGTGTTTTCCTTAGGTTTGTGGAAGACTTCGGTGCGCATATTTGGCGGGGGTTTGGGTCCTTCCTCAAAAATGTTTTTCAATAAAAAATAAAAATGCAATTTGACATCATTTTGGACTGTTATTACCATCTCTGTGTCTAAAACGTTGGAAAAACTAGAGCAGATAATAGATAACACTCAAAAAAACTAGATGACAAAACTTGCTAAACAAGTCCAACTACAGTCATTACATTAGATTCAACTTTATTGTCATTGTGCAGAGTACAAGTACAGAGACAGCACAATGCAGTTTGCGTCCAGAACTGCAAAAAAGCAGAGAAGTGCAATGTGATACACAAAGTATAGACAGGACAAGAAATATAGTGCAGTGTTATAAGAGCAGAATAAATATGGCTATGTAATATGAACAATGTATGAACAACATGTACAGATATGTGCAATGTAGTAGCAGTGACATTATACTAGTAGTAAGAATAATATAGCTATATGCAGTGTATTAGCAGAATAGATCTGAGAAAAGTCTTTTCGTTAGTTTGATGCTTTTTTTCCAGCTCTTAGTGTTTACTGTGCTTTTTTTGCTGCATTTTACATTCATTTTGCTAAGGTGCTGCCAACAATGGTTTGGGTTGCACCTAAGACTTCTAATCCCAGGGAAAACCCTGCAGCGTTTTTAATCTTTCAGTGTTTAGTCCCTCACAGCTGCATTTGTTTGAACTGCTAACAGCCGCAACAGTCTGTAAAGTAAATGATGCACAAACCAGACACAAGACACGTGTTAAAAAATAAAGACTAAGTGAACAGATGGATAATGTCAACTGGCCATCAGACTCAAACAGGCTGTCCCTGCCACCTGTGTTCTGCTGTCAGAGTGTGTGACCACACACACACACACACAGTACTTCCTCTGTTCAACAACACACAACAGCGCCACACCTGACTCCTCAGACTCAACAGCAGGGTGTGTAGTTACATGTGTATCTGGGATGCAGTATACCCTTTTCACAGAGTGCTAATGCTACATTTGTTTAGTAACAGCAGACCTCTGCAACATTCGTATCACCATCCTGTGGAACTTCACACGCTGGTGAAATCTAAGCTGTTTTCAGCTCATTCGGTTTCACACAGAACCGAGGGGACATGAAATTACACACAGCTGTGAGTCAGTGCCAATTTCTAATGTTTCAACAACACTGCTTGGTGTTTATTAGGCAGGAAAACATAAGCATTTTCTAACACATTTTAACCATTACAGTGTTGACTTCATTTCTGAAAATGCAGTTGAATCAGTACTGGGGGAAACCCTCCACATCGTCTATGCATGCACTTTCGGTCAACAGCTGTGAGTAACAGTTGCAGCTGTCAAATCCTGTCGGATAAATGGGACTACACACGGCACACTTATGTTTCCTGTCTATCAATACATGGGTGCTGTGTAGCCTATACAAATGACAAAGAAATGCAATCTAGGAATTAAAATGAGGTCATACACGTCTGATGCACACAGTAAGTCTGTGGACCACTTCAATCTCAGCAAAAGCGAAATACTCCCAACAGGTTTGAGTTTTGTGCCACTGTTCGCGTCTCCCTGTCTAATTAAACCACAGGCAGACCTACTAAATGTTTCTGCCTTATCAATTGATTTCTATAAAGTACACTTATTCGTTATATTTTTTTATTATTCTCTCTCTCTTTTAAATTTAGCATAAGAGAATAAATCTCAAACCGGCTTTTTAAAATGTATTATATTTTAAAAAGGCGGTTTGAGATTTATTCTCTTTGAGTAACACGGACAATGGTGGGCGGGTAACGTGAAAGGCCACTGTCAATCATTTCAAAATAACTGTTCATTATTTCTACCATTTCAACTAAACGACTGTAACTAGCCTTATATCAAATGTGAGAGTGGCGAATAACGAGCTCCAGCTCGAGCTAAGAGACCGTTAAATCCTCTTTCTTCTAGAAGCAGAGTCGGAGTGACGCGCTCACCGGACCAGATGAGCGTGCCAACGTTTTGCGTGCGTAATATTGAAAAAGTGGCTCGAAAATCAAAGTCGGCATATAGCATTTAGCTAGCGACCCGGCGTCCCTGTCCGTATTGGACCGTTTAACGTGATTCAAGTGTGTGAGGCACTTACTTCTGTAGAAGCTGCTCATGCTCGGATGTGATCTTCCCCAGCTCGATCTGCAGCCAGGCCCGCTCCTTGGACGACTCATCCAGACACTTTCTGGCGTCGGCTAGCTCCGTCTCGTACAGGGCTTTCAGCCCGCTCACCTCCCGGCTCCTTATATCTTCCCTCTCGTTAATTTGAAGGTGGAGTACGCTGTTTTCAGACTCCAAACTACGGACTTTGTCGATGTAAACGGCCAGGCGGTCGTTGAGGTCCCTGAGCTGTTGTTTCTCCTGCAGTCTGCTGATCCTGGTCGGACTCAGCGGAGTGCCGCCGCCGCACGTGCTTCTCTGCCCGGTCGGAGTTGCAGCCGCGGTAGCCATTGTAGAAGACTAAATGACCCGTATGGAAGACACTAACCAGACCAAAACAAGATACGAGTAGTGCAGGTTTAACGATTTCTAGTTAAACGCTCAACAACATAAACAACCAGCAGCTCCGAAAACTAGCCTCCAAGTGGCTTTTCTCACCAGAACGAAAGAGGGGTTGGCTTCTAATATGGCGGCTCATTGAATATTTCACGTTGCTTATCACTAGCCAATGGCGTAGCTGGACGCAGTGCGTTCTTTCAACTTGGGTTCACTCGTAACTGTGACCGACGCATGCCGTAACTGTACCGTAGAGGCGGAGTCGATTTTGCATCTTGCATTCTATAGTAGGCGACATTACCTCGGGTTTAGCAGCTGACCCCGAGCGTCCTGGTGTCAATAACAAGCGCTGCCTGAATTTTCTGATAACCGCCGAGCCTGAAATCATTTCATTGTATTGTTTCTCCCGGTAGTGGCTCCGTACTATCAAAGTGTATGTTGATGTTACCCATGACAAGATCATGACTAGTGTTCGGTTGTAAAAAGTTAAAACCATGCTTATGTTTTGAAAACATTGTTTAATGGGGCCTGCAGCTAAATCTAATCAAGTAACTACACTAATCAGCATTTGTCTGGCTCACACCTTCTCTAGCTTCTAGAGCAGGGGTCACCAACACGGTGCCCGTGGGCACCAGGTAGCCCCCAAGGACCACATGAGTAGCCCTCAGGCCTGTTCTAAAAATGAAAATTGAATATTTATATTATCCGTTTCCCACCTTGTTAAGTCATTGTTGATAATTATTGTGAGAAATCATTAACATGATCAGTGTCTTCACATAGATGGGAATCATTAATCGTTAATAATCATATATAACTAAAGGCAAACTGAGCACATTTGTTATTTCAGAAGAGTGTATCAAACTGGTAGCCCTTCATATGACTCAATACCCATGAATTAGCTCTCAGTTTAGAAAAGGTTGGTGACCCCTGTTCTAGAGAATCATCAGGTCATATCAGTCATTTAGCATACAGGAGAAAGCTCCTTGTCTCCACACATGGAGATCTATTGTATCTGTTTTGGGGGAGCCATCCCCTGTTGGGCCAGACTGGGTTAGAACAAAGGAAATGCATATCTCTGTAGAATCGACATTACCATGATAAACAACCTTAGTCTGTGACCTGAAATTCAGAGGTGTGTCCTTATCCTGAGAGACAGGAATATAATTCGGATCCTGAGATGATCCCGGGGCTTCTATCTGTGACCCCGCAAGGGGAAGCATTTTGAAGACCGCTGTTTACAGTGTATTGTTTTGTCATGTCGCATGGCTGATTGATGTAATTCCTGAAGAGGAGGCATTTCAACTCAGTCCACTGCTGGCAGTGTTTTATGTTTTATTAGGGCCCGAGCACGAAAGTGCAAGGCCCCAACGGTGCCTTGCACTGAAAGTGCGAAGGAACCTATTGTTTTTCGTCAGATTATTATTATTTTTCCGAGTCCTTTGTCGCGTTTTTGAGGGGGTTAGCATGCACGAAAACTCACAAAAATTTGATAACATGTCACAACTGGTGAAAATTACAAAGTACTGTAGTAATTGGGCTCGGGCGTTGCCAGCGGGCTCCATAGCGCCCCCTAACGTGCGCCTTAATTCCGACAAAAGTAATAAGTTAATATACCAACTTTTGAGGGAACATAGGTCTCATCTTGAACTCCATTGTGCTATTTTTAGAAAAAATTACAAAATTCTAAAATTTCTGAAATCTTGTTTTTTGTGAAAAAAAGTTCATTTTACGAACACTTGTTTGAGGACTTTAGGATGCACGAAAACTCTCAAACTTCTGCAGCCATGTGCAGAATATTAAACTCTTTCATCTGAATACAAATTTAGGCTTGGGAGTGGTACGGTTGCTCTATAGCGCCCCCTAATTGGTTTTAGCACTTGGGCACAATTTTGACAGCCTCAGTATATACGAAAACTCACAAAAATTGGCGCCCACATATACACCTGGGAGCATTGCGAGACTGTACATCGATTTGGCTCATACCTGTAAGCGGGCTCCATAGCGCCCCCTAATGCATGGAAGGCCTTAACTTGGACATAGTTGCTCCAATCTTCACCAGATTTAATACCCATATTGCTCTAATCATTGCAGACATATTTCCCATTTACATTCATTAGCTCCGCCCAACCGGAAGGCGGCCATATTTAATTATGCATTTTTCAGGTGTTTTACATTCCTTCGAACTCGTCCTAGGCCGTGTTTTCAATCTTCTTGAATCTTTGCAGGTAGTACCTGTTGACCCTCATGACAAAAAGTTATCCAGAGAATTTTGATAGTTGAAAATATGCGCAAGTTATAGAAACTTCCTGTCTAAACAGGAAGTTGCGTTATCTTAGCAACAATTATTCCGATTGGCCCGAAACTTGACAGGATTGTTCCGCATGGCCGGATTAGCATCTGTGCCAAACTTGGCGGTAATCGGCCATTAGATGGCGCTGTTTTAATTTTTTTAAATTAATCAGCAAAATATTGATATATGGGAAACCTATTCTGTCTAACTACTCCTGAGGCGTGAGTCCGATCGGCACAAAAACTTGCATACAGACTCAGAGGACTCTCACGGCAAAAAGTTATCAAAAGAATTGTGATAGCTAAAACAATGCGCAAGTTATGGAGAACCAACTTCCTGTAGGTGGGTGTGGAAACAGGAATGGCTGTATCTTGCTCTATCTTGTTTTGTGTCCGATGGACACAAAACTTAAAATAGTTGTTCCTCATGTGCCAATACCAAATATGGCATCAATTGGCCTTTAGATGGCGCAGTTTTAATTTTTTTTTAATTAATTAGCAAATTCGCTTTGAGCGAAACCTCCTTTTTTTAACTCCTCCAAGAGCGTGAGTCCCATCTGCACAAAAATGTGCACTTAGACTCGGTGGACCCTCATGACAATAACATATCAAAATAATTTTGATAGCTAACGCAATGCGCAAGTTACAGAGGACCAACTTCCTGTAGGGGGCTGTCGAAACAGGAAGTTGCGTATCTTACCAAGACCTATTCCGATTGCCACCAAATATGACACAGTTGTTCCGCATAAGGGCTTGAGCATCCATGCCAAATTTAGAGTGAATCGGCCATTAGATGGCACTGTTAGAATTTTTTTTATTAATTATTCACATTGCGATATATGGGAAACATACTTTGTCTAACTCCTCCTGGGCCGTTAGTCCAATCGGCACGAAAACTTTGATATAGACTCGGTGGACCCTCGTGACTAAAAGTTATCAAAAGAATTTTGATAGCTAACACAATGCGCAAGTTATGGAGGAACAATTTCCTGTAGGTGGGTGTCGAAACATGAACGGTTCTATCTTGGCAAAAGTTATTCCAATTTACATGAAACTTAGAATGTGTGGTCTACATGTGATGTTGCATTTGCCAGTACCCCCCCGGGGCAAGAAGCGAGGGCCCGTCATCGCTGCTCGCAGCTTTAATATTTGATTGGGTTTTGACTGTCGTTTTCATCGTGTTTTATTAAACCTTTTGCTTAACTTTCAATTCGACCCCAGCCTCTCCTTCCTCCTCAGAAATCTAAGTGACACGTCTTTTAGTTTTCTTAACACTAGCTTGTGTCGATGCACGCACAGACTCTAGGGCTTTCTGCACAGAGAAAAACTGAGCAAATGATGTAACTGCAATGATGACCTTTTTCTTTGTTCTGAGGGAAACAAAATGGACAAGAGCTTTTTACATTTGGTCTACTTAAGAGGGGAAATCATTCGTAAGAAGAAATGGGATCACTGCAAACCAAATTTGGGGCACTTTTTTCAAAAACGTTTTGAACATGACACCCCAAATAGATATGTTACAAACAGAAAGACTGTGTAATAGCATATGTTTAACTAAATATGCACAAAGTGTATTGTTTTAATTTACTTTTCATGCTGGATCAGCCCCAGCTTACATCCAGGACATGGTCCAACCATATACCCCAACCCGCTCACTCCGCACTGCATCAGCCAAACTGCTTGCTGCCCCCTCACAGCGAGGGAGAACTAATCACTCAACGAAATCCGGACTGTTCACTGTCCTGGCTCCAAAATGGTGGAACGAGCTCCCCATCGACATCAGGATGGCTGAAAGCCTACACATCTTCCGCCGAAGGCTAAAAACACATCTCTTCCGACTACACCTCGGATAAAAAAAAAAAAAACTCTTGAAGCTGCACTTTCATATGTCTCTTTGTAGCTTTGCTTATTTAAAGCTAATGTACTTGCACTTACTACTTGTTGTCTTGAGTTTGAACCTTCAAAGTTGACAGCACTTAATTGTAAGTCGCTTTGGATAAAAGCGTCAGCTAAATGACATGTAATGTTATGTAATGTAATGTAATGTAATGTATGAGTTGATTAAATCTATGTAATTGTAATACTCTCATCCCTGGTATGATCATATATTTTTTTCGCAAATGTTACAAACTTAAAATGTTAAAAATGGCTATCATCATTTAAGTTATAGCGATGTAATAGGGAACTACGCCCATTTTCAAAATAAAAACATTCCTATGGTCTAGGACAGTCCAAAAATATTAATAAACATGAACAACTCTCCCAAATCCAAAAACTAGACAGGTCCAACTCAGATTTGTGATGTCATCAAGTATAACGTCTGCTCCATAGAGAATGAGTTGTGAAGGCTAGATGGTAGATGACACTGAGAGCCCCATGTTCTGAGTGTAACGGTACATTTTCACTTTCACTGACAACTGAGAACACTACAGTAGAATAAAGAGAACCAAATCACTCTCCCATTCATAGTCTATGGAGCTCCAGGCTTTATACTTGATGACATCACTTCTCTGGTTTCTGTCTTTAGGTGAAAGTTCACAAATATGAATTGAACTTTCCTAGATCATGGAAATGAATTCTTCATTAGGTGAGTGGTCCTTTGACGGAAGACTCACTTCATGTGTTTTTTCACATTAACATTACATTACATGGCTGCTCTCAATTTCCAATGCAGCCTTTCTTTTAAAAATGATTAGACAATATAATGTTAAAGACCATGCAAAACCCTGGGAGATTGGGAAAGAGTTAATCAGTAGGGAGTGATATTACTCATCACACAATAATGTTGAAGCACAAAGCAAACTTAACTATGCTGCCGGTAATTTTGCACCAAGGCTGAATTATATCAAAGAGACTTCAGATACAGTATTAGGGGACCACTAAGGTCTATATAAAAGAGACTTCAGATACAGTATTAGTGGACCACTAAGGTCTATATAAAAGAGACTTCAGATACAGTATTAGGGGACCACTAAGGTCTATATAAAAGAGACTTCAGATACAGTATTAGGGGGCCACTAAGGTCTATATAAAAGAGACTTCAGATACAGTATTAGGGGACCACTAAGGTCTATATAAAAGAGACTTTAGAAACAGTATTAGGGGACCACTAAGGTCTATATAAAAGAGACTTCAGATACAGTATTAGGGGACCACTAAGGTCTATATAAAAGAGACTTCAGATACAGTATTAGGGGACCACTAAGGCCTATATAAAAGAGACTTCAGATACAGTATTAGGGGACCACTAAGGTCTATATAAAAGAGACTTCAGATACAGTATTAGGGGACCACTAAGGTCTATATAAAAGAGACTTCAGATACAGTATTAGGGGACCACTAAGGTCTATATAAAAGAGACTTCAGATACAGTATTAGGGGACCACTAAGGTCTATATAAAAGAGACTTCAGATACAGTATTAGGGGACCACTAAGGTCTATATAAAAGAGACTTCAGATACAGTATTAGGGGACCACTAAGGTCTATATAAAAGCATCCAAAGAGCACCATGTCATGGGACCATTAACAAATAACGTACCTCTTTATATATTTTATTGTGACTTTAGAGACTCTACAGACAGTATACGCTACCGGTCAAAAGTTTGGGGTCACTTAGAAATTTCCATTCCACTCCATTATAGACAGAATACCAGCTGAGATCAGTTGCATTGTTTTTTTAATCAGGGCAGCAGTTTTCAAATTACATTATGTGCTTACATAATTGCAAAAGGGTTCTAAATAACTAAATAACTAAATAAAATTGAATTGAATCCATATAGAGGTTTACTCAACGCAGCAGCCGTGGGTTCGACTCCGACCTGCAAATGTCATTTCCCCCTCTCTCTCCTTTCATGTCTTCAATCGGTCCTACAGATAAGGGCCTAAATTGCCCCAAAAAATGAGCATAAAAAAGAAAGTCTTCTCACTTACAGTTTGGTCGACATAAAGCCCTCAAAAAGCAACTTAGCCATCCAAGAAAAAAGGTCGAAAAGTGATACAAACACGAGCAGAAAACACCCCAAAAACTTCAGAAAAAGCGACAAAACGTTGAAAAAGCTACAAAAACTAGGTGGGCCAAAATGTATTATGGACGAGAGGCCTTGAGTTTGACATATGTGGTCTACACTGTGGTATTCTACCGAAGTTAAATATGTGGAAGAAGAGCCAATGGAATCTGTTGTCACTAACAGACAGACAGCCATCAGCAGTCGGTTAGACCAGAACAGCACAGGGAAAGAAGAGGCCTTATCAAACATGGGTTGACTTTACTCCCACTCAGCCGTGAGTACGTGCGTCCAAAGAAGGCGATGGGACACGAGCAAACATTAAAATCAGACAGATAAAAGTCATCCTGGCTCGCAGCAACTACAGAGTGAAATTTAAGGAAAAAGAAATATCATTAATCAATTCCAACAAACTTTAATACCGTTCATTCCTGATTCTCACCTCGGACTTAGAAAGACATTCATCAATGCAATGAATTCTGGGTTTAAAAGAAAAGAAAATTAATTGATGTTAATCACAATCCTGCAAGGTGACCGTTTGTCTCATATGAGCCAACCTTATTTTTATCCTGAGGGCTTTCAAGAGACTTTAGACAATATGTAATTGTTGTTCCAAAAAAGCCTGCCTTTCTTAATATGGCAAGCAGAACATTCATTAACCTACAAATGAACATGCTGCACATTTTTATTTATAGGACAAACATGAGATACAAAACATGTCACAACGGTGAGGGGGATTCCAGTGGTGAAATGGTCCCACTTTACAGTACATTAATATGACCCAATATTTGTATGATTATTGTTAGTAGCATTTGTAATTTACTCCATTTGGTCACAGAAACAGATCTCTGATCTCTGTAAAAAAGCATGTCCATCCATCCGTTGTCTGTCTGCCTGCCTGGCCTGTCTATGCATCTCTCCCTTATAAGACGATCAACAGATAACTTAAATGTCAAGTTAATGTAATGTAGAAAAAAAAAACATGTAGCATCGATACAAACCTGCATGAAAAAGGGATTTATTTAATTTGTGTAAAAAGGCACATTTAGGGGACACAAATGAAAGTGCACAGTATGATCTTTCCACTCAAACTTCACAAACAGAGTTTAGTGTACTGTATGAGTAACTTCCGTTTCCGACAGTGTTCCAACTGCCTGAAGAAGCAGAAAATAAATTAAGTTTCTTCTTATCCCATCGCAGGTTACTGTTAGCATCCTGCTGCTATTACTCGTGGGTTTAAATACATACAGCACAACAATGTGCAAAGATGTTGCCCGTAAAACAAGCAAGAATCAATGAACTTCATGTTGTGATTTTCCAAACTAATACATATCTAAAACATATCACTTGGTCCATCAGACAATTTTAGCTGTGTCCCAGTTGCACGCTACATACGGATTCTAAGTGGATTTAGTGCATGGCCACCTTTGATGTGGATTACCAATCAGTGTTGATGGTAAATGTAGGTGATTGAAGCAATAACCTCCTCAGTGTATGCTACTACATTGGCTGCTCACGGAGCTGTGCAGTTTTGAGCATATCATACACTTCATTTCCTGTATTCTGGTGAACTTTTATGCATCGACTTATGGTGCAAATGTCTTTTAAATATGTAAAGAATTTATTAGATATTTGTAACCCTCCCCCATCCCCCCTGTAAATTATGCACCGACTAAATAAAAATAGAGATCCCTATTTGGCCTGGAGCAAATGCTTCAACACAATAAACCATGATCACACATTTGCTTCATATTAAGTCAGTGCTTTAAGAAGCTTCTACTGGCCACAGGGCCCCCTCTAAGGCCCCACAGGGCCCCCTCTACGCTCACTGAGCAATTTATGGTCATTAAAAAAAATAAGAGAATATGCCACATTAAAGCAGAATATCAGCTGACACCATGAAGGCTTTCAGGTGTTACCTGTGTAAAAATCTACTTCTAATACCTTTATTATTTAATTTCATTATTTTAAATGTTACATGATAAATTCATTTGTGTTTAATCTATTTACCGCACAGCAAATTATTAATATAAATTTCCAATGAGCAATACATTTATTTACAACTTTATTTATCTCTAAGGGCAACACTGAATTGCCCTCTAGAGATAAATAAAGTTGTTTAAATTGAATTGAGTTTAGGAATAGCGTTAATAAATAGCGAGGGTGAGTCAAGGTGGGTTAACGTTCCCTCTAGAAAGTTCATACGGCCACGGTGAGGGACATTTGTTTTAAACAAAGAAAGGAGTTATTTACAGCTCAAAAGAAATTGTTAAAGAAAAGAAAAAGAAAAAAAGAACCGAAAAGCGGACGGTGGATCGATGGCTCGAGCAGCTCAGAAAACTCAAATATTCACCCAAATTAAGACGCTTAGAATAAAATGTTTACCAGCTACTTAAGCTTTTGAAATGTGAAACTAGCAGTAGCGGTTACTTCATGAACAGTACATAAGGTTGTTGAATACTAATAGTACTCTCCAAACTGTAGTCCAAAGTGGAATCAACGCTGTTACAGTATGTAGTGGCGGACTTCAAAGGTCCCTAGTATCCCAGACCTAACCCAGCTCCACACTCCAGGGGTGTCAAACTCATTTTAGTTTATGGGCCACATCTCCCATCTGCAGTGGGCCAGACCAGTAGACCTCTCCAGACAGATCAGAAACTTGATCTGCCACAGAGTTTCTTGTCAGCTTGATGTTGGCAAACACTAGTTGCTTCTGCTCCGACAGCGTTCTGAAGCCATTGTAGGAAAAATAATCATGTTACGGACCCGGGAGAGAGGGGTAATATCCTGAGAAAAAACTGATATTCTCTGAGATTAAAGTGGTACATTTGCAATTGGAATGAATTACTTCTCTGCAATTTTCACACTTTAAGTCATCCAGTGGGCCTGACTGGTCCCTTTGGAGGGCCGGTTCTGGCCCACGGGGCGTATGTTTGACACCCCTTACTTAGTGTAGCTGGGTCAGAGCATTGGCAGTCTCTCTCTCTGTTCTGCTCCGTCTGGCTCTACCACATTTTGGATTGGCTCTCTTTTTAAAGTCTTTGATGATCTCTACTAACATAGAATGCCACTGGGACACAGCCCATGTAATAATCTGGACAATAACCAGAAGCATTCATAAAAAAGTAAATATTGCCACAATATTTGTTAAGGTTGTTGATATTAATATACATCATGTGTAATAATCTTTTATGAAGGACGATGAGATGATTCCATAGTAGTTAAGGGGAGACACTACACACAAAAACAGTTTTTGGGCTATTCTGCTTCCATAACAGGTCTTCTTTATCACATGTGGAAAGAAAACATTTATTTGACAACAGGTTGCCTATTTGTGTCTGTAGATTTGTCCTAAATTCACCAAAAGTTAGCGTTAGATAATGCCTCATAAACATTTCAGAAACTTGTAATACAAAGATTGTGTCAGTAATCCGTTGGGGAAGTTTAATGCTTGCTGAGATCTGGTAGTTAAATGTTGACCCTACTCACCTGTAGGCTCTTCTAAATGTCTCAATGTTACAATCTGTATCTTCAAAGACTCTTCAGTACACTTCCATCCACCAAACTGTCCACTGTCACTCCTCTATATATTTGGGAGACTTTTTACACAGGGCTTTGTTTAGATATCATTCACAGCCTGATTCATACTATTTATTCAGAAAGACATGGAGAAAAGGGATTTTTTTTAATGGTTGTTGACAGAATTTTGCGGATTTATGATAAAAAGAGATATCCAAAATTAAACCTAATTCGCTTTGTAGAAAACTGACTAATGTCAACAAAATGAAACTAGAACTTTGAACCAGGCTCTATATTATTAATGTTCACATTTCTGTTGTGGAAATGTCGGCTAATTAGCACATATTTTAATAAAATAAGGCCTCATTTGCATATTTAAAATGAAAATTTTAAAATTTCAGAAAACCTGTAGTACAAAAAAAAAAAAAGAATGGTCTTAATGTAATTGTTCCACTGGGGAAGTTTGATGCTGATATCCGTTAGTTGAAATATGTCTGTTCCCCCCATTCCCCTGCAGTGTCTCCCCTTAAAGGCCGAGTAGGCCGCTAGAGAGGATCTAGATATGGGATGGCCTCTCAGTAAAACCCTTCTGACATGTTGGGACCTCAGTAAACATCTCGGAGCATTAACGTCTTTTAAAGAAATGTGCATTTGGCTTCGCCCCGCGAGGACAGACGGCGGATAGATGGCGAGATACGAGGGGAACTCGCTGTCCCATCAGCCAGTTTTTCCTCTGACGTGTCTCTGCCTCCTCCAGGTATGTGACAGGAAGTGGAAGCACTAGGCCTCACACAGTCCTGGGGGGGAGCTGCTGTTTGTAGATACCAGCCAGGGCTTTGGCGGCGCTCTGGATCATCTGGCGCCGGGCCATGCCCGTCATGGCCTGGTGCCAGTCCGTCCGGCTGACATTTGGCAGGCTGCGCTCCAGCACCTCGCCCACTGGGACGATCAGCCCGGACCAGCGCAGGCTGTAGTCCGGGGGGGTCAGTGACTGAGCCTGCACAGGGGGAGGTTACACACACAGTTTGATGAGTCGCTGGAGCTTTCTGTCTGATGTGATCATGAATAAAAAGTTTCTAAGGCTGAAGCTTGAAGTGGCTACAGTTGTAATACCGCTAACAGCTATTTTCTACCGGGCACGTCTGCGCAGCGTTCCGGGCACGTCGCCACTCCCATTCAAGTCAGTTCTTGATATCCCACCAGCCGCGTCACGCCGCGTCCTTAGTACAGATAACAGTCTAGCTTCTTTTGCTCTTTTCAGAATCAACATGGTTTAGATAGTCAATGAGAAAATGTAGATGTTGGTCATAATTAAACAGTTACAATCCGACAGGCACACTTGCACCTTCACTCTGTTCTCAGAACTTTAGTCTCAAAATATCTTGACATTTTGTCTGGAAATCTCAACCGTATTATCAGAAACATTAGGGTACTGTAATAAACCGGCATGCAGTTGACAGTTGCTGATGCGTACCTGTTGGACGTGATCTAGGGCCACAGGGGTTGCCTGCGTGAAGACCTCGATGCGGATGCTGTGACCAGGGTCCTCCAGGATCAGACAGCCGATGTCAAACCACCTGGAGACAACACAGGGGTTCTGACATGAACCTCCCACACCTCACACCTGGTTACAAAGGCCCAACAAAGACACTTCTTCCTCTAGCGGGATTTATGCTTCGGTGGAGGCGCCACGCAGAGCTTTCTCCGTAGCCTACGTAAGCAGCCTGAAGTTTATACTTGTGCGTTGGTGTGTGTGTCAATCTCTTTAACAGAATAGCAGGGCCGGCGTGTGTGTGTGTGTGCGTGCGTGTGTGTGTGTGTGTGTGTGTGTGAGAAAGAAAAAGGCCTGCAAATAGTTTAAATAAAAAAACAGTTTGGTTTCTCAGAGTGAGTGTGTGTGTGTCAGAGGTCTTGTCCTTACTTGTCAGGAAAGAGCTCAGCGATGAAGTTTTCCAGAGAGACCACTGGCTGCTTCTCATGGATCACACCAGCTCGACGCAGGCTATCAATGCGTTCCTGAGCCCCCTGCGCACGCACACACACACACACACACACACACACACACACACACACACACACACACACACACACACACACACACACACACACACACACACACACACACACACACACTTTATTTATATAGCACTTTACAGTAACCAGCAGGTATCCAAAGTGCTTCACATCAGAAACCAAGATTAAAACACACATCATATTACACATCATCCAATAAAAAGAATGAAACATAGAAACCGTAAAATCAGAAAAGGTTACATAGAAATAGGACACACATTAAAAAAAATGAGTTGGAGCGAGATTAAAAGTGACTCAGTCTCAAGAAATGGCTTATTATAAAGGTATACCCAGATGTTTGGATAGCCACATTCTAGCACAGCTTGGTAATTCAGTCTTGAAGAACAGCAGGGAGAGAATGAAACAGGGTTTGTCTATGTATAAACAATAAGGACTTGTATTTCTAATTTGTCTATAATTTAGGATAGAACACTGGAATTGTCAGCCAGTTAGAAGTCTGTAGCTGAAACAATCAGTTGATTCATTTACTGGTCAAAAGAAAAGAAAATCCATCAGCAACTACTGTACCGTATTGAACTGAATATAAGATGCAGCAGTGGACTGACCTTGACTCCAGCTGCGTAGCCCACCGGCTGCGGGGCGATGTTGGACTGACCGGGCTCTCCAGTGACCATGGCCATCCCAAAAACCTCCTGGAAGGCGTCTCTGACGGCCTCCACGTTCATCTCATCTGAAGTCACCACGATGTCAATGTCCCCGCCAGACTCTGGAGAGCAGAAGTACATTTATGGAACGTTTATGGAGGACAGCTGCTATCATTATGGGCTGATGTAGTCCACTTACTGATGTATGGAGCCATGCCAGGATCCAGAGTGGTGATCATGGACTCCACAGAGTGCTTGGTTCTGTCCAGGACTGTCTTTACGACAGTGTTACCTGCTACTCCCTGAGGACACACACACAGACAAAACATAGGACATGGCAGTCAGAGCAGTGGGCAGGGCTCGACTGCTAAAGCACGATCATCTCCATGTCAGGAAAGGGTTTTAAAATGTCGCCAAGCCACATCTGATGAGAGCGGGGTTACCTTAAAAAAGCCCCAGATGCCTCCACCAGCATTGGTGTGTCCAGGTCCTCTGGGATCCTCCTGCTCCTCTGGGAAAGTGATGGGAGATCCAGCATCTAATCCTCCTGTCATGGCTGGCTGCTGAACCATGGGGTTTGGTCCCACACCTGGAAGATATCATTGATGATTTTTAAAGCCACATGACAAATGTAATTGTGTTGTATATAAGTATTTATAATGATATAAATGCCATTAAAAAGGCATGAGCTCTAACTTGGCTATAACTGCAGCATTTCATGTACTGATACATCTACATGATCTTTTGGGGCTGGGTGTGTAATGGGAGGGGTTAGGATTTTGATTGCATAGCTTTGTTGGGAAAAGGGGTTGGGAAACTGGTTTTAGGATGTGACCATGATCATTTTATTGATGCAACTTTGCACATACTTAAATTATTGTAAATTAGGTGTGAATGTGTTTGTATGACTGTATATTCTGATGTTTTGTACTACATTTGCATTGAATATTTATTGTTTTACCTCGCTGCCTAGGGACTACGGGCGGAAAATAGCAATTGTGCTACAACCTGGTGCAATGCATCTCTCCTTGTTCTTATACAAGGTCAATGTTTAAAGTTATAGTGCGTAGTTTCTGTCTCCCCCATGAGGAATTCTAATTAATGACAACAAAACTGTTGGCATGTTCACATGAAAACAAGCCTTCGGTGATTACACACCACCCCCCCCACCCCTCCTCCACACAGTTGCTTGTAGCCAAGGAGGGCACGGAGGATTAAAAAACATGACGGACTCTTCAGAAGAGTCTTTAGAAAGTCTGCAGATGAGACAGTCTTCTGAACATAGCCATAGTGAGAAATACAGAGAGAGTTTGGATTAACGGGGAAGCTCAAAGGATCAAACTTTATTCTTAATCGTCACATAGACATAGTACAATGTAGTGAAATTCTGTTACTGCATTTAACCCATCCTAAGTACTAGGAGCAGGGGACAGCTATACATACAGAATCCGAGGAGCAACTCGGGGTTCAGGGTCTTGCTCAGGAGGAGCCTGGGACATGCCACAGTGTCCCTGAGCAAGTGTGTGTTACAGGAGAAGACGAGCGTGGCTCTTACCTGGCATGGCGGCAGGACTGGAAAATGTCGGCATCAACGGTGTCTGCGGAGTACGACCGGCATGACCCCGTGTGATGTCATATCCTGCACTCATGGAGAAGCTGGATACAGGCGGGCCTGAGGGAGGGGCCGACATGCCGGGAGCCAAAAGGGGAGGTGGCCCGATGGGAGCGGCCAGAGGGGACAAAGAGGCAGAGGTGGGAGAGGGAAACGGAGAGCTGCTGGTGAACGGTGAGGCAAGGGTGGATGGAGGGGGGAACGGGGAGGACAGGGAGGGGTTTGCGGCCACAGGGCTGCTGAAAGCAGGGAGGGAGGGAACAGGGGAGAAAGCGGTGGAGACTGCGGGGGAACCGATGGAGCTGGTGCCAGGGAGGGACAGAGGGCTGGACAGACCTGAAACAAGAATGTTACACCTTACGCTTTGGCTACATTGAACGTGTAACTTATGCAGACCGTTGGCGAATGTATCTTCAAACTGGCTACACCAGCTGTGCACACACGGCGTAGGATTGTGTGAGTCACAGGCGAGACGCTGAGCCCTCCCCCTGGGATTATTGTTGTTGCCGCTGCCAGTGTTGGGGAGTAACGGAATACATGTAACGGCGTTACGTATTCAGAATACAAATTATGAGTAACTGTATTCCGTTACAGTTACAATTTAAATAGTTGGTATTTAGAATACAGTTACATTGTTAAAATCAATGGATTACATGACGATACTTCTCTGTTTCACGAGTTTATTCACTCTGAATAAATTAAGGCAACTTAATGCATTTTCCAGAAGCCCCGATATGAAATAGAAAAATAGTTATTTGTGGATCAGTCACAATGGAGTCGGAACCGCACGACAGAGCCAGGGCAGCAATAAGTTTCTATCTTGGAAATTCAAACAGCATTTCACATTAAAGAACAACGGGAGAAAATGAAATATAACTGTGCGAGTGCAGCCTCTGCTTGCCAGCAACCAACCTGCTTTCAGCGTCCAAATTACTCCACCTCCAACCTGAAGAAGCATCTTAAAGTAAGTTATTTTTTAATTAGCCAAGAGTAGTCGTCTGCTGTAGTTTTACTGGTCACCTTGCTATTTTAACATTGACGTGCGACTTAACATTCTCCTACGTGCTGATTTACTAGCTCCAGAGCCGTTTAAAGACTGACTAGCCCCGTTTGACATGCTAGCTAACGTTAGCTAAAATTAGCTTGTGGTAGCTTAGACCGCGGTCAGATTTTTGTAGTATGCAGTTCGGGACTACCAATACAATAATCTATCTGCTTGTTCAGGTACACATTCAGCTAGTTGGAATAAAAAGAACACACCATTATAGGCCTGTTTAGTAAGCTGGATGTGATAGCTGCATTCCTACACTTATAAAACGCAATTCAATGTGGAAGTAATCCTGAAGTAATCCAAGTATTCAGAATACGTTACTCAGATTGAGTAACGTAACGGAATACGTTACAAATTACATTTGTGGGCATGTATTCTGTATTCTGTAACGAAATACGTTTTGAAAGTATCCTTCCCAACACTGGCTGCTGCTGCTGCTGCTTCAGTTTTTGGAGCCGACACAGCGCTGTGAAACATCAATCTACTGTCAGCTGTTATCGGAGGACGCAGGGAAGGGAACCAAGAAATAAAAACAAACTCTCAAAATTAAACTGCCAATACGCTCAGTGACAGTCTTTTTCCTTTATACCGGTAGTTTCTAGTGATGCACCGAAATGAAAATTCTTGGCCGAAACCGAAAACCGAAAAAAGAGGAAACCAAGACCGAAAACCGAAACCGAAACACCGAAAGAAATTAAGCCAATTATTAGTACCATTGCATTTATGGCTATGACTGTGTACTAACTTTACTAAAATCAAGGCATTGCAATTGTATAAATTAATATTAAAGTTTAATTAAAAAAATATCTAGCAGAAATATGGCTACAATCTGATAGTCACATACAGTATACAGTAGCCTAAGAACAGAATAGCTTACCTATTGTTATTATTATTATTATTATTATTATTATTATTATTATTATTATTATTATTATTATTAATTGAGGCACTTTCTTGAAGGATTTCACTGAACATATCAGACAACGAGGGTGCATGCCCCTCATCTGGTGCAGCGAGACAAGTCTTTGTTTCTGCGCTCTGATCTCCTGCGCTGGGCGCTGCGCCGTTCCCTCCGTCTCCACGCGGGTTCTCCGCATCCATCGCGGCCTGGATCATTTCTCGTGCGCCCTGCTTTATTTCCGCATCCAAGTAATGGTCTTTATAACGCGGATCAAGTACAGCTCGATGAAGTGCAGAGGATCCGAACAGATCTCACTGAAACGGTGCTGACAGACTCTAAGAGCTACTTTTCATTGTTTTCACCTCGCGGGTCCGTCTCAACCTCGTTGCCTAGGAGACGCTTTGCAGGTGGAACGGATCGGGTACTGACACACGTGCAGGTCGCGTTTTCTGTTTGCGTCATCACAACATTTTCGGCCGTATTGTTTCGGTGATAAAGGTATTTCGGCCGAAAACCGAAAATGCCCTTTTGGGCCATTTTCGGCCGAAAATTTTCGGTGGCCGAATATTCGGTGCATCCCTAGTAGTTTCATTTAAAAGACATATAGACACTTTATGATCCATTTCTGTGTAAAAGGGCCGCACACAGCTCGCGTCAAAAATATAAAAAGACTGCCCTATTTTTCCGCTTGTAGAGCGGATCTCGGCGGAGCAGAAGCACCAGTACACGCTGCTCTCGTGTCCTAGGTTGGTAGTTTCATTGATTATAGTGCAAGAGTGTAGAGCGTGCAATGTACAGTGCCTTGCGAAAGTATTCGGCCCCCTTGAACTTTTCGACCTTTTGCCACATTTCAGGCCTCAAACATAAAGATATAAAACTGTAAATTTTTGTGAAGAATCAACAAGTGGGACACAATCATGAAGTGGAACGAAATTTATTGGATATTTCAAACTTTTTTAACAAATAAAAAACTGAAAAATTGGACGTGCAAAATTATTCAGCCCCTTTACTTTCAGTGCAGCAAACTCTCTCCAGAAGTTCAGTGAGGATCTCTGAATGATCCAATGTTGACCTAAATGACTAATGATGATAAATAGAATCCAGCTGTGTGTAATCAAGTCTCCGTATAAATGCACCTGCTCTGTGATAGTCTCAGAGGTCCGTTTAAAGCGCAGAGAGCATCATGAAGAACAAGGAACACACCAGGCAGGTCCGAGATACTGTTGTGGAGAAGTTTAAAGTCGGATTTTGATACAAAAATATTTCCCAAGCTTTAAACATCCCAAGGAGCACTGTGAAAGCGATAATATTGAAATGGAAGGAGTATCAGACCACTACAAATCTAAAGACCCGCCGTCCCTCTAAACTTTCAGCTCATACAATGAGAAGACTGATCAGAGATGCAGCCAAGAGGCCCATGATCACTCTGGATGAACTGCAGAGATCTACAGCTGAGGTGGGAGACTCTGTCCATAGGACAACAATCAGTCGTATACTGCACAAATCTGGCCTTTATGGAAGAGTGGCAAGAAGAAAGCCATTTCTTAAAGATATCCATAAAAAGTGTCATTTAAAGTTTGCCACAAGCCACCTGGGAGACACACCAAACATGTGGAAGAAGGTGCTGTGGTCAGATGAAACCAAAATCAAACTTTTTGGCAACAATGCAAAACGTTATGTTTGGCGTAAAAGCAACACAGCTCATCACCCTGAACACACCTTCCCCACTGTCAAACATGGTGGTGGCAGCATCATGGTTTGGGCCTGCTTTTCTTCAGCAGGGACAGGGAAGATGGTTAAAATTGATGGGAAGATGGATGGAGCCAAATACAGGACCATTCTGGAAGAAAACCTGATGGAGTCTGCAAAAGACCTGAGACTGGGACGGAGATTTGTCTTCCAACAAGACAATGATCCAAAACATAAAGCAAAATCTACAATTAAATGGTTCACAAATAAACATATCCAGGTGTTAGAATGGCCAAGTCAAAGTCCAGACCTGAATCCAATCGAGAATCTGTGGAAAGAACTGAAAACTGCTGTTCACAAACGCTCTCCATCCAACCTCACTGAGCTCGAGCTGTTTTGCAAGGAGGAATGGGCAAAAATGTCAGTCTCTCGATGTGCAAAACTGATAGAGACATACCCCAAGCGACTTACAGCTGTAATCGCAGCAAAAGGTGGCGCTACAAAGTATTAACTTAAGGGGGCTGAATAATTTTGCACGCCCAATTTTTCAGTTTTTTGTTTGTTAAAAAAGTTTGAAATATCCAATAAATTTCGTTCCACTTCATGATTGTGTCCCACTTGTTGTTGATTCTTCACAAAAAATTACAGTTTTATATCTTTATGTTTGAAGCCTGAAATGTGGCAAAAGGTCGAAAAGTTCAAGGGGGCCGAATACTTTCGCAAGGCACTGTAGCTGGCCTGTTACTGTGCTCCATCTAGTGGACTGAAAAAACTATTCATGTTATAACTCTAGTAGCAAAAAGGTTAAATTCTGATGTGCAATTTATATGATAAAAGATACCTGGCGTCTGTGTATCAATCCACCACAATATCGCCATACCATGTTGTATCGATTTTTTTCCCCACCCTACAAATAACCAGGGTTTTTCCTGAATAGAGAAATGTTTGACACCCCCCAAAGAGGTTTTAGTCAGCCCCAAAGGGAAATCATCAGCACCAAAATGGTACTGGTAAGAAATAAGAATAAAAATAGCAATTCAAATCCTCTCTGAATGTGTTTTAGCAGCAATTCACCAACAACAAGCAGAACATAAACTGGAATATGAGAGTCAGGCTGTACCGGACTCTCACAGTTATTTATTTAAATATTAATATAATTATTTAACCAATTTTGTTAACTGGGGTTTTATTTACTCAATCATGATATACATTTTTGTTCATTACATTGTCAGAAATCACAACAAGAGACCAAGAAAATGCATAGATTTCTGTCAAATAAGGTAACAGACTCTTCGTCTTACTGTACGAGGATGGGTAATGCTTACTGCCGTGTTACTGCTATGCCAGATCATGTCTTACCTATGGTGATCGGCGGGGGGCTGACTGTGGCAGCCACAGTCAGAGGAGGTGTAGGGCTGGCAGGAGGCGTAGTCTCGATTCCACTCTCTTCCATCATCTTCTTGGCCTTATCCCTTCACTTCAGCCCAGAATATAGCTGCAGGAAGATGTTGGGATTGATCAGGATGTGTTCATCCTGTTGTTAAGCCAATCAATTCTAATGTCTGCATACAAACACTGAGGATGCACCGTTCTATTTAACCTAGTGAACGGATATTAGGCATTGACCACAGATGGCATATAAAGACTTGGATTAAATGTGTTGATATGATTCATTCAGAATAAATGTGTTTATATGTAATCCCTGGTATAACATGATTAACATTAGTTCCATACAGTAAGCTATAGATTATAAATTGGGAGAAAAATTGAGCACTGGAATCAGATCTGTATACTACAAAAGGTAGAAGATACTGGGAAATTTGAGTATCCAGCAGCTCACACATTTAAACACGCATATACAACAGAGCACATACTAGGGCTACCTTCTCGTCTTTGATTAGTCGACTAATGAATCAGTCGTTTTGGTTTAAGTCGACTAAAATTCCTTTAGTCCAATAGTCATTTTTGATGCTTCTTCATGCTGCATGACTTATTTCCGAGAAACGTATGAGCACATTTCTGGTAAACACAAGATTTAAAGTGGTGCGTTTGCATGACTCTTTGGAGAAACTCAACTTTACGGATCTGATTATTGAATCAACTTATCTATAAGTCGACTACGACTTTCTTTATTCGAGGACAGCCCTAGACTGAGGAGGAAGTACACCGGTTAGAATGGGACTAACTATTTCAGACTCCCAAGCTTCAGCGCGTTTTGTCCAGTGTTGTCCCGGGTTAATGCTCGTCTGTGTAAAAGCAGCGGGACGCGTAACGTTATCGCTGTCTAATGGAGATCCGTGACGCCATGTACCGTTGTTTGCCTGTTTATAAGCGACGCGACATCAAAATGTTGGCAGTTGGAACCTCTGGATTTACCATACAGCCTGTGGTGTGAACTGGATTCAGCGTTAGCTTCATGTAACACTCCGCTGTAACGTTACACGTGTACAAACCCACTCAGCTCGAGCGAACGACAGATGTAGATACAGAGAAAGTATCATGTCTATGTTCTAATTCTCCAGCTACAGGCGTCGGTAAATCTCACGTCTCGTTTGGAGGTTACAGGACAAGGAGCTCGACTACTCACCTGCTAGCTGGACTAGCTCACTGCTCCCATCAACAACCAGCGACCCTCTTTGATGGCGTCACGTGTTGCCACGTCTGCTCGAGCGTGACTCCTCCCATTACCGGGAGCGCCCGGACACGCGCATGAAGGCTGTGTGGTTATTTATTTATATATATATATATAAACCTATATAACAACAATCTCTCTATTAATGCATATAGGTCCTGTTTGTGCATGTGTGTGTATTTCCAGCCTGTGTGTAATGTGTAATACCAACAGAGTGCATACTTAAAGTGTTCATATTATGCTTTTTGGCTTTTCCCCTTTCCTTTATTGTGTTATATATCTTGTTGTGCACGTTATAGGTTTACATATATATATATATATATATATATTTTATAGGCTCAGAGCTGAGGTTGAATAGCTTTAGTTAAACTTAGGTCGATATGATTATAAAAATAAGGAAAGATTCATAATATATATTCACTTAGTATTTAATTCAGTGCCTAAATTGGACCGCAAAAGGTGACAGTGCCCTCATTCAGCAGTTGCGTAACATGACATGATCATTGCATGTCTGATACATTTATACTGAGGCCTATA
The DNA here is from genome assembly GCF_010015445.1 of Perca fluviatilis. Lineage (NCBI taxonomy): Eukaryota > Metazoa > Chordata > Actinopteri > Perciformes > Percidae > Perca > Perca fluviatilis. The sequence continues at coordinate 1,008,657 of NC_053128.1, forward strand.
TCTATATAGGTGACCCGTGAAGTTGCCTATTGGATGATTCATCTTTAGCAGCGCTGTCAAACTCACCATTCTCTAAGGGCCACACTGGACAATGGGAATCACATCAAGGGCCAGACATTTATAGGAGTTTATTCATATGCTTTTATTTATTTAAAAAAGTCAAGCATCTTTGACTGTATGATTGCATGTCTCATATATAGTCTTCTCACTTACAGTATGGTCGACATAAAGCCCCTGTTGCTGCTGGGGGGCTGATGTCGAGTGGAGCAGTCTAGGAGGAACTCAGTCCTCCAAGTCAGGAAATAAGCTGAGGGAGTCAACGAGTTCTAGGAAAGGGTTCCACGTCTCTAGGAATGTCGAGGTAGAGCCTTTCAGCCTTTTGAAGCATGATCGGTCTCTGAGCTACCAGAGATGTAAACTCCAGGACCCGCCTCAGTGCAACAGGGAGGTCAGCGTCAGGGGAAATGCCAAAAATGGCAGACATCTCTCTGTTAATGCATATAGGTCCTGTTTGTGCATGTGTGTGTATTTCCAGCCTGTGTGTAATGTGTAATACCAACAGAGTGCATACTTAAAGTGTTCATATTATGCTTTTTGTCTTTTCTGTTATAATGCTATAATGGCACGCCGTCATACTCTGCAACCGCCTAGCTAGCAGTACTTACTGAGCATGTGCGACTCCCATCATGGTACAGAAGTGAGATGTCTCACTCTGTAGCTAAAACAGAGAGCTCAACACACAGGGTGAAAAGTGGAGCTGCAGCAATGTGCAGTACAACAAAAATATGGTGTTTTCTGAAAATTAAACCAAATAAACCTATTCTGGTACAACCTCAAAATATAATTATGAACCTGAAAATGAGCATAATATGAGCACTTTAAAAAAACAGTCTGCTCTGATTGGTCAGCGTTTCCGGGTCTCCAGCATCTTCACTTTCAGAGTCTCTGCTCCATCATTTCAGTCAGGGAATGACTGTAACGGCACTGTAGCAGCACTTTCTACCTATGTATAGTACAGTTGTGACAACACAACTGTACAGGAAGTCTTGACGCCTCGTTTAAAGGCACAGTTTCTGAATACAGGCTGTGTGCATTTCTCTATGGATTGAGCATTTTGATACAGTATTTATGCAGCACCTTCACCCGTTTTATAGTCCAAAAAGACATGGTAATCTCACTTGTCACAATATTAGACATTTAAAAAGCATAAATGCATCCGTCACATTCTTCTAAGAAAACCCAATTTCGCCCAGAAATAGAAAAGGTAAAAAGCACACATTTTCAAATAAAAGTATGCACACAAAATAAAAAAAGTAATTCAAAGAATGGCCATGGCCAAAATTAATAATTACTGTAAAGTTCCATCATACAAACCCTGCATAGAACATGTTACTGCAGTAAAAGTCTGTAAGTATCATCAGGTAAATGTTAAATGTTAAGTTGAAAATGTTAGTTAAAATTTTCTCCCATTGTGTAAAGAGTAAAGGATCCAACCAGCTGTGTGTTTAATGGTCTCATCATCTCAGCGTGACTTGTAGCCGTTATATTGTCGGCTAGTTTACTTTAGAATCAAACATCAGATTTTAGAAACTACATGTGTTCTGTGTGCAGGAATCTGAATGTGTAAAGTAACTAGTAACTAAAGCTGGAACAGATGAATGTAGTGGAGTAACTAAAGTAACTAGTAACTAAAGCTGGAACAGATGAATGTAGTGGAGTAACTAAAGTAACTAGTAACTAAAGCTGGAACAGATGAATGTAGTGGAGTAGTGGAGTAACTAAAGTAACTAGTAACTAAAGCTGGAACAGATGAATGTAGTGGAGTAACTAAAGTAACTAGTAACTAAAGCTGGAACAGATGAATGTAGTGGAGTAACTAAAGTAACTAGTAACTAAAGCTGGAACAGATGAATGTAGTGGAGTAACTAAAGTAACTAGTAACTAAAGCTGGAACAGATGAATGTAGTGGAGTAACTAAAGTAACTAGTAACTAAAGCTGTAACAGATGAATGTAGTGGAGTAACTAAAGTAACTAGTAACTAAAGCTGTAACAGATGAATGTAGTGGAGTAACTAGTAACTAAAGCTGGAACAGATGAATGTAGTGGAGTAACTAAAGTAACTAGTAACTAAAGCTGGAACAGATGAATGTAGCGGAGTAACTACAGTAACTAGTAACTAAAGCTGGAACAGATGAATGTAGTGGAGTAACTAAAGTAACTAGTAACTAAAGCTGGAACAGATGAATATAGTGGAGTAACTAAAGTAACTAGTAACTAAAGCTGGAACAGATGAATGTAGTGGAGTAACTAAAGTAACTAGTAACTAAAGCTGGAACAGATGAATGTAGTGGAGTAACTAAAGTAACTAGTAACTAAAGCTGGAACAGATGAATGTAGTGGAGTAAAAAGTCCAATATTTCTCTCTGAAATGTAGCGGAGTAGAAGTAGAAAGTGGCATGGAAAGAAAAGACTCAAGTAAAGTACAAGTACCTCAACATTTGGACTCAAGTACAGTACTGGAGTAAATGAACTTTCCACTAGATTATGGAAAAAAATATAATCACGATTATTTCGGGCAATATTGAAATCATGATAATTTAACATGATTAGTTGACTTCTGGAAAGATGTTGCAATTATTGAACTTAAAAAACAGTGGAAAAAGTTACATAAATCAACAGTAAAAAAACAACAACATACAACTGTGAAATGTGCCTTAATACTATTTAAACTAAGAGAAAATAAGAGTTTACTTGCAAAACGTAATGAGCTAAATAATTGTTTTTCTCGATTATTCTGTTTTTGTGATCATTAGGAGCCGAAATCATAATCACGATTCCATTTGATTAATTGCACAGCCCTACTTTCCACCGCTGTATTACTGCACACATGAATCAGCCAGATGTGCTGTGTGTGTTTGATGTGACGTAGTCATTGCTGCAGCCGCTCCATCTCCGCTGCCTCCATGTTCTGTCCTGTATGTGCTTTCTATGTGTCCTCTAGGACTATTCTCCTTTCCCTCGTCTCCTTTGTATTGTCTTCATTGCATGAACTGCTTTGATGCCTTTGCCATCATCTGTGCTTGCTTGTTTGTGCTTGCTACAACTGTGTGCCATATGTTTTGTATGTCTTACTCCCTGTTGCTTAGGCCTGCTGTTAATAGAAATGTAATCTAATTTATATTACATAAACAGGATGCCTATTGACAACTGGCCGGGGCCTACAGCTAGAAATAGCCGTAGAGGCTAAAGCTGCTACTGTTACTGTGCAGTTAATAAAAGGGGACTGTCCACCACATTACAATAGGGTTTCTGCTGGTTTCACCAAGTCAAATTTAAGACTTTTTAAGACCTTTTTAAGTCCATTATGAATGAAATTTAAGACCCTCACGACATCAAAAAAAAATAAGTCACATGTCAGAGTCCACAAACAATGGGCCTCATTCACCAATATCTTCCTAACTTTTTCCTAAATTTGTCCTTACGAAAGTTCTTAAGAAAAGTCTACATCTGATTCATGACGTGTTCTTAAACAGCAGAATTGTTCGCAGGTGTGTTCTTAGAGTGATGAATCCCAATGTCTTGGTAATTTGAAAACTTGTGCCTGTGGCTCCTATTAAGCATAGGTAAACGCCGCGTTAATTCTCATAAAAGGGCATGAGATGGCAGGGCCGTGTGCACTCTTAGAGAAATGTCCAAAAGACGTGGTAAAGACGGTGGAGGCCTCGACTCCAAAAGAAAGAAAAACTTTAGTAATTCTGAAGTGGAGGTACTGCTGTAAGAAGTTAGCGAAATACAAGATATCATATTTAGTAGCGTCAGCAGTGGATACTAAGAAGCAGTTACTCATGCAGTGAACGCTGTATCCAAAGGGCAAAGAACTGATGAAGTAAAAAAGAAAAGGTTTGATCTGAAATCTGAGGCATACAAAAAGATATACGCCATTGTGTGGGGTAGTCCTAGTCTGCAGAAATATGCATACTTTGGGCATATAAATAGCGTGATCAATCACTTATTATTGGATGGCAAAGTTCCCCGTTAACATAATTGATGTGAATTGAAAGCAAAGCAAGGCAAGTTTATTTATATAGGCCTAGCACAATTTATACACAATGGCAATTCAAAGTGCTTCACAAATGAGCAGTAGTGTGTATTTATTAAAACAAACAAACATATAATTATGTGTAAAATAATGAAAACAATTAGTTACAAAATTATGATGGAGAGAAATATTAATTTTAAATTAGAACGGATGAAAACAGTATAACTACTTAACTTTACACAAACATGTCAGCTCTAAATTGTGTGTAAGAGTGCTCGAGTGTGCGTAGATTCTGTTCTTACCTAAGAACAAATCCCAAATAAAAAAACATTGGTGAATGCCAGAATCTTCGTGTAAACTGTAAAGTGGGGTTTAAGAACAAATTTGTTCTGAAGAACATTTGGTGAATGAGGCCCACTGACTAAAACAATTCCCGATTTCCTCACTGGCATAATAGGACTGGTGTCTACAGTAGATCGGCTGCAGTATGTTGGTCTCATTTGTAGTCATAATACAGCAAGTTTTATTTGGACTAGCGACAGAAAGAACTACAACACTACAGAATTAAAAAGAAACATTGTGAAGCGCTGTGGAAGCATAAGAGGTAGCGTTGCATTGACGTAGGAAAATTAAGACCTGTTAAAAATGATTTAGGACCTAGAACACAATACTTTAAGACTTTTTAGGGCCTACCATTTTGATTTGGAAATTTTAGACTTTTTTGACTTTTTAAGACCCCGCAGAAACCCTGGTATAAACTTTTACACTAAACTAAACTATAGCACATTGCTCTTAAATGTGAAACGTGTGCTGGTAGTGCTAAGTCCAATAATAAATAAAAACAGTTAAGCAGTCACTTGTCTTCACCATTTCTGAAGAGCGGATGCTTAAAGCCGTGGTTGAATCATTAATAAAAATTTAAAAAAACTTGTTGACATATTCAAACCAGGTTCCCAGGAAGGGAACTCAGCCTTGCAGCCAAATTCTTTCCAGTGGCCACTCGCTGTATTGCATGAAAAAATCCCCCTGCAGCCTGAAAGGATTTCCCCCTATACTGTAGCTCACCACTGTAAAAAAGAGTGTCTGTAAAACTACTGCCAGGACATCTCAAACTGCAAACAGGCAGCTATGACTCATTCTATTCTGAAGTTCTTTAATCCATAGACTTTTTATATTTGATAACCTTCCCTCGAGCCGAGAAAAGTGATTTAAATTAAAAACGTGACATCAGCACAATGTCTGTGGGTCAGCAGGAGAAATACTACTGCGCAGATTCGGTGGGTCGCATATCACAAAAGTAAACCGGGACGCTTAGAAACTTTTGGGGAGTATGCGCCAAGAGAGCAACTCCATTGAACTCAACAGGCTCAATTTTGGTTAATATTATACATCCATGATGCAAACTGTGAAAATGGTTTGTTTAAAGGGGTTAGGAGGCAGGGTTTTAGGTACAGTCAAATGGAAATGTGGCTTATCTTTCGCTGTACTCCTGCATCAATGTGTCCCAACATGTTTATAATTTGATCTTTCCAGACACAATGTCATGATACAGACCTACAGTCAGGAGAACATAGTCCTTCTGAGAGACATCTAAGAAATACAGAGGATCCTGGGTGACGTCTGGGTTAAAACCCTCCTGGACCAGCTTCCCCTTCTGCTGCTTGAAGGTCTCCGTCACATCCAGAGAGGTCTGGAAACACAAGCATTAGGGCTGAACGATTTTTGAAAATAATCTAATTGCGATTTTTTCCCCAAATATTGCGATTGCGATTCGATATTCGATTATTTTTTTAAGCTCTTTGTCTTCTGTATTATTCAACAAAGACAAACAATAAATCATTGTATAGTATGAACAACACACAATTACACACTAGACAGTTAAATAAGTAAAAACACATACATATATATATATATATATATATATATATATATACACATATATACATACATACACATGTTTTTTTACAGTGCACAAAGAGGAGCTGCCTCCAGCCCCTCCCCCTCGTGAAGTTGCGTGCCGACACCGTCAACACTGCACTTGCTCAGAGAGGCTATCGTTACGTTAGCTGCTGTGGTCTTGCCGTGGGATTAACTGGACTAATAAAACCGTTGAAACACCGCGGCCACGCTGCTGTGAAAGCTCCCCAAACCGTCATTTATCAGTCTGATTGTTACCCCTCTCAGTGGCAGCTCCTCCACCCATATCTTTATATCTTTATAACGGAGCTAACCGCTAACCGGAGCTAACCGCTAATCAGAGCTAGCTCGTTGCCAACCGAGCCTTCAGTTCTGCGTGCCTGTATCCATTAACTGCATGTATGGACTCGAGCCCAAACAAAACCCTTCATTTTATTAAAATGGCTGTAAAAGTTTTAAACTTCAACTCAGAATTGTTTGAATGACAGAGATCAGCTCAAGGTACAGTGTAGCGTTAGCGTGCTAAGTTGATGCTTTCTCTGCGTAGTGCAGACTGATTTGCTCTTGCGAGTCATCAAATCGAGACCAAATCGCAGCCTTTGCGATTAGGAAATCGCGTTTTAACATATCGCGATATTATCGCAAATGCAATTAATCGTTCAGCCCTAACAAGCATGGATCCGAATGAACAGTAGAACTTTACACTTAGCAATACACACGGCAGGTAATGAACACCTGCATTGATTACCTGTATTCTGAGAAACCACGGCCAGGCATATGCAGGAAGGGTTTCTACTAAATGGTTGTAGAGTTTTGTTCCATTTAATTTGTGATCCTGTTTTAAGACGACAGCAGCCATGCCTGCGCGACCTTCATATCCTGCATACACACATTGAAAAAAGTCACAGACCGAATGTCACAAAGAAGAAGTCATACTGCACAAACAAGAGCAAACTCAGACATGCATAGCAGGGCACTGCTGGTTCCGGAAGTATTTCCCCCCCCAAAGTTGGGGACGCTTGGTCTCAAGCTAAATTGGTCGTAACTTGGCAAATCTATCGCCAGGAACACACAGCCCACGAAGCGCTGCAAAGTGCTAGTAAGTGTAGATTCGTGCACGGAGAGATTCACACACACACACACACACACACACACACACACACACACACACACACACACACACACACACACACACACACACACACACACACACACACACACACACACACACACACACACACAGAGAGAGAGAGACGTTCTGTAGAGTAGGGAGGAGAAGGATCACTTTGTGACCAGTGCGGAGAAATGCATGTCTGGTATGAACAGCCAGGCGCGCGATCAGGCATGAATGTACATTCACAGCTATTCGCATGCGGTGTGTTCCTGGCGTTAGGTTGTCAAATTTGCTTGTGAAACAAATAGAAGAGATGGCGAAACGATGGCTGCAGCACTCCTGATTGCAGCCAGTGTGAACGGACAGATTGGATGACATGGTTTAACATGATTTGACACCTTAAATAAAATTGAAGTGATTACATACTTGGACATTAAAGCCAATTCTGATTCTGTAGATTCTGCAGTATTAGAAATCACCGTGTAACACGTAGATCTCACAGACCTGGTATGGTGACTCCGTAGATGTTGGCCTCCTGGATAAAATCAAGAAGACCGAAAACCTCCGACACCTCTGTGGTGGACACATTCTCTCCTTTCCACCTGTAGGACACGGGCTTAGATAGAACTGATTCTTGTGACCACTTGGGGACAGAAGAAACAAGTCGTGAACCCAGCACTGACATATTATTACTTATTACTACAACAGACACCGACTGAATTGCCTCTAAAGTATCGAGTATCGAAAAATGTCTGTAGAAGGTTTAACAAACTCTGAGTCTAACCCTGATGTCTGAGTTGATTTACCCTGAGATGGAAACTCCAGAACAGCTGATATGAGTTGGTTCAATCAACTCGGAGTAGGTTCACTCAGGGTTACGCGCGTGCACAACCACTATAAGAAGGCAGTATGAATGGAGCCATGATACTACGATTCACCATGGTAACAACCACAAACAAACGGGTCGGCGGAAATACTCATGCGCACAAACAGCGAGTTTGAACATGTGTTTCGTTAAAAAAGCAAGACAGCGGCTGCTGCTGCAAAAGAGAGAGAATTGGTGTGGGAGAAAATTGCTGCTTGAGTCAATGCGTACGCATTAACAGTGTATTCATTTCATATTTAATCACAGTTAACTTATAATATTACTGGTGAAAACTGGAATTGTATTATAATTTCATTTAGGTGCAATCCTGCGGGCGAAAAAGTTAACTACTACTAATCCCATTCTGAGGCTGCAGCACCATGATCATTAACAGAACTATAATTTATAATCATTTATTTCTTTTTAATGGCTCTCACTGGTTTGTGTCCAGGGAACACTACAAAAATGTTTAAAAAATGTTTCAGAGCGAGTCACACTTTTCTGACGGCTCTACAGTGGCTTTACTATTACAGTATGATCCGTGACACTGTTATAAAGAAAACTGCCGTTTGCAAAAAACGTAATGCGACACAAAGAATCTGCTGGATGTTAAAGCCTGTCCACGATGGTGGATGTTAGTGATATGAGGACGGATAAGGTATCTACATATCTGATGGACTGTGATAATAAAAAAAATACCTCTCAAATCGGTTATGTGTAAATGAAAATACATCTATAGTCAGGACTCAATACCGATGTAAACTCTCTGTGAATTAATACAACTTTTTCATCAACGGGATCGACGACATAAGGACATGACATGTTTGAGAAAAAAAAACGTTTTATAGTCTGCCTAACATAAACCAATACGTTCTTTTAATTCATGCAGATAACAAACTGCATTAAAATGCGCCTGATACAGACTGAATGAATGAATGAGGAAATTAGTTTCTCCTCCCTCTCAGAGAGTTTTTTTTCTCAGTTTTTCCCACTGAGAGGGAGGAGACTGAGAGAAACTCAAGGTTTCTTGAAGAAAACCTGCTCCTGACCAGGTTAGGTTCACAGGCTCAGTTACCATAGTAACTGACTCTGAGGTGAAGTTACCTCTCTTTCTGAAACAGAAAACCCAGAGTTTCCCTCATCTCAGGGTTAACTAACTCAGAGTTTTCACTAAACCTGCTTTCTGGAACGGGCCTCTGTACCATGTGGACGCGCTAACAGTGTTGTTGTCATTACTTAGAATTCCTCATGGGGGAGACAGAAACTACACACTATAGCTTTGAGGAAAAACTCAGGAGCAGCACAGCTTATTTCACATTACACAGTAGAGTGTGGGTGCCATCCTACGTCTCTGAAGTTCCTGTCCTCCTACTTAGGCTACTGTTCTACAAATTGCCAAATATTCTATATGTATGCCAAATCAGGGTTTCTATACAATATGACACCTACAAAACATTTGAAGTGTGTATCTTCATTCATTCAAGGTTGCATTAGCACGGTTATAATGACACAGGCAGTAACGGTACCTGAAGGTGTCTCCGATGCGGTCACGGAAGTGAAGGAAGTCCCTGTGATCGTGCAGCAGGAGGTCTCCAGTGTTGAAGTAGACATCCCCAGCTTTAAAGACGTCCCGGAGCAGCTTCTTCTCAGACTGGACCTGGTTCCCAGCGTAGCCCAGGAACTGGTTCATAGCTGTCAGAGGAGCGACCAGGATCCCTGCCTCTCCTGTGCATGCAAACAGGAAGTACATTAACTTCCTCTGTACATACAGCAATGTACTACAGCAGGGGTCTTCCATGTTTTTAAGCCAAGGACCCCTTAGCTGAAAGAGAGGTGGAGCAGGAACCACCTACTACATATTGTATAAAATTAAGTTGCATAAACTTGGCCTACAATAACATGTGGGCCCCTGAAGCCTTTATACATACCTTTTTAGTGCATATAAAATACTAAACTAAAATAATTGTTAGTATGATTTTATAAATTAAATGTTAGAAATTAAAACATACATGTGGCACAGTGAATCCTTATTAACTGTATCTGTGGATGACTACCTTACCTATAGGCCAGTAAGTCTATCATTATTGTGTTTTTTTCACAAATAGGCTGATTCATATTTGCTAATAATTTGTTGGATTCACGTAAAGACATTTTCATTTTTGAAAAAAACTTTTTAAAAGTTGCAAAGAAACTCCCTTCATTCATTTTGCCTGATGATGGTCTAGTACCCAAACGCTGCCTACTGTTAAATGTATTTTTTGCAAGTTAGACAGTGTGGGGGAGTTTCTTTGTAACTTTTGACTTACTTATCCCCCTCCGATGCACCTGTCTCACGTTATAGATGTGGAAAGAATTTTTCTGTACTGAAAAATCTTTACAAAAATTAACAATAATTTGGTGGCCCCCCTGCAGTAACTCCTCGGACCCCCTAGGGGACCTCGGACCCCCTGTTGAAGATCTCTGCACTAAAGACTTTCATGTTACCGATTTTTGCTCGTATGCATCTTCCAGAGTCTGTTCGGACTGGCTCGAATGTTTGTGGATCATATCTCAGGAGCTCAAAGGGCATAGAAAGCTGAAAAAGAAGAAAAGACAAGAGTTAGCAAAACTGAGCCAATCACACCCTCTGTTATCAATAACCTGCGGGTGGAAACCTCTAGTACATACTAGGGGTGGGGGGGGTGAATCGATAATGCATAGTATCACGATATTTTCCGTGGCAATACTGTATGGATCTTTTATTATATATGTGTTGGTCAGTTTGTCTGCTTGACAATCCCATTTTGCAGCAATATAATTGAAGTGAGATGAACAAACGGAGACATTTATCTTTTTAGATAAAACAGATGTTGACAAAATATTTTGGAACGTGTTGCAGGCATCAAATTCAAAATGAGTGAATATTAAAAAAAATATATAAAGTTTATCAGTTTGAACATTAAATATCTTGTCTTTGTAGTGTATTCATTCGAATTTAGGTTGAAAGGGATTTGCAAATCATTGTATTCTGCGTTTATTTACGTTTCACACAATGCCCCAACTTCACTGGAATTGGGGTTTGTATTTCTGTGTCATGCTAAACATTTGGCCCCTAACATATGGGATTACAAGACACCACTAGCCTATTTAACAGACATCTTCCGGTCTCGCATATTCAGTACAAATCATGTGGAGAAATACATGAATAACAGAAAACAAAACAAAAACAATCCATACATTTTCCACAAAGCAAGCAATCCTCCCTGCCTGGTGAATGCCCACTTCTTTCAAACTCAACCAACTAATCCAGAGAGCTTCAACAGGGGGTCCGGGACCCCTAGGGGGTCCTCAAGGTTGCTGCAGGGGGGCCTCCAAATAATTTTTTGATAGTTAAAAAATAAAAATTTAAATATTACCATGAATTCAACATTATTTGTAAAGATAAATCTTTTTTAAATTTTTCAAAAAGCTGATAGGCTTACTGGCCTATAGGAAAGGAAGACATCCACAGATACAGGTCAATTTAAGGATTAACTGTTCCACATTTTAACAAAACATTATGTATAAATATATGCAGACGTCAACAATTATTATTTCATTAACTTAGTATTGTATGCACCATAAAAAGGTATGTCTAAAGTCTCTAGGCCACCCTACATGTTATGGTAGGTCCAGTTTAAAATGCAACTCAGTTTGATAGAATACATGTATTAGGGGGTCCCTGCTCCGTCTCTTTTTCAGATGAGGGGTCCTTGTCTTAAAAAACATTGAAGACCCCTGACCTAATCTAATCTAATCTAATTTCTGCCAGGGGGGGAATATGACTTGGCCATAACTTTACAGTAGATCTTCTCCGGAAAAAAAAAAAAAAAAATGTGGAACAGATGTTGCCAATATGACAAAGCAGTAATCTAAATGGTGTTGTATCTACCAAAAACATAGGCTATAATGGAATCCAGTGTGGCAGGGTCCAGGTCCAGAGGAACCATTTCTAACCCTTTAATTCCTGACCTTGTTGAAATAGCTGGCCCTCCCGATTGGTCCGACCTCATCGGTGTAGTTGAGGAAGCCGACGCTGGCCTCGGTCAAGCCGTAACCCTCTCTGATCTGGATCTTCCCAAAGCGTTTGGCAAACTCCTTCCAAACATCTGACCTGAGGCCGCTTCCTGCTGCTAGCCGGACACGGTGAGCTCTCTCCTCCGGAACCTGGAGGCAGCACAAGACTTGGATTAATAAAACACTAGTCTCGCATTGCCAGACCTTCCTCGACAGCGCTGCGGAGGAGGGTCTGGCTATTCCACACAACATTCCTGGATGGGAGAAAAACATGCTCTGGTTTATTGGCATTTCTTTAAACCAATCACAATCATCTTGGGTGGCACTAAGCGGGAAGGAACTTGTTTTGGTGGAACATGTGGACGTTCAAAAGTAGTTTTAGTCTTGCAACAGAAAACTCAGATTGGACAGATAGTCTAGCTAGCTGTCTGGATTTACCCTGCAGAGATCTGAGGAGCAGTTAACCATAGTCCTCACAAATCCACCAGAGGTTAGAACGCCAACACAGAGACGGGACAAAAAGAGTGAAATCCGAAGTGATAGTAATAGTCTTTTTGGAACTATGCTTATTTACAGGCTTGACCAAAGTCCGATGGGAATCTCTGGGTGTCCCGGAGCCCTAGGGGTTCCTCAGAGTCAATGCAAGGGGGCCTCCAAAATATTGTTAATTAAAAAATTATATTTATTCTAAAATCAAAAAGTCTTAACATGAATCCAACATATTATCAGCAAATATAAATCCCCACTGATGATAGGCCTACTGGCATATTGTTAAGGTAGTCACTAAGGTAGCCATCCACAGATACAGTTCATCCTAACATTAAAATATGATTTATAAAATCATACCAACAATTATTAGGCTTTTTCAATAGCTGAGTATTATATGCACTAAAAAGTTATGTGTAAAGGATTTAGGCCACCCACACATTATTGTAGGCCCAGTTTAATATGCAACGTTTTAACACAATTTCTACAATATATGTGGTAGGGTATTTTCTGAAGCACTGAACATCTTTTTTGGCAAAAAAGGAAGGTAGCCTCAAAACTTTGTTAGGCTACATCCAGCCATCACTAATATTCGCATCGCAACACTACAGCCTCTAGGGCAGGAGAGTCAAACTCAACTTCACTAAGGGCCACACTGGAAAATGAGAATCACATCAAGGGCCGACATGTAGAGTGTATAGACATGCTGTTATTTCATCGAAAAAGTAAAATATCTTTGACTGTATTATTGCATGTCTCATATAGCCTTCTCACTTACAGTTTGGTCGACATAAAGCAAAGAATTTAGCAAATCATGAAAAACAATGATTACATTTTTAAAAGCAGGCTGAATATGAAAACACTCTGCTTCTGGCGGAATTTCTGAGTATCAAAGTCGCCAAATCTGCCATATTCTTCTTTGAGCGTATGGGATTAGTTTTGTGACTTTAATTCCAAGCAAAACTTCTCAAGTATCAAACAAAAAACACTAACTCAAGCAAAAAAATTGTCACCTCAAAGGTAAAACTTAAAACTTGCAAATAAAACATTTGTGTAGTTGTAAACTATTGCTCTTTTATTTGTTTGATATTATGTCCTTTTGTTTACAGTTCCCTCTGCTTCTTTCTCAATGATCAGTCTTTTGCTCTCTCCATCACGTTTGCAGTCATGCTCTTAGCTTTCTCCTTTGCGCTCCCTGACTTTTTGCTGCGATTCTGACACAAATATCTCGCGGTGTGGTCTTACAGGGGTGCGTCCCCATTGGCTAATGAGACTTAAGGGGGAAAGTTTGAGTGACAGCTCAGCCTCAGTGCAGGTAAACTAACGTTAGAGACTCAGAGTCTGGTCTGGAGGACACACAAGCCACTCCACAGGGGATTCCTACAAGATTAATAAAGTGTAAGTATTATTAATATATATATTATCTGTGATCTACGTTGCAAGCATGGTTACTAGACATTTGTTGCCGTTGTGTTAAGTGACTAGCTAGCTAGCTAGTAAAGCTTTTTAGTTAGCATTTAACGCGTTAGCTATACTGCTAACGTTATCCAAAACTTGTAGCCACCGGCTACCTTACTGAGCTAATAATTTACCATGGGAATCATGTATTCTTCGTTGAGGCCTTACTCAATGGAGCTGTATTAATTATCGTCTTTCTCTGTAGAGACCTGCAGGACCCGAGCAGAGCTACCATGATGCCTCCCGTAACCTAAAGGTTAGTAACGTAGCTATATTATGGTCTATTAGGAAAAATTATTATCCAGCTAACTACTAATTGTTGTGGTTGCTATTGGCCTGATAATACACAATGCTAGGGTATTGGTTAAGTTGTACAATGTAGAAGCTGTGAATGTAATGTATTATATCTAGAGGTTGACACATACTGTACAGTACAAATGCAGTGTTAGCACTGCTTAACTGGTTCATCTTTATAGTTTTGTGCTCATCTGTACTTTCCTAGTTATGACAAAGACTGGCTATCCTAACTCTAATTACATGTCTTCTGTTGCATTTGCAAGCAGGTCAGCATAAGGAAAATGTTCATAGTGTTTTTAAAGCCTACACATTTGCTAATGGCTACTTAAAAGCAAGTTATTTTAATTGTAAATCACACAACCTTGGAAGCCTCAGTTATCAGTAAGAACTGTGTTACCATTTGATTTGTGTAAGAAACTTTGTTATAATTTTCTAGCACAGCTCATATCAGGCAGCAGGCAGTCCAACCAGGAGGACGTGGAGCAGCAGAGGGAGAGGAGCCTTTAGTCTCTCTGTGGAGGAAACACTGTGTGCGAAGGCTTCAAACAGCCAGGGTATAGACCAATAGTGTATGTATTGATCATATTTTGCTCAGATACTCAATTAACACTTACAATAACCTTTTTCTTAAGTTTTCATTGGTGTACTTGTAGTTTCTTAGTCCATTGTATGTCAATATATCCTACTACAGTATACTGTCCTGTAATTTAATTTAAAAATGTTATCTTACTGTAATTATATTTTAAAATGCACATAATATATTAAAAACATTTTTACATTCACCCTTGTCTGTTTGGTTCATTATATAAAACAGGAAATAAGGTTGAGACTATTATAATGCTTTATTTTTAGTCCAATATAAAACTTCACATACATAATGGATATTTGAACATATTTAGCTGGGGCTCCGGTGGTAGAAGAAGCTGGAACTCAGTGTCAGTCATTATTTGCAGTACATCACAGGTCAGGGTCAGTTTTTCATCACCAACAATACACAAAGATACTGAGTAATTGGGTTATGTATATATTTCACATATTCAGTTTCACCTAAGGCAAGCTGTATTTCTCTGCTGACTTGTGTCTGCAACAACACTTCTGAGGGTGGTGCAGGAATATCACACACAACTCCTGGACGCCTGGGATCATCTGGTCTCCTGAGCTCACTGAGGGCCCACCACTCCAGTCTGGACGACAGCCTTTTCTGCCGGACAGTTCTCTGAAGGGCTGGGATGTGGCTGTAGTCCTTCACTTCCTTGACTTCTTATTGTAAAGCTTGAAGTACCTTATTGGATGATAAAAAAGTGTTTGAAATTAGCTCAATAATAAATAATTGTAATAAAGCCTGCACTCTAGAAACATTTTTCTAGCTTTCTGAACACTACTGGAACACTTATTTCTGGAATATTATTGATCACACTTTCTAGATTCCTACCTCCACGTTGACTACATGTGTAAAGTAAGATATGGCCAGCCACCAGGACACATGCACATCACATCAAACCATAAAGATCACTAAGCAAAGTATTTGTCATTTGTATTTGTGGACAGTAGTAACACTATGCATTAATTCTAAATATTGTTGACATTTACAGCGCAAAAAAATACAAAAAATACGTCCGTTATCTGCCATCTTAAGGTAGTGCAAAGAAAGAACATCTAATGTATGTGTCGAACCCTATATATATTACATTCACAGCTTCTACATTGTACAACTTAACCAATACCCTAGCATTGTGTATTATCAGGCCAATAGCAACCACAACAATTAGTAGTTAGCTGGATAATAATTTTTCCTAATAGACCATAATATACCGCTAATGCTAACAACCTTTTAGGTTACATGGGAGAGCATCGTAGCTCTGCTCGGGTCCTGCAGGTCTCTACAGAGAGAAGACGATAATTAATACAGCTCCATTGAGTAAGGCCTCACGAAGAATACATGATTCCCATGGTAAATTATTAGCTCAGTAAGGTAGCCGGGTGCTACAAGTTTTAGATAATGTTTGCAGTATAGCTAACGTTAAATGCTAACTTAAAAAAGCTTTACTAGCTAGCTAGCTAGCTAGTAACTTAACACAACAAAACAACAAATGTCTAGTAACCATGCTTGCAACGTAGATCACAGATAATATATATATTAATAATACTTACACTTTATTAATCTTGTAGGAATCCCCTGTGGAGTGGCTTGTGTGTCCTCCAGACCAGACTCTGAGTCTCTAACGTTAGTTTACCTGCACTGAGGCTGAGCTGTCACTCAAACTTTCCCCTTAACTCTCATTAGCCAATGGGGACGCACCCCTGTAAGACCCGCCCACGCGAGATATTTGTGTCAGAATCGCAAGCAAAAAGTCAGGGAGCGCAAAGGAGAAAGCTAAGAGCATGACTGCAAACGTGATGGAGAGAGCAAAAGACTGATCATTGAGAAAGAAGCAGAGGGAACTGTAAACAAAAGGACAAAATATCAAACAAATAAAAGAGCAATAGTTTACAACTACACAAATGTTTTGTTTGCAAGTTTTAAGTTTTACCTTTGAGGTGACAATTTTTTTGCTTGAGTTAGTGTTTTTTGTTTGATACTTGAGAAGTTTTGCTTGGAATTAAAGTCACAAAACTAATCCCATATGAGTGTCGCATAATTGCAGTTTGAAAAAGTGTTTTTTGATTTAGGCGGGCCAAAATCTATGGTGAGCCGAAACTGATATGCGGGCCAGATCAAAATTTGCAAGGGGCCGGATTTGGCCCGTGGGCCATGAGTTTGACACATGATCTAGGGGCAGCTACTGTGTCTTTAAACTTGTGAATTGTTGTTGACAGTCTTACCGTGGGATGGTTGCACAGGTATCGGCAGAGCTCTCCTATGTACTGCACCACCGTCACATTGTGTTTCACACAGTCCGTCCAAAACTGACTGGCAGAAAACTTCTTTTTTAACACACACGTTGCGCCTGTGATCCAAAGGAGAAGAAGGCAAACAGTGTAAGACAATATAGTGCTAAAAACTCTGAGTTTCGATGCATTCTACATGTCTAACAATACAAACTATTTATGAGCGGTAGTGAGACGTTTCCTCTGCTTTGTTTCAGCGTTTCCCCCTGGCATGTGAGGAAGTGAGAATTCGTTATAGGCCAATAAAAAGCATATCCGCCGTCATGTTTGTGTCCTCCAGCGTTTGCCCTGGACCTCTTTACGTACTGAATATAAAGGGCAAATCTTCCAGGAACATGAAGAACAGCTGTTCTTACCAAGTTGTATGCATCCCCCGATCCCTAACAGGGAAGCAGACATGTGGTAGAGAGGAAGAGTGATGTATATGATGTCATCAGATGTGGCTCCACACATTTGAAAGAAGGTCATACTCATGATGGCTTTTAGATGACCCACCCGAGCTGCTTTGGAGAGACCTGGAAGAGAGCGGCACCACTTACTGAAGGAACGCTCCACATGCAGTGTAATACGTTCAAGATGTCTGTTTGTTCATGTAGGCACCAACCACTAAGATTATGGAATCACGTTTTTATTGGAGCCGTTTGGAATCCTTTGGAAAAGTTTGGTTTCGAATCCGATCATGAGTTCCAAATTTCAAGTTTGGTAAGAATTTAAATTTCTGGGGATTAATAAAATGTATAAATTAAATTAAATTAAAATGTTGGTTTCCGTAGTGACCACTGCACTTCCAGGAGCTTGTTGTGTTGCCATGGAGCTCAGTAAGCAGCGCTCTAAAGTCTGGCTTTATTTTATGTTGTAAAAACCTGGTAAAACTGTTAATCACCATTGAATTGAAATCAAACGTTCATCTTATCTGTGAAATAAACATGTGACCTGTTTCAACTCAAAAAAAACAAAAAAACATTTCTGATTCTGACTTCAGCGTAGTTAACGTTTTGTCTGTGACATTTTAACGTCTGAATTGGTTTTGTGATTCCATTGTTGCTTTATAACTTGGTGGAGTCAAGCACAATTTGATTTAGAACAGTCTAACTGCATTTCATTCCAGTTTTCAATCAGGTATTTGGTCACAAAATTCATGACGTTTGATACTTTTGTAATGCCCATTTCTAAATCTGATAAAACAATCTCACCTCAAGGTCCATTTAGTGGCTTCTCTGGAGCTTTCGATCCTATCACATAATCTTCTTCATCTGCTGATACAGTGCTCATAACTAAGCCTGAAACAATTCCAGAATTTGCTGTACAATTCATGTCTCAGAAATAATTGCGATTAGCAATATAATTGTCTCTTTCAGTCAAATTTAAAAACTATTTATGTATTACTTTTTTAAACAAATTAAAGTTGTGAGTGAATCCCAGGATACATCTTTTAGTTATATATCATGGTCATGTGACCCAGATAATATAATAACACAAATACACAGCGTATGAAGTAAACCACGCCTCTTTATTATCATAAAACATTTCTTCTACCTGTACCCCCCCCCCCTGTCATTTTTGTTTCTATGAACATCTACAGGGTCAAGTGCCAAAAACTAACAATTGAAATAATAATAAAAATATATATAATATATGACCAATAATCACTTATATAATTACAATTTGTCATATCTAAACAAAATCAACATGACCAGTCATACTCCTTAAGACCTTAGCTCATGTTAGCAGTTTATTGCTGTTAAACAAAGAAAGTGTGATTATTTAAAAAAATTGACAATTAGACAGTTATGTAATAAGTGTTTCAGGCCTACTCTCAACAAGTCTTATCTGAACATTTAGAACTCCACGACAACTGAGCAAACTCCAACTACTGAGAAAGATAAGGTGATGCCATCGCCAGATACTGAATGGGCCGTGTGTGAGATTGTTCTTTTGACTTCTTCGTCCTAGAACGACAGTAATATCTCTACTGGAGCCCTTTACATGGGGCTTCTGGCTGTGTTAGAACTAAGGGAGTCGATGCTCATGCAGTACCTGTGGTGCCTGAAGTAAAAATGAAGAGAAAGTTGGACATGATGTCAACTTTAGGAAGATCCCTTAACGTTTCTCCGGACATGTGGTCCATCTTATCCAGCAGAGTGGTGAAATGCTCTGACGGTGCTGTGTGACCCACCAGCCACAGCGCCATGTTGTCCTGCTTCAGATCAGGCAGCACGTCCTCCACCAAACGCACCAAATCTGGACAAACACACACAAAGCTATGTCTCTTCATAATATAATAAACATGCACACGCTCCCTGCTCATGTTAGAGTAGGGCTGCTCGATTATGGACAAAACCAAAATATATTAAAATATTAAAATCCTGATTAATTAACACAACTACTCATTGACTTTTAAAATTATGATGCAATTATTGAAGTTAAAAAAATAGTGAAACAGTAAAACAACCTTGAACGAGAGCGTAGTGATATGAAAAAAAAAAAAAATCAAAAATCACAATATTTTTGACCACATACATCGATGTTGATATGGCAGCGATATTGTTGGGTTTCACAAAATACAAAAGACAACACTTGTGTCTTATCACAATATTACGATATCCAAAATTGAAGACGATATCTAGCCTCAGATATCGATGTCGATATAATATCCATATCTTGCCCAGCCCTATCTTGAATTGTCAAACTTCCCTTCATACTTTTCTCATTTGAACATTTTTCTTCATTCAGAACACAAGACAAAATAAGAGTTAACAGTACTTGCAAAACGTAATGTGCTAAATAATCGTTTTTCTCAATTATTTGCCTTGTGTGATCGTTAGGAGCCGAAATCATAATCACGATTAAAAATGTCATTAATTGCACAGTATCTGTTTTTTTTGTCCACCCCTACACACATCTGATTGCAGGGCTCCACACTAACTTTTTGCCTTGGTTGCACTGGTGCGCCTAACTTTTTTTATTTAGGTGCACCAGCACAAAATTTAGGTGCACCCAAATTTTTCCTCGCATCGCCGCAACGCTGAATGGCGATACATGATATATAGCTCTGTATTTTAAAAGAAATGCAAAGACAGGGTTTTCTTTACCAGTTTGAAAATATACAGCTGCAACACATGTAAATGAAAGTTATCTAAAATAAATAGCCTGAGAAAGCTCCTTCATAAGCTTTCAACAACAATAACAGACTGATTAAAAGAGAGAGAGGACGCCCGGATAGCTCAGTTGGTAAATATAGAGGTTTGACTCCGACCTGCAGCCCTTTCCTATATGACAGGCATGAAAACGGGTCAGGGGTGAAAAAGGTGAGAAGGATATTACCCCTCTAGGGGGGTCCGGGGGGGGCATGGAAGAAAATTTTAAATATTCAATTTTTTAAAGCATCAATCTGATGCATTTTGAGATGCATTTTTTGCCAACCAACAGTGTAATATTTCAATATGCACTCATTAAAGTTAATTTGACTGGCAAAACAGTTAAAGTCCTTCTGACATTACACAATAATAAAAGTCATAATTTTTAAAGACTAAAAAGTTTTGGATACATTTGTACTTTTTCCAACCATATATTAAATAAAGAGTCAATGTGGATTTACATATTGCAATAATATCATAATCCTAAAATGAATCATTGTGAAAACTAAAATTTACTACTTTGGCCAGGTCATCATCAAAAAAGCAAATTAGTACATTCATGATTTTGTCCATGCTGATATTAGCTGCTTTATTTACAATTATTAAAAACGTGGCATTGTTTATCTTTTCATATAGCTAGAAGTCTAAACTCTGGGACAAGGCCGTTATGTTTAAATACCTGCCATGCTGATTCCAAACAGACAGCTTTATCAAGGCAGTTTGGTCTTCAGATAGCTTTTACAAATCATGATCCGCTATGAACGTGCACACTCGTATTGTTTGTATCACGGTCGGTCAGTAAAGGAACAGTCGCCGTCTTAACGGTAGCGGTCGTTGCCGGTAACGTACTCGTATTACAGAGTGCACAGACCGAAGCTTTGTGACTAGCATCTAATGACTAGCAAGCACCGTCTTACCGCTGCCGGCGTCTTCCTTGAACATGCGCTGCAGAAGGTTGGTGGAAGTTCGATGATTGGTTAAATCTATAGACAGTATGGTTAAATCCAGTGCATTAAAACAAATCTCATGTGGACTTTTTAATTTATTTATTTTTCTAAAATAGTCATACGGCACCAGGCCCGAGTACTCTCCCCCCTTAAACATGTTCTCATCAAATCTACACGATTCACGTAGGTCACCTATTTTGGTTTCAAAACGGCGAATTTCGCCGAAAGGTGAGTGATTTTCATGTCTGTACACATCACCCCCCTCTCTCTCCCCTTTCATGTCTTCAGCTTTCCTATCAAAATAAAGGCCGAAAAAAAAGAACGACCGAAAGACCGAGGGAGTACGATGGACTGAAGCTATGCTAGGCTACTCAGAGAGTGACGGCTGACTCATTAGCGGCGTTACACCAGTCTTGTGTAGGCTATGAAATGTCTGTGTCGTCACTGCGCTGCATTTTTATGAACTATGATCCAGCATGCTCCGTCTTACACGCTATTACTCAACCAACTGAAGTTAGTTTAATAATGTGTTTTTCGCCGTGGCGGCCGCAGTAACAGAGTTACCAGCGGAAACACTGGTACCAATACAGGTTTCCCTCTCATACTTAACAATATACAGCTGTGTTAATAACAATTAAAACTGTAGACAAATGTCGGGAGTTTGGACCAGCGGCGCTGTGTCTCTCCATGTTGCAGGGGAGCCGGCCGGTGTGTGAGTGAATGGGGGGGGGGCTGCGCGGAGGAGAGATCCAAACACAGGCACGGCTTTCCAGAAGGAATGGGTCATGTAACGCAACATTAAACCATATCGCTATAAACGACATTGCTTCGTTAGTGGAGAGGCAGCGGATGCGAGGACGTTAGGTGCACCGGTGCGACCTAGGAAAAATCTTAGTCGCACCCTTACAAATTTTGGTCGCATTTGCGACCAAATTGGTCGCACTCTCGAGCCCTGGATTGTGTGTGTGAGGTTGTGGTCAACATAACATCTTCCATGATCATAAAGTCAATATCATTTGGCCATCTCTTGAGATGAGGCGACATGCTCATTGGTTGGTGTTCATCTGTAAAGCATTCTTAGTAAATTACTCCATTACATTTCCTTCTTCTTAACTCCATATGTAAATCCATTTTCCACTCTTTCCAATGAATGGCTTTTACTTGAGGTCCCGGACTGAGCTTGGCAAGACTGCTTTTTTCGTTTGCTGCTCCACATTCCTGGAATGCGGCACAAAGCAACTTCTGTTTCTTTCAACCTGGATCCTATTTTCCTATGTTTTTATGTCTAAGTGAGTGATGGAAACAACAATCTTTGACATTGGTCCAGTATTAAGAGAGATCGCTGCAGTCGGAAGTGGAGAAACAAGCTACAATGTAAGATAATAGGGCAATTGTGCAGATTGGATGTACGTTCACAAAAGTGCTGGTTTTGCCACTGACAGACTGCGATGTGTCTGACAACATCATGGAAAGTATTTCTAAGGAGGTCGACCTTTCTGGTAAAGAGTAAGATTATTTATTTAAACATAAAAACGTTGCAAAATTGGGTTCGCTAAACCCACCAGACTCCATGTAAATAAACATTTACATCGTTAAATACACTTCATTCAAAGTCGAGAGAAACTAAATAAATCTATGAAAAGCTGTTTTGGTCGTCTTTCCACTGTTCCAACCATCACAACTCTAGTTTTGGTTGAAATAAACACATAGTTTACCGATTTACATGTGAAAATATGTTGGCTCTATACAAGCTAAAAGTATTGTCTATTGACACAAAAACAGAACTTTTAGTGGACGCTGACTGATGCTGAACATCTGTCCTGTAGGGTTACAGTACAGCCCGGTTCACGGCTGCTGGTTACAGCGTTCACACTTAATACTGGACTGTTTTCAGAGATTGTTGTTCCCATCAGACACTTACACACAAAAACACAAGAAAATATGGTCCAGGTTGAAAAAAATGGTAGTTACCCTTTAAAATGGGTCTCTCCCCATCTGTCAGTCAGTTTAAGGCCATACTTAGTGACTTCTGTGTATCTTCTCGTGTCTGTTTTATTTGTGTGTTTAAACTTTGTATCTGCTGTAGTTTGAATGGTATTGCCCATTTGCTGAAATGCATGCTGTGCACTTGGCCCCATTAAGAAATGAGGGTCTCATTCAATGGGCCCAGTGTTTTAAATAAAGGTTTGAAATTAAATGAAATGAATACTATCCTTCTAATTAGGGCTCCAGACTATTCAAATACATGGCTGGCTTATTGTTAGGGGAAGTTATGGCACAGTACTTTGCTCTCTCCCTGTCAGCTATCTGAATCAGTGGCACTGATAGCATTTCTCACGTTAGGAAACTTCCATGGGAGGGCCTGATTTGAAAAATGTTAACATTTTACTGTACACTGAAGGACATATAGAATGTTACGACAGCTGCATTCTCAAGATAACCCATCGATATGGCTGGAATTAAAGAATTACATTCAGTGTGATTGGGAAGATACTGGTGCAGTGAACGTCTCTGTTACATTGGAGAATTTGGGAGTTATAAGCTCATTTAGCATTATTTTAAACGGGTAATTGTATTAACAACTTTAGTCCAATTACTCACACAAGTTCTCAACCCGAGGGTTAAACTCTAATATAATGCTGGATAGTTTCATGAATAATAATAATAATAATAATAATAATAATATGTATTAATTGTTAATAAAAAATAATAAAATCTGCAACGAAACCAGTAACATTTCTCTGCCAGGTCAATTTAATTGCACAATGTTTTCCTCTGAAGTACAGTAGAAGTACACACCACGGACCAAGCAATCGGCGGCCACTGCCCTGGTAGAATCAATGGGAAATTGCCTGCCACCGTGGATCTCAAATTTACGTCAATGACCCCCTAAACTGACACAAATTAGACCGCGAAACATCCCATCAACACAATAATCCATTCTGGGCTTTTTCCAAAGTTTTTGTTGCTTGGCACAGCAATCAGTTGTCTTTTTAGAGGTTTGTCGCCTTTTGACATAGCTTTTTGTAGACGTTTTATTTAACGTATTTTTCGAGATAATTGATACAATGTTTAAGGAGTTGTCACCATTTTGGAGTTTTTTTCTGAAATCAAGTTGTTTTTCCTACAATATTCATGATGTTTTTGTCCCTTTTCTTAATCCATGCAGACATGTCCCGGGACCTCCCTAGATAGTTGGAGATCTCAACCCCACCCCAATGTTGAACCCAAAGTTACGCCCTTGCTTTGACTACATTTCATTATCATTCCTAATGATAGCCGATACTTACAGACTACAGAAGTAACATTTTCAATGCAGGACTTTTACTTGTAACAGAGTATTTCCACAGTGTGCCATTAGGCCTTGTAGGCTACTTTTACTGAAGTAAAGGATCGGAATACTTGTCAGTTAAAGGAACCGCCCTGACTGCGGGAAAAGGAACGTACCTGCGCCGACGACCAGCGCCGCGGCCCTGCAGCTGTGGACGGAGTGCAGCAGGGACCTGGCTTTAATGTTCCCGTTGAGAAAGGCCACTTCACAGCCCAGCTTACACAGTCCCAACCACACGCAGATGAAGTCCGGCTCGTTGGACATCAACAGGGCAACAATGTCTCCCTGTTTCACAGAGCCCTCCGTCCTGAACGCGCTCGCGAACTGACTACTTCTCCGGTCCACATCCCGGTACGTCAGGGTCTGCTCTCCGAAGATGATGAAGGCTTTGTTCGGCTTCTTTCTCGCCTGGTAGAGAAAACAGTCGAGATATGTGATTATTCCTCGCTGCATACGAGCCGCCAACTTCTTCCCGTACCTCCGAAGTTTCCAGTAATACATGAGATCCAGCCAGAAGAAGGGATGAGCCACCCTCTGGTAGACAACAAGAGCCAGCAGTCCCGCCAAAACGCTGCTTAACGCCACAGTTAACATGGTAACGTTTAAAAACACCACACCTCACGTTAAACAGCCCAGCAGTCTGCAGTCAAGCGGATGGGCCGCTCATTATGCAATCTCTCAGCAGCACAGAGACTACCAGCCAGCCTTTCACTGCCAAAAGACGCTCCAACCCAGGGGCGGGGCTAGAAGGGTGGCACCAGCCCCCCCACCCCCCAACACATTTTAGTTTATGGGCCACATCTCCCATCTGCAGTGGGCCAGACCAGTAGACCTCTCCAGACAGATCAGAAACTTGATCTGCCACAGAGTTTCCTGTCAGCTTGATGTTGGCAAACACCAGTTGCTTCTGCTCCGACAGCGTTCTGAGGCCATTGTAGGAGAAAAAATTATGTTACGACCCGGTAGAGAGTGGTAATATTCTGAGAAAAAAGTCAGCCGTGTCTGTAAACTCCTGGTATATAAAGGCACAGCGCTTGTGCACACAACAGGGTGTTTAACGTACCCACATTTTGTTTTGTCAGGGGCTGAACATGGCCCTGTTCTGCCAATCTTCCCAGCCCTTGTCACATAACCAATTTGTAGGTTCGTTGGAGATGAGCCAGGCCTGCGCGGAATCGATCACCGGCCATCGCCGCCCAATGCATGCTGGGTAGATCTGTGTCCGCCTTGATGCCGACTCGCTCTGACGTCATGCACACGTGGGCAACGACAACTCACGAGATCAAGGCGATCGCAGCTTTTAGAGCCAGGCGCCACAGTTGCTCTCCACCACTGCAAGACCCAGGGCATGATGGGAAACGCCTGGCTCTCAGCTGATCTAACAGCTGATTGGTTCAGAATCGACTCAACATGATGACGTTTTATATAAACTTTTTATTGTTTTGGAATTGGAGGGATTTTAACTTCTATTTGTCTGATTTAAAGGCTTATTCTGTACAGAACACATGTTGTGTGGCTGATATAGTGATGTTTAGAAGTCAGAGAGACTAAATCTGTTCAGATTACAGATCATCTCCAGTCTGTTATTATTAACATCAGTAACAGATCATTTCCAGGCTGTTATTATTAACATCAGTAACATATCATCTCCAGTCTGTTATTATTAACATCAGTAACAGATCATCTCCAGTCTGTTATTATTAACATCAGTAACAGATCATTTCCAGTCTGTTATTATTAACATCAGTAACATATCATCTCCAGTCTGTTATTATTAACATCAGTAACATATCATCTCCAGTCTGTTATTATTAACATCAGTAACAGATCATTTCCAGTCTGTAATTATTAACATCAGTAACAGATTATTTCCAGTCTGTTATTAACAACAGATCATTTCCAGTCTGTTATTAACAACAGTAACAGATCATCTCCAGTCTGTTATTAACAACAGTAACAGATCATCTCCAGTCTGTTATTAACAACAGTAACAGATTATTTCCAGTCTGTTATTAACAACAGTAACAGATTATTTCCAGTCTGTTATTAACAACAGTAACAGATCATCTCCAGTCAGTCCGGGATTGCTCCGTTGCCAACGGAAATTCCGCCGGATGTCCCTCATTTATGTCCGTCCCCTTCCTCTGTCTCTGTGTTGGTGTTCTAACCTCTGGTGGATTTGTGAGGACTATGGTTAACTGCTCCTCAGATCTCTGCAGGGTAAATCCAGACAGCTAGCTAGACTATCTGTCCAATCTGGGTTTTCTGTTGCACGACTAAAACTACTTTTGAACGTACACATGTTCCACCAAAACAAGTTCCTTCCTGCAGAGGCATTGAGATCTGAGGAGCAGTTAACCATAGTCCTCACAAATCCACCAGAGGTTAGAACACCAACACAGAGACAGAGGAAGGGGACGGACATCCGGCTGAAAAGAGGGACATTCGGTGGAATTTCCGGTGGCAACGGAGCAATGGCGTAAATGAAACGTCATCAATATAGATTAAAGTTAGAATATCCAGCGGTCAGTAACACACGGTGAATTACACCTAAGGTATTGGGGGTATCGGGGTAATAATCACCAGTAGCCCGCTGCGGAGAACATGCTGACTGAGAGCCATGAAGCCCTGCGGCCCTAGCTGCACAGCGGTCTCTTTCTGGTGAAGCTGTGTATGTATGTTGAAAGTGTGTGTGAGCAGATGTTAGAATAAAAAAAGTGCCTTTGTCTGTGAGCAACTGCCTTGTCTGTGTTTGTACAGAGAGAACTCATGGTGCCAGGTATTATTTTCAAAAAAACGTTACAGGTTTCTACCACACCCTCACATGTATTTTGTATTTCTTCAATGTAATTTGTTTTTTTATGTTCTGTGAAACAAATAAACTAAACTAAAACCGGTGTATTAGTTGCTTGCTTTGACCACCACTGTTATAGTTATTTTAAGGTATAAAAAGTTACATGTTTCTTAAAGATGAACATAATAGTGCCAAGTATAGTGCTGAACAGAATCAAAAATGCATATCTGCTGTGATATATATGTCTCTTGCAAACTTGCATAAAGTGCTCATAAATATCACAAGACGCCAAACTATTTCATCATATTATGACATTTTATTCCAAAGCATTTGCACAAACAGCACTATAATAAAAAACAAAAAAAGCACAATAGAATCCCATTGTGGTGGTGGCTAAATCATTGTCAGGTGTGCAGTGGCAGCTTGAGTGTAAATGATTTCTCTTCTGGAACTTGAGGATTAAAGAAACAATTAAGAGTCAAGAATTTGAATGTAATTGTTAATCTCGGGGAAATCCCAAGCATTCGACAGAGCAAACATCCTTAGTGGTCATATAAATACACAGTACTCTGGCAAACTAGAAAGAGAAAAGATTACAAAAGAATGCAGTATATGTAGGATAAGTTTCCCAGTTTTCATAATCATTGTATCAGTGCTAAACCAAATGCCACGTTTGTTCCAGTTTTTTAATTTCGGACATAAGACGCTGGGTGATGTAAATATTTTTTACAGAACTGACTTAACTATATACATTATTTTACAAACATTTTAAATGAGCTCAGAATAGATTAAGACTGTTTGCTATTTTATGCAATTCTGAATACAGAAGAGACAAAAAAGAAAACATAGAATAATTCCCTCCTACACTCGCCACCTAACATGTTGGAGGGGTTTGCATGTCCCTGTGACCCCGGGCACAGGGACATGCATGTAGGACTAACCCTACATGAATCAGACAGATAGGAGTTGTAGCCCCTTGGCAGGGCCTCCTCCAGGAGGGAGATGTGGGAGGAGAACGAGATGTTGTAGGGGAGCAAGATGTGTGAGGGGATCAAGACATGGGAAGGGGAGCGAGACGCGGGAAGGGAGCCAGACGTGGAAGGGAGCCAGACGGGAAGGAGCGGATCGGAAGGAGCCAGACGTCAGGGAGACGCTGGAAGGGCGGGAGCCGGCGGGAGCGAGACGCGGGAAGGGGTGTGAGACGTGGGAAGGGGAGCGAGACGTGGGAAGGGGAGCGAGACGCGGGAAGGGGTGTGAGACGCGGGAAGGGGAGCGAGACGTGGGAAGGGGAGCGAGACGCGGGAAGGGGAGCGAGACGCGGAAGGAGCCGGTGACGGGAAGGAGAGACGTGGAAGGGAGCCAGACGCTGGAAGGGAGCAGACGTGGGAAGGGAGCGGGTGAGAAAGAGGCGGGGGAAGGGAGCGACGTGGGAAGGGGAGCGAGACGTGGGAAGGGGTGTGAGACGTGGGAAGGGGAGTGAGACGTGGGAAGGGGAGTGAGGAAGGTGTGGGGAGACGTGGAAGGGGAGGCGGCGGGAAGGGGGAGCGAGACGCGGGAAGGGAGCGGACGTGGAAGGGGAGCGGTAAAGGTGACGGGGAGTGGGGGTGGTTAGAGTGGGAAGTGAGAAGATGTGGGAAGGGAGAGAGGTGGGAAGGGGAGTGAGAGGGAGGGGTGAGACGTGGAAGGGGAGACTGGAAGGGGGGGAGAGAGGAGGGGGAGCTGAATGGAAGGAGGGAGTGGAAAGGACGTGGTGGGGGGAAGGAAGGAGGAGAGGAGGATGGAAGGGAGGTGGAGAGGGGAAGGGGGAGTGGATGGAAGGGAAGGGAGGCGGGATGGGAGTGCCCCCGAATGGGGGAAGGAAGAGAGACCCAGGAGGGTGGTGGATGGAAGGACCACAGGGGGCAGCCCCACACAATGGAAGGAAGAAGTGGAGCAGGAGGGAAAGCGGGAATGGATGAAAGGTAGTGGTGGGGAGATGGAAGGGAGGGGAAGGAGAGGAAATGGAAGGAAAGTGGAGGAGCGCTGGAATGGACAGAGGAAAGGAAAGGTGCCAGGGCCCGGTTTGCTGGCCTTGGGCATGGCACGATTAGTGTGGATCCCCAATTTGCTTGCTAAGGCTTGTTTTTTTGAGTGTAGGCCAGCTGCCTTTTTAGGTAGGGACACTTTTTTTTGCACGTCTGCTGTAACTGGGTCATGTGAGTAATGTTAGGAAGGAAGGAAAGACGCCAATGGACACAAGATGGAAGAAATAATTTTAGTGGTGTTTTTGGTTGGTTTGTGGGAAGTGGTGGTAAAAAAACACTTATGTTTGAGATAGGGTGGTTATAAGTGTATTTAACAAACACAAGGAACGCACATGGGGGTTGTTGGCTGGGCATGGCACGATCAGTGTGATCCCTAAATGTGCCTGCGTCTGGTTGCAGTGTGAGTGCAGGCCAGCGGGGGACTTTGGAGGCAGGGACAATTGGGCTCTGGCACGGTTCAAGGTAACTGGGCCAAGTGTGAGTACGCCCTAAGAAGGCCTGAGAGACCGACTGGACTCTAGTTCTACTATGGAGAAACCTAGAGGGAGGTGATTGCCCTGATCCAGTGGTGCTTTGGTATGGACTTCTGTGGGAGTCATGGATCGGGTAAAACAAACACCATGTTTGAGCATAGGGTGGTTCATAAGTGTACTTGGTACCAGAACACCCAATGCCAACGTGTGCAGAACCTCATCAGTATATGAGGAAAGGGAAAGAGAGCTAGGGGTGCAGAGAAACTTTATATTAACCCTTTTCCACTGCAGAATCTAAACATAATTTTAAGAGTGTTGCTTAGGGAATGCAATTTGGATACTATTCATAATTTTAAGAGTGTTGCTTAGGGAATGCAAAATGGAAGGACACGGAATGACACCAGGTGACACTTCAGCTCAGCAGTGCTAATGAGAACTCTCACAGAACATTTTATACATTTTGTTAAGGTAAGAACATGTTGTTGGAACCACCAAAAGAGGAATAAAACAAACACCATAAACACCCCCCACACATGTAATACAAGCATGTCCAGGCTCCCTAAAAAGTTGTATTATAATGCTCCTTTTAAAAGAGCTAAAATTAACTGTTAAAAACAAAACATGGAGACACCCACACAGCTAAACAGTGCAGGGCAAACGGGAATAAATAATACACAACTAAGATAACATGAGTACAGAGGAGCACAAACAAACAAACAAACTATAAAGTACTTCAATGCGCTATCTGGGCTCTATTTTCCTAGCACTGCCATGGAATCCTTATCAGAGGAAATACATAAACAAACAAGAAGAGACTCACACTATAACATCAGTTGGGTCTATTGTTGTATGTCCTAAATTGACATTTCTGTGCTTTTAAGTGTACAATATCAGTTGTCCATTGTTGTATGTCCCAAATTCGATTACTTCTGTGCTTTTAAGTGTACATAATAAATGTCCCAACAGCGGATATACAGGAAGAGCCTAGTACTTATGCCTCACAAGGTTCTTAGAAGTTTAGAATAGAAGAAGCCAAAAATATAGTTCACGAAAGTTAAGTATGGAAGATGGCCCCTTCCGCCTGCCACCTAAAGGAAAATGGACTTGCAAACGCCTGGACAGCGGAAATGGAGGAGTTTATAAGCCAATAGGTAAGCCCTGCACCGCTCCATACATACAGCAGGCTACAAATAGGCCTAGCCTTGACAGGCTTAACGGAGTTAATGGATGGACCCGCTAAAGACTAGGGACTGACGCCCTGGAAGCTGTGCTCCAAACAGTGGAATGCGCTTCCTATTGCCTTATCGCCTCTGCAGTCCTTCTGTTGTGTGCGCCTTCCCATTACCTTATCGCTCTGCAGTCTCTGTTGTTAAACACAAAGAAAGAAGGCCGCTGTGGATAATTTGTTGATTCATTCATGTAAAGTGGCTTAAATGACTGTTTGGATCCTTTATGGTGGAAAGACACAGCCGTATGTGGTACAAATATATCTTGCAGCGACAGTGGCCTATTGCCTTACGTTTTTGTAGTGTTTTGTTGAAGTTTTAAAAAGCAGCTCTAGTTACTTAATTTGTTTGCTAAATTTGCTTTTTGATTCATTAATGTAAAATGTTGCCCTTTTAATGACTGTTTTTATTCTTTTATCTCTTTCTTATTGTTGTATAATTCACTCATGTTTTGTACAAATTTTCGTCTTGTGAAGCACTTTGTGATTCCTGTCTGTGAAAGGTGCTATATTGAATAAACTTATGATTATATAATATAATGAAGCAGTACCGCTTTGCATTTTATGCTACATATAATTATAACGCACCCCCCCTTTTGCATTTTTTATGCTACATATCTGAAACATCTTGTTTAATGAATGCAGTGGAAACAAAAATAACTGGAATCAGAAGCAATTGCAGTTTCTAAAAGTCAATTTAAGCATTGGCCTTCCCGCACGAGTGGTTCCTCCTTGTGTGCAAGTGCGCCCCCCCCCCCACAACAAAAAAAACCTTTTTAATTAACCTTTTAAATCTAATAATACCAATAATACAACCCAACAATGGAAGGACTATAATGAATGACTATTTTGGTCTTTATGAGTTTCATACACTTTCTGTAATAAAACAAATAAACCTCCCACTCACAACATCCTACACTGGTGGGGACCATGGGAAACGAACTCTTATCAAAAAGGGCCTCGCGGGTCTAATTGTGTGTCTGTTTAGGGTCCTTCACGGATAAAGCGTTGCAAACAGTGGCGTCAGTGCGTCTAATCTGTGTTTGCTTTAGGGTCCTTCACGCGATAAAGGTTGGGGAACTACTGGTGTACAGCCCAAAGTTTAAGGTTAATTGTGTCTGTTTAGGGGTCCTTCACGTGATAAAGGTTGGGAACTACTGGTGTACAGCCCAAAGTTATGGGTGCCTGCAATAGAAAAGGGTTTTAAGTGCCTCCTCAACAGTACTGGACTATCCACTCATTGCTTGGATTCCTACGTTTGCGAGATGTTCACCATGCTGCATGCTCTGTCTCCTTTTACATAGAACTTTAAATAATGTTTTCAATAACACTCCATTCATGCATAAAACAAAGTTAGTTAGTACAGCAACACAATGAGCAAAACAATGCATTCAACTTATTTTCAGTATGATGTCATTAGAAAAAAATCTGGATAAAGGGAAACTGTGATAAGCATTTTAAACATTGTAAATCATTCAGTGTCAGGGCCTGTAGCCTTAATTCTGCCATTGACACATTTTACCAATACCAATTTGAAGCTTTAAAATAAAGTGTGTTCAGTGTAATTACTGAGTAACATCCCAGTGCTTCTTGTGTTATCTTGATTTGATTTGGATTCTGCCCACATTGTGACTGGATGTTGATATGCAAATCCAACGCGGTGCAGCCCCGACCAAGTGAAGCGATGAGGAATACCCTACACAGGACCGCTATGTACAAGGCAAGGGTCACATGACAGAGGGAGACAGATGAAAGCGTCTGCAGACTTGCTAACTAGGCTAACGTTAGGCTACTGTAGAAAGCTTGTTGGGAGACTTTCTTTAAGTGGGGGGTCACACAGATGACATTTCACCTGGCTGAGATTTGATCACAGTGCGATTAAACAACTTGCAGATCTTTGAACAATGCTAATAAAAAATAGTATTTAAATGGAACTTGTACCTTTAGTTAACTTAAATACCAACCCAACAATGACTATCCCAACATGAAAAAGACAGTCAGCAGCTTGCCTCTACTACTCTACCTAATCAAACTTTAACAAACATCTAATCTTTGATACAATTGCTAATATTCAATCCAATTAGCTATTTTTCAAATACTGTTGTTACAAAAATAGAAATTTGATGGTATTTCATGTTTTACACAAACATCATAAAGGCTTCAGTATGCTTGAAACAAAGTACTCAGATCATTTAACAGCATCTGAAACCAAGACATTGATTGCGTCCGAAATTCCATACTAACATGCTATTTAGTGGCCTAGGCTAAAACAATATGTGAGATTTAAGTACGTCTGAAATCTTAGTATGAAACCACTAGTACGTGAATTGCATACTATTTCCAGTGGAACATTACAGTATGCAAACACTGGACACTACGCCGGCATCAGTATCCCACAATGCACTGCGGTAGTAACGAAAACGTTTATAACAGACAAAAGGACAGCAGCCAAGGAGCTTAATTTACATTTTTACATATAAAAATCTGTAATTTTGTCCCCTGCGACTGTTGATCTAGTTGCTTTCCTTTTTAAGTAATTTAAGCGTTATCTGGTAATGCTGCTAGAGTGGAGGTCGGCATAGGTTTCCATGGTTACGCGTCTCCAACGGCAAGGAGGCCCTCAGGAAGTGACGTTGAAAATGACAGCTTTGGTGTGTCCATTGAGTATGTTGTGCTTAGTATGCGATTTCAGACGCAACCAGTAACTTTCCGAAAAATCCAACAATCACGTCCACTTTTGCGGTGGGAGGTGTGGAAAGGTCACTTTTCATTTATACATCCAACCAAGTGCAACGCCACAAACGCTTCGCCACCATCTGTGTGTCATCACCACTAGTAGGATCTGTCGTGTCGAGGCTGCGAAAAGAGTTGTTGGAGAGAGATCAGAGAGGCAGTCGGACAGAGACTGTGACAGCAGGCTTTTTTTAACCCACCGTTGGGTGTGGCCGTTTGGAAGAGTTGCTGTTAGCAGTGGTCAGACAACACATCATACGATCTGCTTTGTTCAAAGCATACTCAGGCCGTAGCTCCCAGACATGTGGAATGACCTACGAAGATTTAATCGCAGTTTACAAATTGCTGTAAAAAAATAACAGCTATACCTCCAAATTAACCTTCAAACTCTTGTATACCCACTTTGTTGAGAAAGAAGTCATGGTACATAATTACGATCGTATAACAGCGAGTAAACAAGTGAAAGCATGTTGTGGGTATATAGTGTGCCTGGAACAGCCAGTGCCGGAGCTGCAGACTGGAGGTGATAGCTGGTCTCTGTGCTGAGTCTCTGTGCCATCATTCACTGTCCAGCTCCTTGTCCTGTGGGGAGGGACTCTCTCTGGCTGGCAGGAGGTCGTAGTGACAGGGAATGTGGCTGTTTTTCGGTAGATCGTATGGATCTTGACCAAACTGGCCGTTGCTGTCTCCACTCAGCTGGATGGCATTCACAGTCGGCTCTGAAATCAAAGACAGGCGTCGTTGGCAGTTGCAGGAGGGATACAAGTGCAAAGCTGTAAACTTAAAGTAAACGGTCCAACATTTTGAAAATGTGAGTAGCACTAGCATAGCCTCATCGATGCTGTGGATTTTGTTACGGTTCGGTGGCGTGGGAAGGTTGTAAGAGCAACGAGCGGTTGTATGTACCGGCAATCCGTTTTCACTCCCAACTTCTTAACCCTCATGCCCTCTTCGGTCATTTTTGTACATTTTTCTCAAGTTTTTTTTTTCATTTTGTGATCATTTTTGCTGTGTTACTTCTTATGGCATGACATTTTGTAGGAATCCTTCTTTTCAGTCAAATTTTTTAAATCCAGTGTTTTTTACTCTTACATGTCTTTTATACTTAAATGATTCATTTTGTACCCTCTGGACACCTTCGAGGCAAAAATGTCCACGCACACAAAAACTGTTATTAAATCATCATATATCAATATTTTTTTCTGCTTTTTTTTCATGAATCACTTAAACAACTTCTTACCTAATCAAAACCACAAAACATTCAATCATTTTCAGGATTTTAACCCTTTAAATGCCAGTTTATGTATTTGAAGTATGTCATTTTTTAAAAAAAAAAACACAAAATGATTTTTTCCCATATAATGAATAATATGTAGATGGGGGGCTTTGGTGGTGATTAGAGGCTTGGATATGTCAAAGATAAGCAACAAAACTGATTTGATTGCATTAGTATTTTTTATGTAATTCCAGATACTCCCTCTGAAGAACCTTCGAGGCAAAAATGGCCCCATTGACTTCCATTATAACCACATGTTTTGATCTCACTGCCTTTACAGTATAAAACCATGCATTCTGTAATGTCAGCATTTCATTTGGAAAAAAAACTAGTCATATTTGACATTTTTAAGGTATTTCACCAGATTCAACCATTTTGCCCTTGTAGGCCAATGCATGAAATTATAGTTATATTATGGAGCTGTGTGTGTGTTGTGTTTTTTTTTTTTGTGTGCATTGCGTGGCGCGTATGTGTGTGTGTGTATATGTGTGTGTATGTGTGTCTGTGTGTGTGTGTATATATGTATATTTGTGTGTGTCTGTGGGTGTGTGGGTGGGTGGGTGTGTGTGTGTGGGTTGGGGGTGTGTGTGTGTGTGTGTGCGTGTATGTGTGCGTGTTGTGTGTGTGCGTGTGTGTGGCGTGTGTGTGCGTGTGTGTGTGCGTGTGTGTGCATGCATGTATGTATGCATGTCGTGTGTGAGAGAGAGTTTGTGTAAATCTGTAAACAAACAATGATAATTTTAGTGGTGAAAGCAAAGCACCTTACTTTAGCCAGTTATATTATGGAGCCGTTTTTTTTTTTTTGTTTTTGTGTGTGTGTGTGTGTGTGTGTGTGTGGTGTGTGTGTGTGTGTGTGTGTGTGTGTGTGTGGCATGCGGGTTCTGTGGGAGAGAGTTTGTGTAAATCTGGGTGAAAAAAGGGCTTCTTTTGAAGGATGCATTTCATGTGTCTTTGAAGGAACGCGGTTTAATAAAAACATTGTCTCCTGCATTTGTTGTAAACAAAACCAACTATTAGTGTGTTGATGCACCTGGCTCTAGAGAAGGAGAAAGACCTGGAGCAGAGAGAAGGAGCCTTTATCTTCCAGCCAACTGCAGGACTCATCTGAAGATGACACAAGTTTCTGGAGTCTGACAAAATGGTCACTGGTGTCCTCCAACTCTGTGAGTGCCTCTAACCCTTCCTCTGAAAGTGGAGAGGACACTGAAGATCCTGTCCATCCTAACATTGAATGGACAGTGAAGAATTGGCAAGTCTGGTCTCCATCTAATACTGAGACGCTCGCAACATTCAAGCAACGCCGGGCATGATGTCAGAGCCCACGAGATATGCCATATCAAGAATCCATGATGTGGCATCCTTCTTCCACCTTTTCTTCACTCTTGACTTGATCAGCGGATTCAGGAAATGACAAACCTACACGGGAGGTGTTCAATCTCAGGATGGAGTGATGTGGATGCTCAAGAGATTTTAACATACATGGGACTTCACACTTGGCTGGTGTGTACCGGTCCAAAGGGGAATCCACCCGGGCCTCGTGGGATGTCCATAGTGGGAGACCAGTCTTCAGGGCCACCATGTCCCACAAACCATTTGAAATGATAAGCGCCAGTTTACAGCAAATGCAGGACACAATGTTTTTATTCGAACGTCTTCAAAGACACATGAAATGCATCCTTCAAAAGATGCCTTTTTTCAGCCCTAAAATGATCATTGCTTGCTTACAGGTTTACGCAAACTCTCACACACACACATACACATATACACACACACACACACACACACACACACACACAAACACACATACACACACACACACGAACACGAACACAAACACACACACACACACACACACACACACACACACACACACACACACACACACACACACACACACACACACACAGCTCCATAATATAACTATAATTTCATGCATCTGCCTACAAGGGCAAAATGGTTGAATCTGGTGAAATACTGTAAAAATGTCAAATATGACTAGTTTTCTTCCAAATGAAATGCTGATATTACAGAATGCATGGTTTTATACTGTAAAGGCAGTGAGATCAAAACATGTGGTTATAATGGAAGTCAATGGGGCCATTTTTGCCTCAAAGGTGTCCAGAGGGAGTATCTGGAATTACATAAAAAATACTAATGCAATCAAATCAGTTTTGTTGCTTATCTTTGACATATCCAAGCCTCTAATCCCCACCAAAGCCCCATTCCCTATGATTTATTTTATGGAAAATAATTAATGTTTTGTTGGGTTTTTCATAAATAATTGTTACTTCAAAGATTTAAAACTGGCATTTAAAGGGTTAAAATCCAGAAAATTATTAAACTTTTGGTAGTTTTGAGCAATTTACAAGTTGTTTAAGTGATTTATGAAAAAAAAGCAGAAAAAAATATTGATATATGATGATTTAATATCAGTTTTTTGGACATGTACATTTTTGCCTCGAAGGTGTCCAGAGGGAGTATCTGGAACTACATAAAAAATACTAATGCAATCAAATTAATTTTGTTGCTTATCTTTGACATATCCAAGCCTCTAATCACCACCAAAGCCCCATCTAGATATTATTCATTATCTGGAAAAAAAATCATTTTTTGTGTTTTTTGTAATAAAAAATGAAATACTTCAAATACATAAACTGGCATTTAAAGGGTTAAAATCCTGAAAATGATTGAATGTTTGGTAGTTTTGATTAGGTTACAAGTTGTTTAAGTGATTTATGAAAAAAAAGCAGAAACAAATATTGATATATGATGATTTAATAACAGTTTTTGTGTGCGTGGACATTTTTGCCTCGAAGGTGTCGAGAGTAAGTTTTTTTAAGGAGGGCATGAGGGTTAAATACTGAAGCTTGGTCAGTGTCTCTCAGCGTCAGATACCGACGCAAAAATCCCCCTTAAGCATTTGTATGGAACGCACCGAGCAGAGCAGCAGCTACGTGACGCTTGAAGATGACGTAGTATTAAGAGAGACAACGGTAGTTAGTATGAAAGACCAAAAATCCTTGTAAGGAGGTTGGTTGGGGGAGTGGATGGGTCAAACAACACAGGACTTTCACCCAGGAGACCCGGGTTCATGTCCTGTTCTTGTCCCGCGTGTCCCTGAAACATACATTTTGTAACCCTACCCACCATCTTTTTCTGAACCTAACTATACCATTCTTGTGCTGCATGTCGGTTAAACGTACGTCCCAATCCACAGCGCCAAAAAGTGACGCCAAGAGTCCCGACCAAGCACATCTAAATATGACGCTTACAGAGACTTTTTGCGTCAATAACAAAGCCAAGCGTCGCTTTTTGACGCGATGGGAGTGAGAATGTTTGTCCCGGTCTGCAATCACTCTCCCTACTGCAAACCGGTTTTTGACCCTCGCTAGCCACATTGGTGGTACTGTTAGCCGCAACAATTAGCATCACCGACGTCAAATAACTTTCTAATTCTATTCGTCATTTATGTTTACAATCTATTTCGAATTTTGTGACTCTTGGTTGGTCTATCCTGTACACGTGACATCTATTGCACGTCTGTCCGGTCTGGGAGACAGATCCCTCCTCTGTTGCTATTCCTGAGGTTTCTTTCATTCTTTCCCTGTAAAAGTTTTTTGGGGACTTTTCCCTTACTGATTTTAGGGTCTTATGTTGAGATTGTAAAACCCCTTGAGGCAAATTTGTGATTTAGGGCTATATAGATAAAAATGACCACTATGTAGTTAAAGGTGCTGTAGGTAGGATTGTGAAGATCCAGGACTTTACCAAAATATGTGAACATCGACAACTTCTCAGTCCCTCTCCCCCCTTTCTGCTGAAGCCCAAACAGTCTCCTAAGCTCCTCCTCCCACAAGGGAGAATGAATGCATGTGCATGAGCAGTGATTGACACGCAGTTAGATACCCCCCCTGGCCCTGATTGGAGGATCTGAACAGGGAGTGGTGGATTTTTGCAAGTTGCACTACAGGCTGTAGGTGATGCCAGAGGAGCCAGAGTTTTAGTCTTACAGTCTTACCTACTGCACCTTTAATGCAATTGAAGCATACCCTTCTCCACAGCGCTGCAGAGGAAGGTCTGGCTAGTCCATACAGCATTCCGGGATGGGAGAAAAACGTGCTCTGGTTTATTGCCATTTCTTTAAACCAATCATAACTGTCTTGGGCGGGGCTATGTGCCGGACGGAGCCACGGTGCCTCTGCTAAATAGTCTCAGGAAGGAACTTGTTTTGGTGGAACATGTGGACGTTCAAAAGTAGTTTTAGTCGTGCAACAGAAAACTCAGATTGGACAGATAGTCTAGCTAGCTGTCTGGATTTACCCTGCAGAGATCTGAGGTTAGAACGCCCACACAGAGACAGAGAATGGGGATGGCCATGCGGCTGAAAATGAGGGACATCCGGTGGAATTTCCGGCAGCACCTGAACAGTCCCGGAAATGAAACGTTGTTGATATAGACTGGCTCCTTACCAACTTCGTACACATTCCGGTTATTGGTCGGGCTGCTGTTGCTGATCTCGGCGTAAGGTGAATCCCGTCTGGCCGGTGACTTCATTTCCACGTAGCCACACTCTGTGTTTTTGGCTGTCAGCAGGGGAGGGTCCTTTATTGTGGCGTATGGGTTTTCAGAGCTTTCGAGGGAACAGGAGCTGGCGTGATAGAGCGTGCCCTTCAGATCTGGATAGCACGGGCAGAGGAGACAGTCAGAGGGCAATTCAGCAATCAAATCAGCAGTTCATGATGTATTTGTATATGATAAGATATTTTTTTTATTTACGTGTCATGCCACTAAGTGGCCCATCCCATACGGAATTACATGACACCAATACAAAAATCATTTCACCAACAGCTTCCGCTCCAATGACCACACACAACATACTCTACTTTGTGAAAAATAAATAATAAATAATATAGAAAACATATTACCGCAGGCGCAGCCACAACACAATAGTGTAACCCATACATTGTCCAACTAGAACTAAACAGTTCATACATCGATACAAAGCTGTCTTCCTTTTAACACATGCTTGTTCTAAAAAAGTCTGCAAATAAAAACGTTTTACCAAACTAACTATATCCTGCCTCATCTCTTTTACTTCAACTTTGGTAAATAATTGCAATCTTAAATCATGATAATATGGACAATACAAAGCAAATAAACTTCCTTTTCAATTTGATTGAGATCACATAAATAACCGAGTCTGTCTGTCTGTCTCACTTCCTCAGTGCAGGACCAGTGAGGATGCTGCTTGAATCTTTTGAGGCCCTGGGGGTTTTTGGGCTTGTATAATAGTGTGGAGTCATAAAGTAATATAAATGATGTTGACATTTTCTATTTTCTTACACATTTTAGTGTTATAACACAAACAGTAATGCAAAGTATGAAATTGTTGCTCTTTGATTTTTTTGTGAGGACTCTTGTGTTTATTGTGATATTTTCTCCTGTATTAATGGATAAGGTATCAGCAGGTTTTGGAAAAATGCCTGTCTACAAATGCTCTATATACATTTTTGTGTGCATTCATTATACAGAGATTAACATCCATCTACTATGGAGCGCTCCGGTATAATATATATATATATGTATATAGTTTATATTGAAGTTTAAGCGCTATCTATCAAGGGTGTAACTTTGGGTTCAACATTGGGGGGCGGGGGTTGAGATCTCCAACTATCTAGGGAGGTCCCAGGATCTGCATGGATTGAGAAAAGGGACAAAAACATTGCAAAAACATTGTCGGAAGTTGTTGATTGGTGCAGTAAAAACCTCCTACAAAAGATGGCTTCTCAGGATGGAACACCATTTGCCTGAAGATGGTCTAGTACCCAGACATTGCCACCTATTAAACTTTATATATTTTTTGCAAGTTAGACAGTGTGCAGGAGTTTCTTTGCAACTTATAAGTGCAGGACCTACCTCGTAGCGATCTCCCCATGTATCTCCTGTCAACTCCATAGGCTCCTGATATGAAAACAAAATGGAAAATTAGGAAGGTCAGAGAACAGTTGAAGCAAACATTACGTAAGAGACTATTACAGCAAGAGCAGGCTGGGATTTTCTAAAGAAAGTGTTCTTCATATCAGCATAAATTAAGAACTGTGGTTATAATAGAGCAAAAGTCTCCCATCCACGCCAATTTAAATGCAAATACAACAGATTTGCCAGAAAGGTGTTGTCAGATAACTACACATCTCCATCCACAGCAGTGGTATTGTCTATCTATCTATTGTCATTATTGATTTTTTTAAGGAGCGAAAATAAAAATATTCTACAGTAAGGGACATGTGATAAAGGCATGTATCAGGATTTCAGTCATATCATGTCATTCTGATTTATAAATGCTCTAACTTTGAAAATGTTCCTTGGAATAAAAAATATGCTAAAATGAGTGTCTGAATCAGTTAGAGCAAACTTTGAGTGCAGCTCCTCTCTTACAATATTTCCAATCATACAATGAATGAATTAATCTTTAGGCCCTATTTTAACGATTGCGTGAAGCGCATGTACGAATCCACTTCTGCTAGTTTGACGGCAGAAAAAAGGGTCCGTGCGCCGGGTGCATGGTTCTAAAGGGTTGTACTTATGTTCAGGAGAAGAAACTGATCTGCTCGTGCGTGAAGTGATCATATCATAATACTATTTCACATTGTAATATTTTTATTTGTAATCTTCTGCATGTGTGTGTGCTGCTGTGCGTCCCTGTGTGTGTAACAAGCATAGTGTGCACGCGCTGTGCACGAGCCTAGGAGCATTTTACTAATGCTCTGTTAAAATAACAATGATATGCTGCGTTACTGACTTTAGACCAGGTTTTTGTTGGTCAAAGGCACGATCACTTTCCGCTGCCTCAAGATAGCAATACTCCCAGAATGCACCTGAACACACCTCCCTGTAAGACCAGCACGCCCAGAATGCACGTGAACACACCTCCCTGTAAGACCAGCACGCCCAGAATGCACCTGAACACACCTTCCTGTAAGACCAGCACGCCCAGAATGCACCTGAACACACCTCCCTGTAAGACCAGCACGCCCAGAATGCACCTGAACACACCTCCCTGTAAGACCAGCACGCCCAGAATGCACCTGAACACACCTCCCTGTAAGACCAGCACGCCCAGAATGCACCTGAACACACCTCCCTGTAAGACCAGCACGCCCAGAATGCACCTGAACACACCTCCCTATAAGACCAGCACGCCCAGAATGCACCTGAACACACCTCCCTATAAGACCAGCACGCCCAGAATGCACCTGAACACACCTCCCTATAAGACCAGCACGCCCAGAATGCACCTGAACACACCTCCCTATAAGACCAGCACGCCCAGAATGCACCTGAACACACCTCCCTATAAGACCAGCATGCCCATGGGCCACAGATGGGTGCAGGTGCATTTGCTAATTAAACGACGTGGGCGCTGGACGGGAAACTGACAACTGCGTCGGTCTTAAACTAGCAAAGACTCTTGGGTCGGGCTTTGCGCTGTGTTGGGTGCAGGATAGGACCCATTGTTTCTTTTTCATTTAATTTGAAAATAATTGTTGTACTCATACAGCAGTGATGTCAATGAGACAGGAAATAAGAGCAGTCAACAAAGTGGATCATCAGGTGAAAGATAAATGAGGAACACCCTATTGAGCATCAAGTGATACAAAATCACATAAACTAACAAAAACCTTTCTGACAAGTATGATCAAAACCAGCCCATCACTACACCAGAGAGATATAGATTAACACTGACCAATGTAGCACTCTGATCTAAGGGAATGACTTCTCACTTTATTGGCATCAACATCATTTGCATTTACAGCTTTAAATACTGTAGGTCACATGTGTCAAACTCAAGGCCCGCGGGCCGAACCCAGCCCCTCGCAGATTTTGATCCGGCCCGCATATTAATTTAGTTTCAGAATACATTTTGGACCGCCTTAATATTTGCCAAACCAAAAAGACAGGAAACTGTTTTTTCAGACTGTAATTACTCGACACAGAAATCCCCCCAGAAGCAGATAGTTTTCATATTCAGGCTGTTAAACAGGTTGCTGGGAGTCAGCTGTCTGGTAGCTGCTTTTAAAAATGTAATCATTGTTTTGCTGAGTTGCTTAATTCTATGATGGCTATGGAACTTTTTTGCTGACTTTTTTAGAGCATTGTTGATCAAACTGTATGTGAAGACTATATGAGAAATGCAATAATACAGGCAAAGATATTTGACTTTTTTGGAATAAAACCATGTCAATAAACTCATTGAAGTCAACTCAACATGTCCGGCCCTGGATGTGATTCTCATTTTCCATTGTGGCCTTTAGAGAAGTTGAGTTTGACACTCGTGCTGTTGGGGTTTTTCTGTGCTATGGTTGGCCAACTAATGCATTCAGGCATGTTCAGCAATAATTAGTGCCCCCTGGAAACTTATTTTGTATCATAACTCAGTTCTGTTTGCTCTTTACAATTTGTTTTCTGTATTTGCAGCATGCTTTTTTATGCCTCATATGTATATATGCCTTGTGGTTTTTTCTATTTGCCATGCTGTTACCTATTTGTCTAATTTTTCTGACCCGGAAGAAAAAGAATGGATGGATTTTTCCCTAAATGTATGTATACATTGTCAAAGTGATGAGATCCTTTTTGTTTTAATTAGCTTATGTTTCATCCGTTTGCATGTGTTTTCTTAATTGCAGCTCTCTCCCAGCCAGCACACAGCCAATCAGATTGAGTTTTCAATCCAGTGTGTCATTCTTTCTTTAGCAGATTTCAACAGAACAGTATTGACGTCCTTATTGGAATCCATGAGCTGTAACCGCGGCGGTAACCCTATCTATGAGTGCACTATAATGTATTCCATGTCTCACCCAGTTCATTGAAGCAGTCTTCTTGTTTCCAGTCTGCCGGCAGTGTGCCAGTGTGCTCAGCTAGAGTCGCCCTCTTTCTCTGATCTACATTCTTCAAGTTCACAAACAGCTGGCTGCTCTTGGCCTGCAACATTAAGGGACAAACATCACATGGAATATGAATCAATAGACACATTCTGTCGTGAATATGTTACATTCCATTATGTGAAAACTCTGGACAAAGCCTCTCTCATCTGTTTTAATTGGTATCATACATTTGTTTGATAAATTCTTGTACTTTTTTTCAAACCAATCCAACCAATGCTCCTTTACTCTGGAGCTTCTTTCTTATTCTTGTACTCTCATGTCATCTAAGTGAATGGAGCGATGGTTAGACAATGTATATATTTCTGAGTCTCATTAAACTTTTAAAACACTGTAAAATTGAACCCTGCTGCGTGTCACTTTGTTCTCCGAGCGCTCGCCACTGCTTTCAGAATCCACTCTGGTCTAGGAAACAAACCGCAAACAATCGTGATCAGATTGTTTCATAACACATTATTTATGGAATTCTTACTTGTTCTATCTCTTTGCCTCTCTACAGACCCAATCACAAGGTTTGTTATCAATAAGTTGCGGGTAGAATCCTCCTGCGTACTGTACAGACGTCTCTGAGCAAACGGAGACGAGGAACAGCTGGATCTACTCTCATCTCCTTCATCTAAAATGCATGTTTGATGCTTTCATATGTCGAACAGTAGCAATCATATTACCAATAAAGATGATAGAACCATGACTAGAAAGTCACGCTGATCCGGTCCATACA
Source organism: Perca fluviatilis (assembly GCF_010015445.1). Lineage (NCBI taxonomy): Eukaryota > Metazoa > Chordata > Actinopteri > Perciformes > Percidae > Perca > Perca fluviatilis. The sequence continues at coordinate 1,053,358 of NC_053128.1, forward strand.
GTCTCAAAGTCCACCTCCCTACCTTTCCATATGGGCCATTGTTAACATGCGGGGGCCCAACGCACTGGGTCAGAGTATGGTAGCTGGGGTTGGAGAAGTAGTTGCTGGGGTGGGCCTCGCATGCCGGAGCGTGAGCATCTGAAAAATGACAAGGTGACAAGAACTCTTAACGAGAAGTTCATCAGGTTTTAATACTCCCCACAGTGACTGTGTGTACAGTCTTTCATTTACTGAATATGGGACCATCATGTGTGGTCGCCATATTTACATTGTTTCATTCACTGTGTATGACCCACATATTGTATGTTGTTTATGGTCTCAATTATGTTGTTTGTTGATTATTGTGTTGTGCACTTATATTGTAGGTGGTGGGCATTTTCACCCCGCACTAAAGCACTTATTTCGATTCACAAAGTAACTTTAGATTTGGTAACTGCAGTGCTAGTTGTATTTTAAGTGTGGAGGAATAAATCATTGCAATATAATCTGGAGTCCCATTGTGTTTATGCATCTCTCTGTGTTTAGTCCCTCGCGGCAGCACTTTGTTGGCCTGCTTACAGCCCCAAATCACTGTGATCAGGGGCTCTGCAGTGGAGATGTCTTTGTTCAATGTGGGTTACTGAAAAGGAGAAGATGACTGAAAAGGAGAAGATAACCAAGCCTTTTTGGCAACTTGCTTCATGCTGTCTTCACTGTCAACGATCTCTATCGATATCAGAATGTTGTAGGGAAACACACAACAGACCACATGTTTCCCATACGGTATCTCTGGCACTGTAGTACAGACATGCAGTTACATATTTTTATATATATATATATATATATATATATATTTTTTTTTTTTAACCTGTCTGTTTATAATAACAGTGTTTATAGTGTACATATTATTACTATTATTATTATTATTATTATTATTATTATTATTATTATTATTATTATTATAAGTCTTATTCGATTTCTCATAATACTTTTTGAATATTTTTCATCTAATGTGTATTTGTCTTAATCTGATGTGTGTGATTTTTTTGGAGCTGCTGTAATAAGGGACTTTCCTCAGTTTGGGATTAATAATCTTATCTTTTCTTATTTTAGATCATTTTCAAAATAGTGTTTAACTGTTTAAAAGCCATATGACAATCAAGGAGAAAGGACTGATGGTCCAACCTGAGGACAGAGCTGCCTAACATGCCTGGAATGTGGGCCTGGAACAATTATTACATAATTGTCAATTCTTTTTTTTTTTTTTACATAATCACGGTTTCTTTGTTTAACCGCAAAGAATTGCTAACATGAGCTAAGGTCTTAAAGCAACACTAAAGTACTTTTCCCGCTTCAGTCCCCTACAGGTTGGAAGAATTGTCTATTACCGCTGTCGTAATGTGTCATGATGTCTTAATCAAACTACAGATCCGCTACCCAATCTGGCAAACTTGCATAATGTAATGTAATGGACACTTTCACTTCCAACCTGTAGGGGGGCCGAAGCAGTAAAAGTTCTTTAGTGTTGCTTTAAGGCGTATGACTGATAATTGTTGATTTTATTTAGATAAGCCAAATTGTAATTATATAAGTGATTATCTGCTGATCTGTGCATCACCTTATCTTTCTCAGTAGTTGGAGTTTGCTCAGTTGTCGTGGAGTTCTAAATGTTCAGATAAGACTTGTTGAGAGTACGCCTGTAACAATTATTACATAATTGTCTAATTGTCAATTTTTTTTAAAATAATCACAGTTTCTTTGTTTAACAGCAATAAACTGCTAACATGAGCTAAGGTCTTAAGACGTATGACTGGTCATGTTGATTTTATTTAGATATGCCAAATTGTAATTATATAAGTACGGAGCCCCCCTGGTCCCACTTTGTCAAAAAAATTATTTATAACTATCTTGTGGCCTCAAGATACTATCTCGTGGCCTCAAGATGCTATCTCGTGGCCTCAAGATGCTATCTCGTGGCCTCAAGATACTATCTCGTGGCCTCAAGATACTATCTCGTGGCCTCAAGATGCTATCTCGTGGCCTCAAGATACTATCTCGTGGCCTCAAGATACTATCTCGTGGCCTCAAGATACTATCTCGAGGCCTCAAGATAGTATCTCGAGGCCTCAAGATACTATCTCGTGGCCTCAAGATAGTGTAGAGATGTAGTGTAGTGCAATACTTCACATTCTGTGCAATATTCTCTGTTTTAATATTCAGTGTGCAATATAGTTTGGTGCAGTTCTGCTTCTATTTATTTACTAGTACTGTTCATCACAATTCTGTTAATACAGTAATGTAAATCTTGTAGGCTGCATATCCATAGTTTTTTTATAGCCTATATTTATACTTTCTACATGTATATATGTCACAAAGTGAAGCCAGGCAGCCAGAGTTTTCTTATGTTGTATATAGTGTGGTGTTTCGGGTGTTTTATGTTGTATATAGTGTGGTGTTTTGGTTTGCCTGGCACAGAACTGAAGACTCCTCCCAGCGCACCTGAGGCCGATCTCATCCGGAGAGATGCTGGAGGAACACGGAACGTTGGCGACGGAGCACAGATAGACGGGCAGGACAGCGGAGCGCCGATCCTCCAAACATCCACAGCTGTCCTCCGGCTCTGGCTCCGCTGTCCTGCCCGTCTATCTGTGCTCCGTCGCCAACGTTTCTTTTTCGCTCTCTATCCGCTCCTCTTTCCTCCTTGTGTCTCAGCCATTCATTATCAAAATGTGGAGCGCGTTCCGTGTTCCTCCAGCATCTCTCCTGATGAGATCGGCCTCAGGTGCGCTGGGAGGAGTCTTCAGTTCTGTGCCAGGCAAACCAAAACACCACACTATATACAACATAAAACACCCGAAACACCACACTATATACAACATAAAACACCCGAAACACCACACTATATACAACATAAAACACCCGAAACACCACACTATATACAACATAAAACACCCGAAACACCACACTATATACAACATAAAACACCCGAAACACCACACTATATACAACATAAAACACCCGAAACACCACACTATATACAACATAAAACACCCGAAACACCACACTATATACAACATAAGAAAACTCTGGCTGCCTGGCTTCACTTTGTGACATATATACATGTAAAAAGTATAAATATAGGCTATAAAATATGAAGAATTATCTCATGGCTTGAGGCCTCAAGATACGTATCTCGTGGCCACGAGATAGTTATAATTAATTTGTTTTGACAAAGTGGGACCAGGGGGCTCCGTATATAAGTGATTATTGGTCAGACTATATATTTTTATTATTATTTTGATTGTTAGTTTTTGGCACTTGATCCTATACACGTTCATAGCAACAAAAATGCCGGGGGGTGGGGGACATGTTTTCATAGGCTGTGTATTTGTGTTATTATATTATCTGGGTCACATGACAGATATATAATGGCTGTTTCTCAGGTGGTAACAGCAATCGCCTACCGATCGGAAGCTTGGTGGTTCGATCCCTGGCCCTGCAGTTTCATGTCAAAGTGTCCTTGGCCAAGAAACTGAACCCTGAATTGCTCCTAATGCTGCGCCATCGGTGTGTGAATGTTTATCTGATGAGCAGGTGGCACCTTGTACGGCTGTCTTGGCCACAGCGTGTGAATGTGTGTGAATGGTGAGTGGTTCCTGTACTATGTAAAAGCACTTTGAGTAGTCATTAAGACTAGAAAAGCGTTATATAAATACAGTCCATTTAAAATACAGTCCATTATAACCAAAAGATGTATCCTGGGATTCACTCAAAACTTCAATTTGTTTAAAAAAGTAATAAATAAATAATTGTTAATTTGACTGAAACAATTATATTGTTAATCGCAATTCTTTCTGAGACAATGAATTGTACAGCAACATCTGGAATTGTTCCAGCTGTAGTGGGACGTACACATGACTGATCTGAGTGCAGTTTGAGCCGGTGGTGTACCTGCGATGCTATAATCAGCCGGGACCCTCAGAGCCGGAGTGTAGCTCACAGCGGGCATTCTCGGCTCCTTGCCCTTCTGTTTCTTCCTGTAGATGATGAAGAGGAGCAGGAGGAAGAGCACCAGCAGCACCAGGACGATGATCCCCGCTATGGCTCCAATCTGGTACGTGTCCACGTGCATGGCTGCGCTGGTCAAACTGTTGAGGCTGCCCACCACCACACCAGCTGCACACACCAGGACGTTAGAGGCCTTAGAGTTCTGACTAAATCAGGGGTGTCAAACATATGGCCCATGGGCCAGAACCGGCCTTCCAAAAGGTCCAATCAGGCCCACTGGATGACGTAATTCAAGTAATTCATTCCAATTCCAAATGTACCACTTTAATCTCAGAGAATATCTGAGTTCTTTTCCTGTAAATTTACGACTTCAATCTTAGAAATTCTGAGTTTTTTCTCAGGATATTACCCCTCTCTCCCAGATCTGTAACATGATTATTTTTCCTACAATGGCTTCAGAACGCTGTCGGAGCAGAAGCAACTAGTGTTTGCCAACATCAAGCTGACAAGAAACTCTGTGGCAGATCAAGTTTCTGATCTGTCTGGAGAGGTCTACTGGGACAGATGGGAGATGTGGCCCATAAACTAAAATGAGTTTGACACCCCTGGTCTAAATTAATTTTAGTCTAATAGTTGTTCTATCAAAGGAGGAGATGACTGTCAATAGCCTCGTTCATACAGAGATTGTGCAGTGCTGCCATAAAGGAGGTCCACCACTAAACTAGGTAACGCAGCGCGATGCTGCTCCAGAGTTTGAGTTAAGATCACACGCTGGCATTGCGAAAGCAAAAGTGACACGACGCATGACATAGGCTGCATCCCATGTCTCTTATTTGATAGCTCCTCGATTCCTTGGTTGACCCAGAAGTTGTTCTGTCCTTCCTCGGTGAAGGTCGTCTCAAAGCTCTTATTTCTGCCCCAAGGCCCGAGGAGGGATCATCGAGGAGCTAGCAGAGGAAAGGACGTCTCATCCTTCTAAAACACATTTCCTCGGTTCCACCTCCTCCCATGATTTCCTCGCGTCTCTACCGGGCCTCCTTGGTAGGAGGGACTAAGACACAAGGAAGGGAGGCAAGTGGAGGACTTGAGGAGGCAATTTAAGGGACATGAGGTACAGCTATAGTCTCGCTGTGGAGTAAGCTACACCACAGATGCATTCTGGGATAGGAGAAAAAAACACTCTGGGTTGTTTGCATTTCTTTAAACCATTCACAATCGTCTTGGGCGGTGCTAAACTCCAGACTCAGCGATGGTGGCTATGCTAAACAGTCTTAGGAAGGAACTTGTTCTGGTGGAACATTTGCACCCCACAAAAGTAAAGCTGGATACATGGTTAAACCTCATTTAACCACTCGGTCCCAAAACCTCCCAGTTAGAGAGGAAATGCCCTAAACATATTCTTTGTAAATCTTTACAATCATTCCCTGAAAGAACCAAGCAGGTCTGCCTTGTTGCACAATTCAAATTTTCTTCTAAACTTGACATTTCCAGCGTGTAGCTTGCTAGCTCGGAGGTTCAGGTTGGTGTTTCCCGAAGAGAACAGAAACACACAGAGAGAGGTAGGTGAGGGGCAAAGGATGTCAGGCTTTATCCCAGAAATGTACAGCACTTCCACTGATCCAAACTATGTAGAACACAACACCGTCAGCGTCTTGTGTGTTTGTTCCAGTAGTCCTGCTGTGCCGGCTGTCCCTTTCACAAAGTTGTGGATTTGTTATTCCCTCTAACGGCAGAACAACTCTGCTCAGACTTTTATACAGAGCGCTGAGGTGGAATAACAACGGAATAAAGGCGCAACATTCCCGCCTTGAACAGGCTGTGTGAAAGAGGCTAATGATTAGACAACCAAGGTAATCTGATTATTGCCACTATTATCAAAAACCAGATCTGAGGATATATTTTGAATTTCTTTATGAACATGATGTAACATGGATTGATTCCATTTTTTATCGCAGTCACACTCACCTTGGTCACAGCGAGCTCCCTTCCAGCCCGGGCTGCAGTAACATGTACCAGTCATGTGATCACACGTGGAGTTATTTAGACAGTCACAGACCTGGCGGCAGCCGTAACCATAGGAACCAGGTGGACACTCTGGAAATAAGAAAAGATACATTATTTATTCAACTTCAGTAGGATGTCCCCAACAGAAATTAAGTTTAAGTGCTGAAAGGAGTTGAAGTGTCTGTTACAGTCGTAATAGTCTCACATAGCCAGGGATAGTAGTATACAGCTGTTAGACATCATATCATCATACAGAGATAGTAGTATACAGCTGTTAGACATAATAAAATATATGACACACTGTATCAGATTAGTACTCGGTTTCGGCCGATACACAAGTTCAGGTATCAGAATCAGTAGCAAAATGGTATCCGACCATCTCTAGTTAAAGTCAGTTGAGCTGTAGGCACACAACGTGTATGCACTAAGAGGAGTTAGAACAAAAGAAGTAAATAAAGTTGAAGAAAGAAAGAAAGAAAGAAAGAAAGAAAGAAAGAAAGAAAGAAAGAAAGAAAGAACAGATGGTGGAACATACTTTGTTCACAGTGGCGTCCCATGAAGCCGGTGCGGCAGGTGCACTGTCCAGAGATGTGATCACAGTCGGCTCCATTCCTACACTGGCAGGTCTGAGAACAGTCCTTCCCATAGAAACCTAACGGACAGCCTATAAGGGAGTAGTCATCCATCACATGATATACTTTCAAAATGCTCTACTTCTGAAATAAACAGTGAAGGCTGTGTGATATATATATATATGGATGAGTTTGATCATATAGAGCTGATCTACTACAGTATTTGTCATATATGTGCATGTGTGTATGTGTGTGTTTGTGTGTTTGTGTGTGTGCGTGTGTGTTTGTGTGAGTGTGTGTGTATGTGTGTGTGTGTGCTCTGTCTGCTATCATAGGCAGCAGCCATATACAGAGAAGACGCTGTTACTTCTACCCATAAGAACAGAGGGGTATGCTTCATATTATGAAGACCTGGTATATGCCAATGGCCCATGATTTTATGTATTTAACTGCATCTATAATATTTATGTCCCTGTAAATTGGTCCCTTCGAGTGGACTTAAATGTTAAAATGTGTGTGTGTGTGTGTGTGTGTGTGTGTGTGTGTGTGTGTGTGTGTGTGTGTGTGTGTGCTCGTGTTACTGACGCTGTGTGCAGTAGAGGCCGGTCCATCCGGGGGTGCACTTGCATTCTCCATCATAAGCGCTGCAGTAGGCTCCGTTGTGACAGTTACATGTGTGGATGCAATTGGGTCCCCACTGACCCGGCGGACATGCTGCAACACAGCCACAACCCAATCTGAATTATAATCCATAATCATAGAATGTCACAGCTCAGAGCTCCAAAGGGCAAAGTTAAGTGTTTTTTCTTTTTACCTCAGAATATATGATTTCATGATGAAACAGTAGAGCTGTAACAATTCCAAAGTTTCCCAGACAATTAGTTGTCTCAGAAATAATTGCGATTAACAATATAATTGTCTCTTTCAGACAAATTTAAAAATATTTATTTATGTATTACTTTTTCAAACAATGTAATGTTTTGATTGAATTCCAGGATACATCTTTTAGTTACTGTATATATCACTGTCATGTGACCCAGATAATATAATAACACAAATATACAGCCTATGAAGTAAACCACACCTCTTTATTATTATAAAACAATGTATTATTTTCTTAAATGAACATACAATTAACAATAACCATCCATACATAGCAATACACCTTGGGACCTTAGCTAATGTTAGCAATTCATGGCGGTTAAACAAAGAAACCGCGATTACTTAAACTTTATTGCAATTAGACAATTATGTAATAATTGTTACAGGCCTAAAAACAATGTACTTTACAGAATAGTAACATTCCAAAACCCATCATAGCCATCATATTTGTTATTTTATTGAGTGAACTCACGCTGGGAGCAGTCGCTGCCGATCCATCCTGGATAACACTGGCAGGAGCCGTCGATGGGGTTACAGGTGCCGTTGTTAGTGCAGCTGCAGCTCCACGCACAGTTCTTCCCAAAGTGACCGCTGGGACACACTGCAACCCAAGACACACGAGGGAGAGGTCATCTCTCACCTTCCTCAACTACATTAGTCTCACTTCTTTTTGCCATCTCAGACATCGTCTATGGAGTTTACTTTGGGATCTTGCTGATGAGGTTCTTATTACGCACAAATGTTTAATACTGGTCTCATGTGTGAATTTTGTGGAGTAGCGCGTAACATCAAATGTTCTCCCAAGACAAATTCCTTGTAAGTGGTACTGACTTGCCAATAAATCCTTATATATATGTATATTTAAGCACGCCCGCCGATAGGGGGGGACAAACGGGTCTGTTGTCCCGGGCCCACAGTAGGGTGGGGGGCCCAGAACTGGGCCCTCATTAAATTATGGAAGAATTAAAAATCTTTTTTTTAAATAGGCCTATTTGTGGAAAAAAATATGTAGCATAATATTTGAATTACATAAAAGCGTTTTATTTGTTTTCTTCCTAATTGTCCTGGAAATGGTGGTCAAGAACCCCCCCCACCCCCAACATAAAAATGGTTTGGCCACTGATCAAAATTTGATATTGTCACTTGATTTGAAGTTCAGTACGCTCAAAATGTCCGGTCAGCACAAGTCCGGAGCTCGGAAAAGGAAAGAAAAGAGAAGAAGAAAATAGAGGCCTTAGAGAGTTTCTAAACAAATATAAAAAAAAAAAGGTGGTGACGGTGAAGCTGGAACTGTCAACGTAGAGCAAGGTAAGAACCAGCGCAGCCAACGTTTACGAGCCTTGTAACGTAACTTAACAGGCCAGCTCTCATGTTAACGTCCATTAGCTCGTATAAAAGCCTGACACAACACGTTAACTTTGACAGAAACAGTTGAGTTTGGTAGCTCCATCAGTAAGGATGAGACAGAGAGAGATCCAGCTGCAGTCAGGTGATAGAGAGAGTGATGCGGGAGGGGCCCACTGCCCCGCAACGGAGGGACAGAGTCTGGCTACCGGTGAGAGAGAAGAGAGAGAGAGAGAGAGAGAGAGAGAGAGAGAGTGATGCGGGGGGGGGCTCGCTGCCCTGTCGGAGAGTCTGAGCAGGATGGATCAGAGACTGATTACACACTTAATTTCAGTGAGAGATGTGAGGAGAGGAAGAGCAAGGGAAAAGGAGAGATCTGGCCGCGAGGGGGGGGCCCATCTAAGATCTCGTCCCGGGCCCAGGCAAGACTGTCAGCTGGCCTGTATTTATGTATAATATATAAATAGTGGAATCTAATGTGTGTATGGGTCATGATGTCCCATCAAAGATTGGTGCTTTCACAATTATTTTCACAATTAGATTTTAAATACATAATCATTAATTATGGCGATATAATGACTTAGGGCCATATTTTAATGATCTAAGAGCACAGCGTGAAGCGCCTGGTGCAGGTGCGTTTAGGGCATGTACGAATCTACTGCTGCTAGTTTGATGGCGGAAAAAAGGGTCCGTGCTCCGGGCGCCTGGTCCTAAAGGGTTGTCCTTAGTGTCTTCATTAATCAGAGGTGTGTTTCGGGCGTAACATGCAATCAACCAATCAGAGATCATCTCCCATTCCCTTTAAAAGCCAGGCGTGTTTGGACCTTGGAGCATTGCTGTTATGATGGAGGATTTGCTGAGCAGGAAGGAGAGATGTTCAAGAGAAGAAACTGATCTGCTCGTGCGTGAAGTGATCATATCATAATACTATTTCACATTGTAATATTTTTATTTGTAATCTTCTGCATGTGTGTGTGCTGCTGTGTGTCCCTGTGTGTGTAACAAGCATAGTGTGCGCGCGCTGTGCATGAGCCTAGGAGCATTTTACTAATGCTCTGTTAAAATAACAATGATATGTTGCTTTCCGCTGCCTCACGATAGCAATACGCCCAGAATGCACCTGAACACACCTCCCTGTAAGACCAGCGTAGGGGGTGGATGGGAAACTGACTACTGGGTCGGTCTTAAACTAGTAAAGACACTTGGGTCGGTCTTTGCGCTGCGCCGGGTGCCGGATAGGGCCCATTGTGAGTAAAGGCAAATAACAGAACAGCTAGTAAGTCTGGTAAGTTCAGAAAGTTACATCACTTCTCACATCACTGTAATGCAGCCTTTAAAACCAGGAAAAGATGACACTCTAACATTTAACGATATTAAGATATCCAAAACCTAAGACGATATCTTGCCTCATATATCGATGTTGATATAATATCCATATATTTCCCAGCCCTAGTGACCACTATCAGCATTTAAAAAGCCAACATACACACTTTGTAAGCCAGCAGAAAGAACTCACCCTCGTTGCACAGCGCCCCCTTGAAGCCCGGCAGACAGTCACACTGTCCCGTGACGTGGTGACACGGCCCGTTGCTGTGGACGCACTGGGGACAGGTCTGACTGCAGCGGTGACCAAAGTAACCTGGAGAGCAGACTGCAGGCAAATATAAGTTCATTTCATCTGCATGGAATTTACTGTAAAACCTAATATCTAAATATTCTGAATGTTAACTTAATATTCTTAGTTGCATGGAATGTGGTGGGGTCGGTACAGATGGATGTGCCTTGTATGTTAATGTGCGTTCCACTGAAACACGGGGACATCACTACAATGAAATCTAATGGATCAGAACCACGAGCAGTCAGGCAACCAGACCCTTTATCCAGATGATCTAAACCACTTTTTGCTGATCAAACTGAAAGTCAAATGTCTCATTAATTCCATTTCCAAATACGTTTGACCAACCTGTCTGATTGTCTGACTGTTCATGTTTTCGGACTTATTTTAGTGATGTCACCATGTTCCCAAAACTCAGCTATTAATCTGCAGAGTAGCGTTGGCTGTGTGCTCAGACTTACTCCTCTGACAGGTGGTGCCTCGGTATCCCGGAGCACACTCGCACGTCCCCTCATCCGGAGAGCATGACGCTCCGTTCTTACAGTTACAGGGGAGGGAGCAGTTTGGGCCCCAGCGGCCCTCGGCACACACACTGTCACAGTGGATACCTGCACATAATTATGATAATTTATACTTTTATTGATCCCCAGGCGGGATATTACTATTGTTTCACTCTGTTGTTAGAACACATTAAACACAGGCCAGAAATACACACACATGCTCAGGTCCTATACATGCACACATGGAACCAGGTCAGAGTGAGGCGCCCTGGGGAATAGGGGGTTCGGTGCCTTGCTCAATTTCAATTCAATTTCAATTCAATTTTATTTATAGTATCAAATCATAACAAAAGTTATCTTGAGACACTTTACAGATAGAGTAGGTCTAGACCACACTCTATAATTTCCAAAACCCCAACAATTACAGTAATTCCATCAAGAGCAAGCATTAGCAGTGGCTATCGCGACAGTGGCGAGGAAAAACTCCCTTTTAGGAAGAAACCTCGGCAGACCCAGACTCTTGGTAGGCGGTGTCTGACGGGACGGTTGGGGGTGTGATGAACAGTGGCGATAATAGTCACATTAAAGGTCACAGTGACTTCGAAGGTTATCGTGGAAGTTCATGTCATAGCAGGGCACATCGTGTCATACTGAGTAGTGCAGGGCCCAGGAGGTGAACTGGCATCTCTCCAGCTACCAGTCCACACTCCATACTCCGGTTCCCAACCCAACTCCCTACGGACTGAGCTACTGCCACCCACCCACCCACCCACACACACACACACACACACACACACACACACACACACACACACACACAACTATCAACTGGTGCAATATACAGTACAGGCCAAAAGTTTGGACACACCTTCTCATTCAATGCGTTTCCTTTTTATTTTCATGACTATTTACATTGTAGATTCTCACTGAAGGCATCAAAACTATGAATGAACACATATGGAATTATGTACTTAACAAAAAAGTGTGAAATAACTGAAAACATGTCTTATATTTTAGATTCTCCAAAGTAGCCACCCTTTGCTTTTTTTGATAACTCTGCAAACCCTTGGTGTTCTCTCAATGAGCTTCATGAGGTAGTCACCTGAAATGGTTTTACCTTCACAGGTGTGCTTTGTCAGGGTTCATTAGTGGAATGTTTTCCCTTATTAATAAAAAAAGCAAAGAGTGGCTACTTTGAAGAATCTAAAATATAAGACATGTTTTCAGTTATTTCACTTTTTTGTTAAGTACATAATTCCATAAGTGTTCATTCATAGTTTTGATGCCTTCAGTGAGAATCTACAATGTAAATAGTCATAAAAAAATAAAAGGAAACACATTGAATGAGAAAGTGTGTCCAAACTTTTGGCCTGTACTGTACACATTGCAAAAGTGCGAGATTGTTTGTGTTAGTTGAAAGGAAATATTTTTTTAATAGTGCATTTTATATTCAATTAAATTATTTCCTTTCATTTCATTTAAATTCAACAACAGTTTGTTGTATTTTAGCAGAATACTGAAAGCACCAGAACTGAGTACACTTCAATATCTGTTTATTTATTGCATAAGTAATATCGTTATGGCGAAAACGTTATCACATATCGCCTATTTTCCTCATATTGTGCAGCTCTAGTTCAGACTGGGGAAAAGTCGGCCGTGAGAACATTGTTGTTAGGTGTTACCTGTCCATCCGGCCAGACAGCGGCAGTGCCCCGTGGAGTGGTGACATCCATCAGCGTGGCTGCAGTCGCAGCGCTCTCTACAGTCCAGCCCATAGGAGCCGTCCTGAGGGGCACAACATGACATCACACAGATCAGCCTCATTAACATGCAGCAGTCAGGTGGTCTCCAGAGAGAAACCGGCCATGCTTTTAACCCTCCTGTTGTCCTCGGGTCAAATTTAACCCATTTTCACACGAAAAATCTATGTCATAAATTTGGGTTTCTTTCAACCAAAATTGTCCAAAAGTAATAACGTGGATGGTTCCATACAACGCTCTACACAAGTTAAATAAATGATGAGTTCACTACTTTCATTGAATTTGGGTGTTTTATTTGATTTTATAGCATTTGAAGAAAATAACTGCAATAAGCAAGCGCTGAAAAAGGTGACACAAAACATTTAGAAAAGCTTCAAAAACATCAGGGAACGCAAGAAAAGTGTCAAAAAAGAGAACAAAAAGAAAATTGTTTTCATTTTGTTGTAGTTGGATGGTTGACGGGAAGACAACACAAGGGTTAAATCCTATTTGACTTCCACTGCTTCATATGTTCCAACAGCGTAGTGTGTATGATGGTATGAGATCAAGCCTCTCATCCTAACAGAGTGTGATGCACAAACATGTTGAATGCTTTTACGGGACTGCAGTTAGGATGTGGAACTGAATTCAATACTTTCTAGGCACCGACTGAAGTGCCTCTAAAGAGTCCTGTATCAAGAAATGCCTCATCATTCAATACCTAATTTCAATACCTAAAGGGACCTAAATATCGTCAGTGTCAGTGAGCCAATCAGCATGCAGTATGCTTCTACTAAGATCTAATAATGTCTGTGATTGGCTGTCTAACGTTACACGTAGTAGAGACACGCAGGAAAAACTCTGTTACACAGAGACGGGGCTCACGTAGTAGGAGATGAAGACTCAATACAAAGATTTGTGCCGTAATGTGTAATGTTGTCATTTATTTTTGTTTTATAAAATTGGTATCGAAAAAAAGCATCGTTCAGGAACCAGTATCAAAGTCACGGTATTGGTATTGGTAACCGGTATGGAATAATTGTGAACGATAGCCAGCCATAGAACAGTGTGCAAGAATTGATGTAGAAAGTAATATAACGTGAATTGTTTTCATTTTTATGTAATTGTATTAGTTTGACATTTACAAGACATTTTGTCATTTATAATTGCAAATAAAAAATCAAATCTATAACACGCTGCGTACTCTGGAAAATATCAGGGTGTGATTTGTAGTGTTAAAACATACAAAGCACCACTTGGGCCTTTTAAAGAAATCATTACATTTAATGGTGAATTGGAGGTGAAGTAGAGCTGTCATTTCCTCACTGACCTGCCAGCACTAATCATTTTCAAAAAAAGAATGTGTACTTTGTAAAACATTACAAAAAACATTATTTGTGCTTTTTTTTTCTCCATGTCCTCTCACCTGGCAGTGTAGTTCACAGCGCTCTCCCCTCCAGCCCGGAGCACAGGTGCAGAGACCGTCCAGGGCGTTGCACGCCCCCCCGTTCCCACACAGACAGGTGAGGTTGCAGCCTAGACCCCAGGTCCCGCTGGGGCAGTTGATGGAGCAGTCCACTCCGTGCCACCCTGGTCACACAAATCCAGAACCATTTAAAGAGCTCATGTTATGCTCATTTTCAGGTTCATGATTGTATTTATAGGTTGTACCAGAATAGGTTTATGTGGTTTAATTTTCAGAAAAACCCATATTTGTTGTACTGCACATTCCTGCAGCTCCCTCTCTCTCTCTCTCTCTCTTTTCTCTCTCTCCCTCCCTCCTCTCCTCCCTCCCTTTATCTCGCTCTCTCCACCCTCTCCTCCTCACCTCCCTCCCTCTCACCTGGTTTACAGGAGCAGGATCCGTCCACAGGTGAGCACTGTGCTCTGTTCTTGCAGGTGCAGCTAGAGGAGCAGTGTGCTCCGTGCGTCCCAGCTGGGCAGGGGACTGAACAGTTTGGACCCTGGGTGGGTCAACACAGACAGATAGTTAGAACTGGCAGTGAATGTACTGTAAATATCATGGGAAAAATCTAAATCAAGGCTAAGAACAGACAGATTTGCTAAAAGATGGGAACCAGTGATACAGGCAATGCCAGAATTGTAGAAATTTCCTTGTTTCTTCTTTTTATTTCTGGATGTTTTCATTTCATGGATTCTACTTGCAGGCTGGAATATGTGTGCTTGTTAATACAGCACACATTGTTGTTTGTTGTATGTGTTGATGTTTTAATGTGTAAAAAAAGAAGAGCTGGCACTGGAGATATCACACATCCTCAAAATGGACGCCACAATAATCAGCAGCACTGAAGTGACATGATCAGCTCCTCATATATCATATATCTGATGTTTTATTCTAAAGTAAACTAGCCAACAATATAACGGCCTACAAGTCCAGCTGAGATGATTAGACCATTAAACACACAACTGTTACTGTAACTAGTAACTAAAGCTGTAACAGATGAATGTAGTGGAGTAACTAAAGTAACTAGTAACTAAAGCTGTAACAGATGAATGTAGTGGAGTAACTAAAGTAACTAGTAACTAAAGCTGTAACAGATGAATGTAGTGGAGTAACTAAAGTAACTAGTAACTAAAGCTGTAACAGAAGTAACTAGTAACTAAAGCTGTAACAGATGAATGTAGCGGAGTAACTAAAGTAACTAGTAACTAAAGCTGGAACAGATGAATGTAGTGGAGTAACTAAAGTAACTAGTAACTAAAGCTGGAACAGATGAATGTAGTGGAGTAACTAAAGTAACTAGTAACTAAAGCTGGAACAGATGAATGTAGTGGAGTAACTAAAGTAACTAGTAACTAAAGCTGTAACAGATGAATGTAGTGGAGTAACTAAAGTAACTAGTAACTAAAGCTGGAACAGATGAATGTAGTGGAGTAACTAAAGTAACTAGTAACTAAAGCTGGAACAGATGAATGTAGTGGAGTAACTAAAGTAACTAGTAACTAAAGCTGTAACAGATGAATGTAGTGGAGTAACTAAAGTAACTAGTAACTAAAGCTGTAACAGATGAATGTAGTGGAGTAAAAAGTCCAATATTTCTCTCTGAAATCTAGCGGAGTAGAAGTAGAAAGTGGCATGGAAAGAAAAGACTCAAGTAAAGTACAAGTACCTCAACATTTGGACTGAAGTACAGTACTGGAGTAAATGTACTTTAAGGATTACTTTACATTCCACCACTAAAAGCTACTATCAGCATATGAAATGTATGTTTGATTTGTTAAGCTTTCCTGCTTTTTTCCATGCCTCTGTATGTATTGTTAGTAGTGTCCCATCTGGATTGGACATGTAGTTCTAACAGCTGCCACTAGATGTTAGCAAAGGGCCACAAGTCAATTTTATTTCTAAATCACAATTATAAATTTGCCTCAAGGGCTTTAGATAGTTTTTTCAATACCAATTTTATGAAATCCAATTTTAACAAAATGACAACATTACAAATTAGGGCACAAACCTTTGTATTTAAGTCTCAGCTCCTACTATGTGAGGCGTCTCTGTGTAACGTAGAGTTTTTCCTGCGTGTAACGTTAGACAGCCAATCACAGACATGTGATCATTTTTCCATAGTCAATACTTTAGAGGCAATTCGGTTGCTGCCTAAAAAGTATTGAATTGGGCCCTAATCCAGCCCAGCCCTAATCCACACACTGTATAAACCTCATGGATTGACACCATATGTGACCTAAAGCATTGGTTGACATTGGGACATGATAGAAAAGGTTTTACCGTGAACCCTGGGGCGCAGATACACTCTCCGCTCACACTGTAACAGTCAGCACCGTTCTGGCACTGGCACACCTGCTGGCAGGACTCGCCATAAAATCCTGGGGTGCACGTCTCGTTGCAGTAGAGGCCGGACCAACCCGGCTGACACGTGCACTCCCCTGACATTGGGTGGCAGCTAGTGACAAAAGAGGTATAAACTGTAGTTACATAATGTACTTCATTCTTAGTTCATTAGTTTTTGATCATACTGTAGGTCTTTTATTGGTCTAGTATTGCTTCTCAGGCCACATCTACACTGCTACATTTTCATTTTTAAGCAGCATTTTGAGACAAAAACATCTCCGTATACAAAAGAGTTTTAGCTCCAGTAGCTGAACTAATCTGCGTCCATAATAACATGTCTGACATCACATATCACATGACCTTTGACACACACACACACACACACACACTGGGCATGCGCGTGCTGGTGTAAACAGGCAGCAGACGTCTGACGTTACTCTGCGGTTGGAAATCATGGATGTAGAATAGAAGAAACAGAAAATACTTTGGAGAAAGAACAACAACAGGGAGCAGTAAGAGCAGGGATTTATTAGCTTGTCGTCCTTTCCAAATGTCTCCGTTTGTGTCCGTCGGAACCACAAAGCAACCCCCCAGTTTTCAAACCAAAACGGGGGCAGCAGTGCTTCCAAATGTCTCCGTTTTAGGGGTTTGGAAACACAAAAGTACTGTGGACGCTGGGCGCAAACGTTTGTAACTAAAACGTAGTAGTGTAAATGTAGCCTCAGATTTCAGTTACCTGAACTTTCAGTAACTGAATCTTTATGGGCCTGCCAGGGCCAAAAGCAGGGCTTCTCAAAGTCCGGACCAAGGTCCGCACCAGGACCAAACGGCAAGTCAATCCGGACCCGGCCCATACCTTGTCTTATGAATACAATACCTTATGAAGTGCAACAGTTTCCATGTGGAAATACATTTCCGATTGATCAATACGTTGTCAAATTATGTTGACTAATAAATCGACCAAAACGTCGGAAAAGGCGACAAAAACATTGAAATGGGACAAAAGCGTCAAAAGGACACAAAAGTGTTGCAAAAAGCGCCCAAAACTTCCTTTTACTACATGAAGCTGAGAATTCTACTATGTACTTTTACTTCATGAAGCTCAAAAAACAGACCGAATGTTTTTTTGTTATTCCCAATTGTTCCGGACCGTTGACCTGGAATAAAAATCAGATGCAGACCTTTGAGTGATATGTTTAAGAACCCCTGGCCTGAAGGATTTATTATGCTTGAAACAAATGTGTTTGGACTTTGTGCGACATGATGTCATTTCAAATAGTTTCTCCCTGTTCTGAGTGGGTGCACGGTGTGCCGCTTGGTTTTTCCACTCACAGAAAACAATACCTACTCCTTATGCCAACCTGAATCAACTCCATCTTTGCGGTAAGTGAATATAATATCACATATTCCAAGAGCACTGGGAACAATACAGTCTAATAGAAACACATGTCGCCGACTTGTACTGACTCCATTTCAATAGGAAAGGTACTGTAGCATCTTTGCAACCGCTTTAAATGGATGAAAAGGAAATTCAATTTAAAATCACTAATCATTCAATTTTATTTCAGAAATCATCCTCTCTGGGCCTATTTTATGTAATTACATGGCATATTATGGGGGACCCACCCGCTGAGCTTCATTACTATGGATTCATTAGTGAAGCAGCCCAACAGACCCAGCACCAGGGCGCCAAGGTTGTGAGTGGAGCCCCAAAAACAGACTTGGCGTGTGTAATGATTATTATTACTTTGACACTTTTCCTGGTAACCCTGGTTCTCTGAGAACAGAGAGTAGAAAAGTCCTTCATCATGTTAACAAAAACAGCTTCTCATTTAAGATGGTTTGAGTAGGGTGAGGGCCTTTTAAAGCATCTGTGCTAAGGGACTAGAGTTCTGCAAGGGCCTAAAATTGAGACCAGAAGCTGGCCGTACCCACACCTCTTGTGCTGTGGTCACATCAGCAAAGGGGGATCTGGCAATTTTCGGCAGGGTGATGCGGTGGAGGGAGTGTCACTTCATTTATTTATAAGATAATTTTTTGGCCATTTTTAGGCCTTTATTGACAGGTCAGCTGAAGACATGAAAGGGGAGAGAGGGGGAATGACATGCAGCAAAGGGCCGCAGGTCAGAGTCGAACCCGGGCCCGCTGCTTTGAGGAGTAAACCTCTATATATGGGCGCACCCTCTACCAACTGAGCTATCCGGGTGCCTGGGAGTGTCACTTAAATGGCTCATTTGTGTGACATCCTGTTGTTTTCTTTAACCCCCCCCAATGTAGCACAAGCAGACTTTATGTTTCACAGTTACTGTTTTCCGTCAGATTTATAGATCTCCTAGACCTTCCTGAGCGTACTTAAAGGCAGCTTCATGTCCCAGAGAAAGATAGAAAGAAAAGAGACGGAAGGACTGAGGGAACAGGTCAGAGCTTGTGTTTGGTCTTTTAAAACGTTCTTGTGGCAGAGATAGAGGCAGTGATGTTTCCTGTTTCACGTACGGGACTCTCACACCGCCTCAAAACACAACGACAAGTCTGGCCTCCGCAGCGTGAAGTGGTTGCATTTCTCCAAAAGTTGAGTCGGTCCCCGCTGCAGCCTAAACACACCACCCCCATTAAAAATGAATGGAAAGACCTGTGTTTTCACCGTGGTGTCTGGTGGCTGACGCAGGCAGTGTGAATGCAGGCTAAGTCATGACTGAACCCAGCTGGTACTACCACATTTGAGACCAGGAGAGAGCCAAAGCTGTAGGTTTACTTTTTTTCATTCGTTACCAGTGTTGGGAACGTTACTTTAAAAAAGTAATTAGTTATAGTTACTCACTACTTGTTCAAAAAAGTAACTGAGTTAGTAACTGAATTACTCTATAATAAAAGTAACTCGATACCAGGGAAAGTAACTATTTGTGTTACTTTAAAAAAAAGTTGCTATATGTCAAAGAATTTTGATTTTTTTTTGCAGTTTTCACAAGTCGGTTGAAATGAGTAGAACAGACAGGTGTTTAACGTACATAACTTTCCATATTTATTGCACGTCGACAGACAGCAAGAGGTTTATCCTGCACTTCAAGTATTATCTTTGTAAGAAAAGTAAACAGTTACACCATATAAACTTATATGACACATATACTTTAACAACATACCTGCCTATCATACGGTTGACTTCAGCCTGTGTCATAGGTTTTTGTTGTGAGGCAGAAAGATCTAGCTTTTGCTGCTTGGAGGACTTTGCTCCGAGTCCTTCTTTGCTAGAGGATGGCGAGCTATCATCTGTGGTGGAGGTATCGCTGGTTTTGGCCACTAGCTTTGTAGATGCGTGTGTCGGTGTGAGATGCTTCATTCAATTTCTTACAACGGAGGTCGACAAAGTCTTCACTCCTGGACATAATGTACACATTACATGCACGTTCTTGCCTTTGACCAGAATTAATTTGAAGTAGTGCTTATATCTCCACCTTGAAAACGCCAACTTTTCATTGGATTGCTCCTGACTCACCATCTCTGCTGAATCTGTTTAGCTGTTGTGTGTGTGTGTGGCGCGTGTGCTGGCATGTGTGTAAAAACACTGGCTCTGATTGGCTACCATGAAACATGACTCTGCCTTAGCCAATCATAATCGCTTATCTCGTTATTAACCCACCTCCTCACTAGCTGCGAGCCAGGGGTGCGTTCGGATTACACAGTTTATTCTAGGCCTGGCAAACTCGATTCCTTTTTAGGATTCAGGTTATTCTGAGTCACTCACTAAACTGATCCGGGTTGTGCGAGTCACTTGAATCACTTGAGTCAGTATTGTATGCTACATCCAAGGCGAGCTTTTGATTTGGATAAAATGCCATGTTTTCATTTAGAATCTTTTAATTTTATTTGAAAAAAATATCCATAAATATAAATGGTCTGAAAGAAAACCGAATATTCATTTAAAAATGACATGGAATTATATTTCTTAACTTTAATAGGACTGACAAATAAGAAAGCCATCTGGACTCTGAACATTTACAATGACTTAAAATCTCTTTAATGTAAATTCCATGCGCCCCTTTTTCATGTATGCACTGTATGCATTTAATGTTTTAAATGTGTATGTGCATCTGTATTTGAATAATAAAGTTTTGTGAAGTAAAAAAAAAAACCGAGTTGTCGGCGAGGCGAGTGTCAGTACCCGATCCGTTCCACCCAATAGGGTCCAACTGCAGCTTGCAGCAGTCGCTCACGCCACGCCCCCTGCTCACGCCACGCCCGCTCACGCCACGCCCCTTTTGCTCACGCCACGCCCCCTTTGCTCACGCCACGGCCAGGCCCGCCAGGCCCGCCCATTGCCCCTTGTTTTCTTTGCCTTCAAAATAAAAAACCCCTTCTTTTCTTTGCCTTCAAAATAAAAGTCCCTTTCTTTTTTTTCACTTTACAAAAAAAAGCCCCCTTCTTTTTTGGCGCTGTCCCGGTCACGGTTTCTGCCACTGTTCTGGAAAAACATGGCTTTTGGTCTCGACCGAGTCAATGTGTCTTTGTTATGTGTATAATAATATTGGAGGGAAAGTGGAACACAGCTGGCCGGGGATGCTGTTCGGCTTTTACACAAGTTTAGCTAGTTAGCTAACGCTACGCCCGACGTTTGCTAACGTTAGCGCAGCAGCGTTAGTTAAATACCGTTATTACAACTGCCTTCGGAGCTGCGTCCACGTTGTCAACATAAGACGTGGCGTTAGGGCTCCTTTTGTATCATACTTTTATTGAATGAAATATTAAGCTTTGCTCCTATGAAATAGGTGTTTTTGTAACATTACACACAAAACTAACTGGCTATAGTTAGCCTGTACGTATGCTAGCGGGATTAGCTAACGTTGCGTAGCCAGCCAGCGACTTCGGCAATCGGCAGTAGTTTCGGCGAGCTAACCACGACAGTATGTCGCCCACAATCAACCTCTGCTGCTAAAAGCAGTCAATCTGCAGTGATGTTTGAAATGGAGACATATGGATGTGTTAGCTGTCGTTCTTAGCTTGACGAAACTACTGCCGAAGCTGCTGGCTGGCTATGCAACATTAGCTAATGTCCGCTTAACATACGTTAACTCTAACGAATAGCCATTTGTAAGTAACAAAAACTCACCCATCTCGTTTAACGTTTCATTCAATAACATTATGGTTCAAAAGGAGCACTAAGGCCACAGGTCTTATGTTGACAACGTGGACGCAGATATAGGAAACTCCGAAGGCAGTCGTAATATTTACCTAGCCGTCTAGGCTAACGCTCTTACGCTAACGTTAGCGAAACGTCGGCGTAGCATTAGCTAGCTGTCTAAACTTGTGAAAAGCTGAACAACATCCCCGTCCAAGTAATAAATAAACACTAGGCAAATATGTTGTTACTGGAGCTAGTAGGCTACCATCAAAACGTGAGATATCTAATCAATATGTTTACAACTGTCGGGGGGTGTTCACAGGTGGGACTGGCAAGTTAGCCCATTGCTAGCATATAGCTAGCATGATGCTTTGTATTTTCTAGATCTAGATAAGTTTACCGGTACTTATCTGAACTAAAGACATGATCACTGTCACTAGATATAAAGAAAACATTGACTTTCACTTGGTGCTATTCACTGACAGTAAAAACACATCTTCCTCATCCCAGTCAGTCACCATAGTTACAGTACTAGGCTGATACACAGTCACCATAGTTCTAGTACCAGGCTGATACACGTCTCCCCAACATGACGTCATCACCGTATTGTTATATATATATATATATATACATACATACATATTGAGTGCTATATGTACCTATTAATCAACAGTGGTGGTTAACCTGCAACATGGGCTTTATACAGCCATGGTGCAACTGCATCTTGTAAACCAACCCTGAAAGTCGGAAGTTGCGTGCCAGCGGGGGCGTGGCGTGAGCGGGCGTGGCGTGAGCAGGGGGCGTGGCGTGAGCGACTGCTGCAAGTTGCAGTTGGACCCTTCTCGTTCCACCTGCACAATCCGTTCTGCGCATGTGCAAGATGACACGTATGCCATGACGTAGGCGCAGATGATAATAGGCTCGTTCGAGATGAGCCAGATCTGCGCAGAATCGATCACCGGCGATCGGCGCCCAATGCATGCCGGTTAGATTTGTGTCCGACTTGATCCCGACTTGCTCTGACGTCATGCACACGTGGGCAACGATAATCTCACGAGACCAAGGCGGCCGCAGTTCTGAGACGCAGGTAGCGCAGTTGCTTTTCACCAACTGCAAGAGCCAGGCGGACACAGGTGGACCCAGGGCATGCTGGGAAACGCCGGCCTCTCAGCTGATCGAACAGCTGATTGGTTCAGAATCGACTCAACATGATGACGTTTTATATAAACTTTTTATTGATTTTGAATCGGAGGGATTTTAACTGCTATTTGTCTGATTTAATTTTATTTGTCTGGCTTATTCTGTACAGAACACATGTGGTGTGGCTGATAGTTATGTTTAGAAGTCAGAGAGACTAAATCTGTTCAGATTACGGATCATCTACAGTCTGTTGTTAATTAAAATCAGCAACAGATCACATGTAGAGAATTTTGACAGCTACCCTGTCATAATAAAACCAACTGGAGACTGTGTAGGAGCAGATATATGGGTCTGATAACATTTTATTAAATAGGAATCGGACCCGACCGGACCACAGTGTTTGTGTCACTTCCTGTTCAGCCTGAAGGCTGCTGGAGTCAGCTGGAAAACTGTCCGACTTGAGAGCGGACTTTTGTCACCGCCCCCCGCTGCTGCCGCCTGCTCTCGTCTACTTTACAGGCGAGGCGCAGTTCATCTCGAACGAGCCTAATGCTGCGTTCATGCCACCTCGAAATAACAGGCACCGCCCCACTGGTTACATTGTTTCTGCAGCTAGATTCAGTCTAAAATAATGTTAAGTCAAACTTAATGGGAAAAGCAGGCTACAGCTAAATTAAGACATTACAGTAATAACAATAAAGACAAGTATTGAGTGATTGTATTTTAAATGAGCACAAGTAAAGTAGAACTGACGTAACAGCTGTTATATATGTTAACGTTTATTTTCAAGTTTTATTTTGAGGGTCTTTTAAAGTTTACATGCTGTCTCAGCTAGCGGTTAGCCGAATTAGCTGTTAGCTAAACTAACGTTAGCTTAACTGTGGAGGCTAACGGCAGACCGCTGCAATCAGCTAGCGGTTAGCCAAATTAACCGTTAGCTAAACTAACGTTAGCTTCCCGGTGGAGGCTAACGGCAGACCGCTATAATCACATAGCGGTCCGCCGAATTAACCGTTAGCTAAACTAACGTTGGCTTCCCGGGGGAGGCTCCGTATTAACCGTTAGCTACCGCTATAATCACCTAGCGGTCCGCCGAATTAGCTATTAGCTAACTAACGTTAGCTGGAGGCTAGCGTGTGAACATATTGCGCATGCGCGCAGAACGGATCGTGCAGGTGGAAGCGGTGCCGTTATTCCAAGGTGGTGGTGGAATGAACGCAGCATTATCATCTGCGCCTACGTATCATGTCATCGCGTTGTCATCTTGCACATGCACGGCAGAATTGTGCGGATTACAGGAACGGAGATCGGGTACTGACAGCGGAGCTTATAATAGGCTCGCTTCGAGATGAGCCAGATCTGCGCCAGAATCGATCACCGGCGGCGCCCAATGCATCGCGGTTAGATTTGTGTGTCCCGACTTGATCCCGACTTGCTCTGACGTCATGCACACGTGGGCAACGATAATCTCCACGAGACCAAGGCGGCCGCAGTTCTGAGATGCAGGTAGCGCAGTTGCTTTTCACCAACTGCAAGAGCCAGGCGGACGCAGGGGACCCAGGGCATGCTGGGAAACGCCGGCCTCTCAGCTGATCAAACAGCTGATTGGTTCAGAATCGACTCAACATGATGACGTTTTATATAAACTTTTTATTGATTTTCAATCGGAGGGATTTTAACTGTGATTTGTCTGATTTAAAAGCTTATTCTGTACAGAACACATGTTGTGTGGCTGATAGTTGTGTTTAAAAGTCAGAGAGACTAAATCTGTTCAGATTACGGATCATCTACAGTCTGTTGTTTATTAAAATCAGCAACAGATCGCATGTAGAGAATTTTGACAGCTACTTTGTCATAATAAAAACAACTGGAGACTGTGTAGGAGCTGATATAGGGGTCTGATAACATTTTATTAAATCGGAATCGGACCACAGTGTTTCTGTCTCTTCCTGTTCATCCTGAAGGCTGCTGGAATCAGCTGGAAAACTGTCCGACTTGAGAGCGGACTTTTGTCACCGCCCCCTGCTGCTGCCGCCTGCTCTCGTCTACTTTACAGGCGAGGCGCAGTTCATCTCGAACGAGCCTAATGTTTCGGACTGTCTGCTCGACCTAATTGCATTTAGCATACTACATGTATACACCAAACCTACAGTAGGCCTAGCTAGGCTACGTGCAGAACATTGTATGTTATTTCAGAAGTGAAAGAATGGCTTTTGTTGTTGATTTGCATTACCCTGAGCTCGAGGAGAAGCTGCACCCGCTCGCTGCTCGCTCGTCTGAATCAGATCCACTCATGACAACGTAGCCGGCTGATTCAGTTGATTCGCGGGATTTACTGACTCCCGCGAGAACTCACGAGTCATCAACAACTCATGAATCACCAACAACTCACGAGTCATCAACAACTCATGAATCACCAACAACTCACGAGTCATCAACAACTCATGAATCACCAACAACTCACGAGTCATCGAGGGCTCGTGAGTTCTCGAGTGAATCCCACGGTCTGCGAGCTTCCGGCTCTGAGTCTGCGGGTCGGGACTGTCTCTCTGCTCACTCAGGCGCTTGAGTTGACTTGTGGAGTTGCTGTTAACTACGAAATTGTAAGTTATAAAGCCTTTTGCAGCTAAGATGGCTAGGAATAGTAGAAGCTAATGTTGCAAGAGGTTTGTGTGTGCCGCTGTTATCATGTTAGATTGAATTGTAGTAGGACTCAACTGAACCGGGTTAATGATGCTAGAGACTCGTGATTCGTGAGTCAATTTAAAGACTCTGGTTAAAGATCCGAGTGAATCACAACTCGAACAGGTCTAGTTTATTCAATCAATGCCTAGTAACGCACCGCATTTAACGTCCAGTAACGTTAACGGCGTTGTAACGACGGGAAAAGTAATTAGTTAGATTACCCCGTTACTGAAAAAATAACGTCGTTACCTAACGCCGTTCTTTTAAACGGCGTTATTCCAAACACTGTTCGTTACTGACGTTATCGGTATCTTATCAGGCTAATGAAATAATTTTGCTACACTCTCTTTTCAGGAGAGGGGCTTAAAGAGACCGGTGCTAAAACAGAGCGTTTTAGACAGAGGGGAAATAGAATACAAGGAATACAAGTATATTCAGACAGATTCAGACAGTATGACATATATGAAGTGTTTTTTAACATTAAAGCATGCAAACATGTTCTAGTAGAAACCCAAAATACAAGTATCAACCTGAAAATGAACATAATAAGTGACCTTATTATGAGGTTAGGATCTGCCTGATACTGAAGGAACAGAAAGTCTCTATGAACAGGGTGGAGATGATCTGCAGTATCACAGGTGGGAGCTGCCTGTATTTGTTAATGATTGTGTTGGATTGACAGCTGGCCCACCTGACACAGCACTCCCATAGAGGAGCAGCAGAACAGCTGTTCTCTGCAGACACATGCCCCCGCCAGCTGTGCCAGCCTAACTGATCACTGCCTACTGGCCCACAGCAGTCAGCTGTCTGCAGGGTCAACAATCACACTCACAAACTTCCTACTGACACCTGTTAACGCTTGGACTTAAAAGATACAGATTTGAACACTACGATCAATATTGGAACATTTTACATTACATGTCATTTAGCAGACGCTTTTATCCAAAGTGACTTCCAGTTAAGTGAAAGGGAGGGGAACATGTTTTTAGTGGTGGGGGAAACAGGAGCAGAACATGCAAACTCCACACAGAAAGGCCCGGGAGACGACCAGGGTTCAAACCTGGTACTTTCTTGGTGTGAGGCCACAGTGCTAACCAGTGGGCCACCGTGCTGCCAATTTAAGCAACTGACTGACAAAACTTGACTCTGTTTATCAAGATGTTGAAATTTGGACCATTAAATTGACCCCAGCCAGGGGCGTAGCTGTCATTTCCAAAGTGAGGGGGACTGATTGTTCAGCAGGATGATTTTTATTGAAAAGATCCCCTACCATTTGTCTAACCAAATCACAGATTCCAAGTAGCCTACATTTCATATATGATTGATGCAAACGCTGACATTTGGGGGTAGGCATGACAATTTTTTTGGCCATAACAGCCCAAATTTGGTGGCCTCTAGCACATTCTAATGCCACTATTCCATTATATACACTGATCATAATTATTGCATTTAATGAGTTTTCCTTCCTACTTGTTTTTATATTTTTATTATAATGTATATTATTTTATTATTGCCTATATCTACGATATATGAGTCTATCAATCAACTGATGCAACCTGAGTAACGTGCACCTACTTATGGTGCATTCAAATAAGTGTGGGGGACAGAGGGAATTGAAGTTTGAAGAGTATTTACTGCGTACCTGCGTGTGTTCTGGGCGGAGCACGGACACATCCTGTCACAGCGGAGGCCGTAGTGTCCTTCAGGACACAGTCGGACGTCACATATCTCCCCCGTGTACCCTGGCTCACACACACACAGCCCGTTGGTGTGGTAGCACTTGCCCTTATTCTTACAGCGACACGTCTTTGCACAGCCAGCACCGTAAGTTCCAACTGGACACTCGTCCTGGCACCTGTTCACAGCAACAGACACATTTCAAAAGGTGAATGTGATCAATAACAGTTGTCTATGTTGTACATAATTATGTTATGGAACATACAGTATGAAGGTTTGCCAGGTCTGAGGTTTTCCCACAGAGTTAGGCTTCTTTTATTTGTGATTGACAATTATTTATTTATTTAACATATAAACATACAACCCCCTCCCCCTCCTCCCCCGTGTCATCACCACTCACCCAGACAAAAATCGAGATCCTGTCCTATGTAAATTTTGTAGCCTAAAATACATCATGATTCAACGTCCACCGGTGAGTGTAGTGTCATGGAGTTTGCACACTAGTTGGATCCACCACACACTGCTGCCGGCAGTAAAAAAGCTCTGCAGTGGTTCCATGGCTTACTGAATCACAGAGCTTCAGCTATTGGGGCTGCAGCTAAGCTAAACAAACCATCTGCAAACAAACAGTTTGAAAATGAATGCAGTGGGTCCTCATTACCTCTTCCATACTTACAGTACAAACATATACCAGTCCAACCACCAAATCAAGCTGAAAAAGAAATGCCCTCCTCCAGTCCCATAATTTAGAGCAGGCAAGGAGAAGAAAATAGGATCTTGTGTGTGTTTAAAAGACTTTACAGAAGCTTCACTTAACAGTTAATATTGTTGTTGTCTCTGATACTTTAACACCATATTTTATCATCTACATTCTTGCAAACAACTGCCAAACAGCCAGCGTTGGAAGAAGTATTCAAATCCTTTACTTAAGTAAAAGTACTAATAGCACACTGCAAAAATACTCTGTTACAGTAAAAGTCCTGCGTTGAAAATGTTTGGTTGAAAAGGCTTATTTCTATCTTTGAAAATGGTACTTAGGTAAAAGTCTGTACGTATCATCAGGAAAATAAAAAAGTATTACAAGTAAAGCACTCTCCTCCCATTTTAGAAAGTGGAAAGGATCCAACCAGTTGTGTGTTTAATGGTCTAAAAGTAACTAAAGCTGTAACAGATGAATGTAGTGGAGTAACTAAAGTAACTAGTAACTAAAGCTGTAACAGATGAATGTAGTGGAGTAACTAAAGTAACTAGTAACTAAAGCTGGAACAGATGAATGTAGTGGAGTAACTAAAGTAACTAGTAACTAAAGCTGGAACAGATGAATATAGTGGAGTAACTAAAGTAACTAGTAACTAAAGCTGTAACAGATGAATGTAGTGGAGTAACTAAAGTAACTAGTAACTAAAGCTGGAACAGATGAATGTAGTGGAGTAACTAAAGTAACTAGTAACTAAAGCTGGAACAGATGAATGTAGTGGAGTAACTAAAGTAACTAGTAACTAAAGCTGGAACAGATGAATGTAGCGGAGTAACTAAAGTAACTAGTAACTAAAGCTGTAACAGATGAATGTAGCGGAGTAACTAAAGTAACTAGTAACTAAAGCTGTAACAGATGAATGTAGTGGAGTAACTAAAGTAACTAGTAACTAAAGCTGTAACAGATGAATATAGTGGAGTAACTAAAGTAACTAGTAACTAAAGCTGTAACAGATGAATGTAGTGGAGTAACTAAAGTAACTAGTAACTAAAGCTGGAACAGATGAATGTAGTGGAGTAACTAAAGTAACTAGTAACTAAAGCTGGAACAGATGAATGTAGTGGAGTAACTAAAGTAACTAGTAACTAAAGCTGGAACAGATGAATGTAGCGGAGTAACTAAAGTAACTAGTAACTAAAGCTGTAACAGATGAATGTAGCGGAGTAACTAAAGTAACTAGTAACTAAAGCTGTAACAGATGAATGTAGCTAGTAAATAAGTAACTAGTAACTAAAGCTGTAACAGATGAATGTAGTGGAGTAACTAAGCTAACTAGTAACTAAAGCTGGAACAGATGAATGTAGTGGAGTAACTAAAGTAACAAGTAACTAAAGCTGTAACAGATGAATGTAGTGGAGTAACTAAAGTAACTAGTAACTAAAGCTGTAACAGATGAATGTAGCGGAGTAACTAAAGTAACTAGTAACTAAATCTGTAACAGATGAATGTAGTGGAGTAACTAAAGTAACAAGTAACTAAAGCTGTAACAGATGAATGTAGTGGAGTAACTAAAGTAACTAGTAACTAAAGCTGTAACAGATGAATGTAGTGGAGTAACTAAAGTAACAAGTAACTAAAGCTGTAACAGATGAATGTAGCGGAGTAACTAAAGTAACTAGTAACTAAAGCTGTAACAGATGAATGTAGTGGAGTAACTAAAGTAACTAGTAACTAAATCTGTAACAGATGAATGTAGTGGAGTAACTAAAGTAACAAGTAACTAAAGCTGTAACAGATGAATGTAGTGGAGTAACTAAAGTACAATATTTCTCTCTGAAATGTAGCGGAGTAGAAGTAGAAAGTGGCATGAAAAGAAAAGACTCAAGTAAAGTACAAGTACCTCAACATTTGGACTGAAGTACAGTACTGGAGTAAATGTACTTAGTTACACTCCACCTCTGCCAAACAGCAGTGGTGTCCCTTCCTCCGAGGGACAGATATTGGGTTTGGGCGTGGCAGGGCCAGCCCAGTTTTAAGCAGTGCTATATTGTGACGTTTGTCTACCCTTAAACATTCATGAAAGGCCACTTGGAAGGGCTATTCCTGTCTCGTCATTGGTCTGCTAAAGTATATAGTGTGTACTCTTTGATATTGCTAATTATACGGGCGAAAGCCCTGCATGGCGCTAGGATTTGTCTGTGAGAACACTGACTGGGCTTCCTGGTTTTGTTTTTGCTCTTCTCTCTGGAGGATGTGGAAGATTTAAGCAGACACAGATGATTTGGTTTGTGGTCGGTTTGTTTTACTCCTCAGAATGTCATAATCGGGTCCAGTGGGGACAACAAGGTCGTGGGGTCGAGGGGCTCGCGCCATAAAATGACATCACCAGGGCTGTCGTTTCCAGCGCGAAGGCCCCGCAAGCTGTCCGCAACCAACTGGTTGGTCTGTACAGACCACAGAGAGTCAAACAGCCTTAAACATTTGGTCAGAGAGACAGACACCACACTGGGAGAAAAAGAAACATTTTGCTGGATAGGGTGGAAAAACACGAGAGATCTTTTTATCAAAGCTAATAAACGACTGTCTGTACGCCCTCTGGTGTTTCGGAGAGTACTGCAACAAACAATGCGTTGAGCATAAACGTCTCTGTGCGTGCTCGTAGGGCACGCGCCATCTACGGCGGCCCGTGCACAGTGTCGAGCGCGAGTATACCCGCACCTTTAGGGCGTCGATCTCCCGGAGTTCCAGATACAGTTGAATATATACAGCTTCCAATTCAGATGGCAATTAAATGTCAGCATAATTATGAGTCAATACGTTAAAGCACCTTTAAAGAATTTTTCTTTTCATCATGCATTTTTTCAACCCCTTTTTCTCACCCTATGTCTAAGGGAGACATCATCTGTCCCATATGAGCTGGGACACATCGCGAGAGACCCTCAGAGATTCCTTGTGTTAGCTGAAAGAAAATATCCGCAGAAAACTGCACTTTATAACGTATGTTAACTGTAACTGTCATTCTTTTTTTTAGTGGCGCCAGGTATTCAACTTGTTCTATACAAACATGGAAATGCAAATCTTTTTCATTTGTTTTAAACTCAACAAGCAGTTTGATGTATTTTAGCAGAATGTCAGTCTGTCATTCTCATGACTCATGAAAGATGATTTGGGATTATTTGTGAAATTATTGTTACCTTAAACATGTATATTTGGGTATTGTTTTGTTGTGTGGATTGTTTGTTTGTTGTAGTTGGATAGACTTATACCCTGTAGCAGAACATTTTCCTTAAATTTCATTAAAATGGTGATATGCTATTCTATCATTTGGGGAAAATGCCTCTGCAACTTTGAAATTTGCAAAAGCCAAAGTTTTCCACCAACAGCTATATGCGACACGCATTTGTGACTCAGAGCTGGGAAAAGAGTCTCAAAACTACACACACACACACACACACACACACACACACACACACACACACACACACACACACACACACACACACACGTAACTTAATCCACATGTGCAGGTGAACCGTGCACACACATTTAACAATCTGTAAATGATGCAAAACTACAACCGAGGTTGCTCTTACCGTTCTCCCGTGTATCCAGGGCTGCAGAGACACTGTCCAGTGGACAACACACAGAAGCCGTTGTTGTGACACTGACATTCGTGGGAACAGTTTTGTCCAAATCTCCCCTCTGGACATGGCTGTCCACACACCGTACCCTGCACACAGTAGCGACAACTTACATACAGTATCTACGCTGTTCATCATGTGACGCTTTGAATAGATGCTTTAATGGTTTCTACGAACTGATCCTGTTCCTAATCCTGGATACAGCTCCCTGTTCTGTAGTCTAGTCTATAACTTCAAAGACAAACTCTTCCTGACAAGAATTCAGAGCTCCTTCCACATTATGACCTCAAGGTACTGATTGTAGGAGACTTTGATATGCATGGCGCCTTTCTTGAACCTCTGGGACTCTTTTAACTTTATCACGTGTGAAAGGAGCTGCTCGTCCCCCGACTCGTATCACCACTCTCCTCTCCTCTGGTTCAGCTCATACTGACATGTTAGCAGAGGATTTCCCAGGTCTTGTACACCATCTTTATTCTGCTCGTGTCATGCCCAGTCTGCTGCTACATCCTGTTAGGCCCTTAGTGTGATTTCACTGTCACTGTGTATTAATTAAAAAATTGCATTTTATATGATTTATTATCAGTCAGTTTATTTTTATACTATTATACTGTCTCGTTTTATACTGCTTTGAATCTCGTTTTGAATTAGTTTATTTTTCAGGAGATTTATTGTGGAAGTAAAAGCCATGGAGACCTGGTGGGGTGTATCGGGGGCGGCCTCTGCTGCGCCCCTGCAGACTTGAGCGGTGCGCCGCGAAATTTATTTAAAGTCTGCATGTGGCATCTCCATGCATTCCTTGTGAGACTGGCTATGACAAACTGTGGAGACCTACTGTCACTGTTATCCTGTGTTACTTACCAGTTAATAAACGGCTGGTTGAAGCCAAAGAGAAAAAGTGTACATGTTTCATCGATCCACAATGCACGAGAGTACACAATCGCTACATTAGCACCTCTGACTTCACATAACAAGATTGGGAACAGTGTTTGATTAACAGCTGAAATTCAGTGAGAACAGACTGTAGAGGGGACAGCAGAGAATCTGCTAGGGAAGCTAAACTCTTTCAGTGTCTGCAAGGACATACTATGTATCTTTTATCAAACTTTTTTTTATCGAGAGTCTTTTAACTTTCTCATTTGTGTACTGGTTTAATGGGGTGTCTGTGAAGGACAAAAACGGTCTGTTTAACATTGTTAAGGTCTGCTCCAAGACCACTGGAGTCCAGCGGAAAGACCTCAGCTCTCTGTGGAGGAAACGAGTAGGGCGGCGCTATTAAGTTCCTGCACAGAAAACTAATCAGTATGCAAATTCTTTCATTCAGCCATCAGGCTACTGAACACAAAGCATTGATCTATGCTCTTGTTGCCACTGCCATGTTGATGTGGATGTGGATGCTGATTGTTGTCGTTAGTCTTGTACTTATTTATCACATGGAGGGGATAAAGTGTTAAAATGAATCAGGGATTAACAAAGTGTTCTGAATCTGAATATTGTTTATTCATTTCAGGTGCTTTTGCTCATGTAAAGTCCCAATGGTCCTTGGGGAGTGTGACTGATGATAACAATGCGTACCATCCATCCTGCAGGACAGGAGCACTCTCCAGTCACATGGTGACACACTCCTCTGTTCTGACACGGACATCTCTCCTCACACTGCTGTCCATGTTTACCGGGAGGACACAGGGCTTCACAGCTAGCAAGGAAAAAAAACAGCATCCCATTAATATTTTCTTTACTTTTAACCAACGGTTCAAAACCTAATAGAGCCAGGGTGCAAATAGGGCCATAGATAACATTTCTTACAGTGAATTGGACTAGCAAAGGACCGGTTGAAGAGGAGGGTTACTGAATGAGAGTGCCTTACATAAAAATGGCCAGAAAAAAATAAAGACACCAGATATCCATTAGCGTCTATTGAACACAACCTGATCACATGAGTCACTGGGTACATGCACACTAATATTCCACTATTATTCTGAATACGACAATAGTCATGTTAACAGCATATTCTGTTCCGAATAAGGCCTTTTCCGAATTTAGTATTTTCCGATTAAGACACAAAGTCCTATTTTGCACGGCTGCATGTAAACGGGAATATTAGTGGAATATTCATTTTCATTATAGAGCCGGGATCTTCAACAGGGGGTCCGGGACCCCTAGGGGGTCCTCAGAGTCAATGCAGAGGGGCGTCCAAATTATTGTTAAGTCTTAACATGAATCCAACATATTATTAGCAGATATAAATCCCCACTGCTTACTGGCCTATAGGTAAGGTCGTCACTAAGGTAGCCATCCACAGAGACAGTTCATCCTAAGGATTCACTGTGCCACATGTATGTTTAACATTAAAACATGATTATAAAATCATTGCAACAATTATTTGGCTATTTTAATAGCTTAGTATTCTATGCAAAAAAGGTATGCATAAAGGCTTTAGGCTGCAATACACATTACTGTAGGCCCACTTTATTATGCAACTTCATTTTATACAATATATATAGTATGGGGTCCCTCCTCCATCTCTCTTTCAGTTAAGGGGTCCTTGGCTCAAAAAACGTTGAAGACCCCTGCACCAGAGAATCATGTCTTTGGAAAGACATGTCATGCATGTTAACATATCCAGCAACATAGAATACAAAACTGACTGCTACCTAAGCATAAAACGTGCTTCTCAGTAGGCACGGAACTTTTACTTTAATGTCAATATTGGGATTAGAAACAGGAAACAGATTCTCACACATTCTGTCCTCCAACTTACAAAGCTCCAGTGTATCCTGGTGAGCACTTGCATTCTCCGGTCACATGGTGACAGGCGGCTCCATTCTGGCATTGGCATTTCTGCTGGCATCCGTTTCCATAGGTGCCCACTTCACACTGGGCCTCGCAGCGCCATCCTCCGTACCCAGGAGGGCAGATGCAGGCTCCGGTGATGGGGTTACACAGAGCGCCGTTCTGGCACTGACATCGGTTACTGCAGTGGGGACCCCAGTGGCTACTGTCACAAGCTGAGGGAAGGAAGGAAAACAATCAAGATTTAGTGTAAGTTGTTCCACACGCCACAGGTCACAGGCTGCCATTCTCATCTTCCACTGTGTCAATCTACCAGCAGACCAAGAAGACCACATTAAACATTAAAGGTTACGTTTTTTGTTTTTTTTAACCTGGACCCTATTTTCCCATGTTTTTGTGTCTAAGTAGATGACGATTCATTTACGGGATTTTTCCAGTGCCGCCGGAGGTTCACCGGATGTCCGTCCCCTTCCTCTGTCTCTGTGTTGGCGTTCTAACCTCTGGTGGATTTGTGAGGACTATGGTTAACTGCTCCTCAGATCTCTGCAGGGTAAATCCAGACAGCTAGCTAGACTATCTGTCCAATCTGAGTTTTCTGTTGCACGACTAAAACTACTTTTGAACGTCCACATGTTCCACCAAAACAAGTTCCTTCCCGAGACTGTTTAGCAGAGGCACCGTGGCTCCGTCCGGCGCTTAGCACCGCCAAAGACGATTATGATTGGTTTAAAGAAATGCCAATAAACCAGAGCACGTTTTCCCCCAATCCTGGAATGCTGTGTGGACTAGCCAGACCCTCCTCCGCAGCACTGTGAAGAAAGGTCTGGCTATGCAAGACCACTGTTGAGCCATGCTGGAAGTGTAACCCTGATCTCAAAGTGGGTCCAGGATAATGGACAACCTTTTGTTGGATCTGCTTCCAAAGTAATCCACCTGTGAATACTGATGGAAGGATGAGGCTGGTGTTATACATGCTATATTTTACAGGGGTGATAGGTGCTTTTCTAGGTTTTAGGGGCTATTTTCGTATTGATAACCAAGCCATGAAAAGGGTAAAACCAACAATGTGTTAGTCCAGCTCTTAAAAGCTCCCTTTCCTGTCTGTCTATTAAAAAGATACACAACTGTATGTTTCCCTCGACCTTTTAGCTTATGTTCAATATCTCCAGCTCAATACAGTGCAGAGACATTTTTTTTTTTGTTAAGAAGCAGAGAAATGTTTCAACAAGGTTTTACATGCGATTGTAGGCCATCCAGAAGCTGTTTGATTGTTAATCGAGCATGGAATGATTGTGTCTTTGTACAATAAATCGATAATTATGAATCCATAAATCAAGTTACGTGATGTTCGATGTCTCCTTATCGCTTCAAGCTAGCGTCGCTCTGATTGTTTAACATGGCAGCTAAATATTTTTCTTTCCAGAGAAGATCTGGCAATGCGAGACTTTTAGTCATCAAACTCTTGAGGCTGAAAGCGAAGCTGACTCCTCATGACTGACATGAAAACCAGCTGATTGTACAAGCAGCCAGAGACTCGATTACTCCCAATCAGTGTGTGGCCAGGCAGGCTGCGACCTCAACCCACCTCATTAACCTCTGGCTGTTGGAGTTCAGCCTTAATCAGACCACACCTTATATCCATGTGTCTGGCCTTCCCATCATCACTCGCAATGGAAGCTTCACCATGTGTAGCCACAGAAACTGGTTAACCTGAGAATGGGTTGTTTAGTTCTACATGCTTTCATCTTGTCACGTCACATATTGCCTCTGCCAATGACTGGGGGCAGAACAGGAGGGAGTCACAAAGGTTTACAGCGGCGGCCAGGCCTTTCATTATGGGACTCTGCGTCATGGAAGTCTATATTAAGTTCAGGGGAAAGTGAGAGTTTTCACTGGAAAAAAAGACAAAAATTGAAGGTTTAGATAAGGACTTTATAACTTACACTGTGCATTTTACTGTAGCGCTGTCGTCAGCCAACTGTTAAGCAGCTCATTAGCCAGATTTAAAAAAAACTTGAGTCTTTTTTCATAGTTTTAGCCAACGTGTATGGGTTATGATAACATTAGCTGTATTGGAAACTGTTCGCTATTCCCTATATAGTGTTGATTAAATAGGGAACTATATAGGGAACCACCAAATGAGATTTCGGACACTCACTGAAAGTATCGTTGCAGTAGATGCGCTGGTTAATGTGTGACGGAGGCCATAGCCTCGTGAGACCGTCCTGATCTCGCGAGCTCCAGTTTTCCACTCGCAGATCAGTCTTGAGATAGAGAAAATTTGGAGCCGTTCGCCAAACGACCGGGCCAATCAGCGTTGGTTTTGAGGCGGGTTTAGGTGGTGATAGACACCTGGTTTATCCAATCAGCTAACCAGTATTTTCAGACAGCGGTAGCCCTAATTCTGTTAACTGCTCGCTAATGCTTTTTTCTCTTGGATCCTTCTTTTGGAATATGGACCAGGTCTTTTATTCGTAAATTCTCGTTACACAAACGGCAAATATCCTTTACCGACATGTTGCTTGCTTGCTGAGCTAACGAGCTATGCTCTGCCTGCAGCAGCAGGGGCTTGTGGTTGTATTTTCATATACGCTTCGTTGATCTGATTGGTTGATTTGGCCTGTCTATCACCAACATAGGTGGTGATAGACAGATGGTTTATCCAATCAGCTAACCAGTATTTTTACCCCTTCCCAAAAGTTCTCCAACGGAAAGTTCCCAGATGGATATGCCGAGCAAATGTGAAGCAATCCATCTGGTGGAGTCAGGTTAGGCGCGCCCAGCATCATGTAAACAAAACCAAACAAAAATACTCCTAATACGTCCCTGAAACCAAGCGAGCACTCAGGAGGAGAATAAAAGGTTGTTTATTATATATGTTGCATGTTACATTTCCACTGTTTAGAAACCAAAGGCCGCTACATTTTTTCTTTTCAGTTTCCGCTGGTGCTTCTGCTTTGCCTCCAGGAAAACACGACCACGTTGCATTGTGGGATACGGGAGTAAAATGTAGGGTACATCATATGTACACTCAAACTAGCTGTGTATTGTGGGTATTTTATAGTGGACTATATAGTGAATGAAATTAACCGCGGAGAATTGGAACACCACTACAAAATGACAAACACACTATACAGAGAACTATTTCTGTGACAGGGAACGGTTTCTAACACAGCTAATGTGTTTAAAGTAACTGATTAATTTCTTTGAAGGCACCAATCATAGCACAAGCTCAAACAATTCAGACAACCTTTCATATCTCTGCTCTAATGCTAGATTTACGCTAGACTGCACACTACAAAGACACTTAAAAAATGGTCAAGAGATGTACATGAGGGATATGAAACAAAGGACACCCTTCTGTCAGGGTCTGTGAACTGGGATGGGTGTTTATAACAGACAGGATGGGTCACAATTTTACCTTTCCCCTTTGTTTTCTCTTCCACATAACTAATCAGGGGGTTTGTTTATACAACCCTGTCTGACTGCTCATGTTTCGGAGCCATCAGACGTCTTTTAGTGATGTCCCAAAAATCTCAGTACCGATCTCGGGCAGGCGGACCTCATGGTAGACGAGAAAACTCCATTCAAAGGATCATTTTTAAATTCTGTGGACCAACAAACTTCTGAGCAAACGTCACCCAATGATGAAGACAGTGAGAGGATTGAAAGCCTCGGGAAAAGCTAGTAAGTGGAGCTTGAGTTACGACTCCTGTTTCCCATGTCAAGAATACATTTTACTCACTCACTCAACAAACTTCTCATGTTTGCTGTGATGTCTTTGTTCATTTTGGTGTTGCACAACAGATAATGTGAGAAATATCATTTTCATTTGTCTCCAAGATGGGAACCAGATGCCAAGTATTTTCGCTCACCTGTCAATCCTAAGTCCAAAATCTATAACTTCATCTCAATCAACAGCTGGCTTTAGATTTCCAGAGCTAATAGCACAATGTGCCTGCTCAATAATAAAAAGGCTTTCCCATGTGTTGTGTGGGATCCTGCCTGCTGTGACGGACCACTGCAGCTGATTGTGGTTTCACTGCTTCAACTAGACTATACACAGGGCAGCTGCAGTAAAACTAAGTGATTGCAGTGACGTGTCCTCGTGGTTTATGGACAGATGTGACTTTCTTTCTGGATTTGTGTTCGAGGTGTAGAGGCCAGATGCTTTAGGAGCAACAGCAGCAGAGAGGGACTCAAGGGACTCATTCAAGTCCTTTTCAACCTACCCTCAGTGAAATAATAAATCATGTCTTTGAACTACATTTTTAGACAAATACTAAAATGAAGGACATCCAAAAGAGCATAAGTACATTCAAAAGAAATTCCATCTTAAAGGGGTGATTTTCTAATCGTTACAATAAACATTCAGTAAATAATCATTTTAATTTCTGTTCTGCTGTACATGCAGATGAATTTCTGCTTTTTTCTTCAGCATTTAGCCAAAGATCCTCTATTACTAAAGAGAGTGCATTTCAAGCAGGTTTCAAGCAGCGCCAGTGGTACGAAAAGGTACACACTTCCGGTCTCCTAAAGGCCTCGTTTGAACGTGTAGTGAACGTCGTGTGGATGAATGAAAAGTTATATTTGAATAATTTATTAATATGTTCTTTTGTTAACGTTAGATATTTCCACAGCTAAAAGACATATTTAGCATCACAGAGATTAGTTTTGTTAGGGCGTTCACCAACGTTAGCTGACGTTAGCTTCTCTGTGGTGCCAGATCTCACGAGAGTTCAGTCCTGAGACAGAAACAGGTCTCAAACTAAGTTAATTTTCTCCTGATGTGTCCGTCTGGAAAATGCCATGTTATTGTCAGAATGTTCTGGAGATATGTGGCTTGTGAGAAATGGGTCCAATATATACTTTGATGACTATTGGGTGAAATAATCGCTCATAATCTGTGTTCACGTTCACTCCTCCCGTTGGAATCAACACACTCGGACCTGCCGCTAGTCTCCTAAAGAGGCGTGGCCGTGGAGGAGCCCACGTGACACTGATACAGGAAACTACTCTGAGTTGGGGTGTCTCGCTTCTAAACCGTCTCTGAATTTGTTTAGCACGGCGCCATGGCAACCATAAACACCACTGGCTCTAGCCGTTTGCTGCTTCCTGTTTGGTGCTGGAAGGAGAGCACTCATTGGTTGTTGACAATGTTCACGTGATCTAACTTCACTACCAAGACTTCAAACTTATGATAATATCAATCACGTTTGATTTTGTCTGAACATCCAGACGGGAGAAAGACTGACTAGGACTGAGTTTTAGGACCTTACACCAAACGATGGAGATGACGGGAGACCCCCCCGACTCTAGTAAGACTCTCAGGGTTTCATTCTCATAGTGGAAATTAGTCTGCGACAGTGGAATCACTT
Source organism: Perca fluviatilis (assembly GCF_010015445.1). NCBI lineage: Eukaryota > Metazoa > Chordata > Actinopteri > Perciformes > Percidae > Perca > Perca fluviatilis. The sequence continues at coordinate 1,092,933 of NC_053128.1, forward strand.
GAAAAGTCGTTTGGTGTAAGGTCGGCATAAGACAAAATTATAACGTTATAACAAACATGATGACCGCCTGTTATAAATGAGTAGTTGTTAATTAGACCCGAGTCTGCTTCCAGCAGGTCGGTAATCATCTGGATCTCAATGCCTACTTACTGGCTGTTTCTGGTGTTCCAGTCTATGAGTGATACCTGAGGTCCAGGAGATTAGGTTGTAAACTCCAAAAAAGCTAGTAAGTAGATTTAAAAAAAATACAATTGTCAAACCTAATTTTTCCTATTTATGTAGAGTTCGCTCACATAATTAGTCGTTCAAAACAGTGTCATAAAGAAGATATTTTTGTTTAAATAACAATGCATTTCCTTTGAGCTTAGAGCCCTCTCCTCCATTACATAAACACGACCTGGTGTTTATGTGCCCAGCATGCAGAGTAACCCAACCATCTCCAACCATTCCACTACTCTGAAGTTGTTCAAGTGATTAACAGGCTCCTTTTATTCCTCCTGCATTAGCCTGCTTCACTCTGACCTGATAACAAGTGCATTTGGTACTTCCTTTTCCTCAGGCAGTCTGGCCCTGTGTGACAAACAGTGGCGAGGAAGGCGGGGGAAGGGTTGGGGGACAAAGAGGAGGAGGAGGAGATTAGAGAAAATAAGATGCACATGTAAAACCCTCCTGCATTCAAATCTGCCATCCTGGTACCTTTGTGAAACCTGACCTAGATTGAAGAAAGGCCAAACTCCAGGAGCTTGGGGGCTCCTCATCTGCTTGCTGAAGAACAGACTGTTCTCTTTCATTGGCCTATTCAAGATGGCAGTGAACAAAAAAAAGACTGCACCGTGCCAGGGTTTGGTCACAAGGCTCGCTGTAAGACCTCATAATGTTTTCCAGAGTTCATTTGTCCTTATCTACTGCAGGGAACAAAACTAGATAGACAGCGAAACGTCTGCATACATGTATCATCTTTTGTATCCATGCAGACACAACAAGTCATAAAAATAAAAAAATAAAAATAAAAAACACCTCACACCGAGGGAGATTTCAGGGGAAAGAGTCTGTCTAGTAGAGAAAAAGTCTTGAGCCAGTAACTTGAGCTGCCAGTTGTTGAGAGTTGGCTCAGCTCTGACTGTGCACACTGGGGAGGGATCGGGACCGGGGTGTTTTTCCATCTATTTAGTGATTACCCAGTCTACCAGGCATGGTGCCCTCATGGGAACAGAAATCGCCTTTCACGCTGATACGGAGGATTCCCAGTGAGAAAAAACATCTGTAGCATTCCCCCACGTTTTCCAAGCTGAGTTAGAATGTGTGTCCTTCTCCACAGTTTTATTGTCATTATACAATAAAACTCATCTCACCATTAGGCAGTGTCTTTACACGAGGAAACCATGCTTTTACACGTGTAAAACACCACAACTTATCTCTTTGCTTCTTTAAGCTACATGTCCTGATTTAGTTTTTAGTTTCCAATAGCACTCACAAACTGCAAATTGTCCTTGTTGGTGTCCCTAGCAAAATGAACAAGTGTATTTTTAAAGCTCCCATATCATGCTCATTTTCAGGTTCATATCTGTATTTTTGGTTTCTACTGTAACATACAGTACAGGCCAAAAGTTTGGACACACCTTCTCATTCAATGCGTTTCATTTATTTTCATGACTATTTACATTGTAGATTCTCACTGAAGGCATCAAAACTATGAATGAACACATATGGAAGTATGTACTTAACAAAAAAGTGTGAAATAACTGAAAACATGTCTTATATTTTAGATTCCTCAAAGTAGCCACCCTTTGCTTTTTTTGATAACTCTGCAAACCCTTGGTGTTCTCTCAATGAGCTTCATGAGGTAGTCACCTGAAATGGTTTTACCTTCACAGGTGTGCTTTGTCAGGGTTCATTAGTGGAATTTTTTCCCTTATTAATAAAAAAAGCAAAGGGTGGCTACTTTGAAGAATCTAAAATATAAGACATGTTTTCAGTTATTTCACACTTTTTTGTTAAGTACATAATTCCATATGTGTTCATTCATAGTTTTGATGCCTTCAGTGAGAATCTACAATGTAAATAGTCATGAAAATAAAAAGGAAACGCATTGAATGAGAAAGTGTGTCCAAACTTTTGGCCTGTACTGTAAATGCTAAAAACATAATTCTCATACTGTCTGTCGGATTTACAGTGTGTGTGTGTGTGTGTAATGATTGGGTCATGTGTAAATGTGTGGATGTTATGGGAGAGAGAGAAGCATCTGTATACAGGGTGACGTATAACTGCTGCAGTACTTATTTATTTGTCTTTTATTTTTTTTTAACATTATATACATTGTATGCTAATGAACTTTTTAACTTTAACTCTTAATGGCTGGGTTGGCTATAAAACAGAATTGCCCTTTGGGGACTAATGAAGTTATCTGAATCTGAATATACCTGTATTCTATTCCCCCTCTGTCTGAAACGTTCCGTTTTACCGCCTGTCTCTTTAAAGGGTAACTACTGTTTTTTTTTAACCTGGACCCTATTTTTCCATATTTTTGCATGGCAGCGGCGAAACAAGCTACAATGTAAATTAATAGGGCAATTGTGCAGCTTGTATTTACTTTCACAAAAGTGCTTGTTTTGCCACTGACAGACTCAGCTAGCCTTTAAGCCCCCCTGATGAAAAAGCCCTGTCCGCTGTGATTGGTTTCGAGCACTTTAAGGGTCTCTGCTCCATCATTGCAGCCGGGGAATGACTGTAACAGCACTGTAGCAGCACTTTCTACCTATGTATAGTACAGTTGTGACATCGCACATACAGGAAGTCCTGACGGCTCGTTAAAAGGCACAGTTTCTGAAAAGGAGATGTGTGGATTTCTCTGTGGATTGAGCATTTTGATACTTTCACATTATTTATATAGCACCTACTCCTCACAACACACAGACACAACATACAAAAAAGCACAACAACTAGTGATGTGCGGATCGATACTAAAGTATCGATATTTACGATCCCAACGTCTCCTGCTCTAGTATCGATTCTCATATAAAAAGATCGATATTTAAACTCAGTAATTTGGAGTGAGTGTTTATGTTATCATAAGTAACTTGTTGTCACCAGAAAAGTCTAATTATATCCGGCTAGGGGAAGGAACTACTTCTCCTTCCGCCAGTCAATTGTGTGTGCACTGCGGCTCTGTGACTGTTCAAGAGTTCCCCGGAATCCCAGCATTCTTACAACAAGCTAACAGAAAGCAGTTTGTTCAAATAGAAAATACTAGTGAAACATGAAGTAAGCTATCCTAATCAGTGCTAAGAGTGTATTGAGAGAAGCTGCATATAGCCCATAGTTAAAACTAATATAATTTAGAGGGATCTTTTTCATCCGCCTGGACATCATACTGTACAACAACTCCTAGTCATGGCAGGGAGGACAATAGACAAAAGAACAATTTCTACCTCCATCTGTACTCTTTACTTCCATCTACGCTCCATTTGCACTGCTTACTGTGACTACTGTGTTATAAGTTAATTTGATTTTTAATATAGGTTTAATTTATGTATGTTTCATATGCTACTCGATACTTGAATTTCCCTCTAGATAAAAAGTATTGGTATTGGTATCGGCAATACCAGCCTGGGTATTACTTGGTATCGGATCAAAGAGGAATTAATTGGTATCGCACATCACTAACAACAACGTCTCAACTTGCTCAGAAAACTCTTTTCAGATCAGCAAGGACGTGTTAACTTTGGTTTACCGCTCCCTCACTGAATCAGTTCTCACTTTCAATATCTCTTCCTGGTACAGCCAACTCACCATCAAACACAAAACAACTCTCATTGATCACTGAGCTGTACAGCCGCTCAGTGATCAGGAAAGCCAACCTGATCACAGGGGACCCCTCTCACCCCCTCCATCACTCCTTCCAGCTACTACCATCAGGCAGGAGTTTTAAAAGGAACACGCCGACTTATTGGGAAGAGTTAGACAAGTCCATACATACCCTTCTCATCTCCGTGCGTGCTGTAAGGCTGTCTGACGGCTCCAGCGCCATCAGCCCATCACAGAACAGGCAGGTGAATGGTTCCAGTAATCCTACTGCTCCAAATTGTGACAAAATAACGCCAACATGTTCCTATTTACATGTTGTGATTTGTAGAGTCACAGCGTGTACAAAAAACAACGTAACATGAGACACAGCCATCTTCTAACTGTATAGTTCCCAGTTTGTTTACAGATAGAAGATGGCTGTGTCTCATGTTACGTTGTTTTTTGTACACGCTGTGACTCTACAAATCACAACATGTAAATAGGAACATGTTGGCGTTATTTTGTCACAATTCGGAGCAGTAGGCTAGTTGGAACCAGTTACCTGCAGGATCTGTGCTAGGCTAAGCTAACGCTGGAGACGTCAGACAGCTTTACAGCACGCACGGAGATGAGAAGGGTGTGTATGGACTTGTCTAACTCGGGGGGTTACGGTGAATAAGCTAAATTCCCAATAAGTCGGCGTGTTCCCCGAAAAAACATCTACAAGAAATCCTTCATCCCCTCAGCGATAGCCGTACTGAACAGCACAAAATGAACACCGCAGTCAGCTGATACCTTGACACCCATGTCCGTGTGAATGTCTCTTTGGGAGTAGCCACCCTTTGCTTTTTTTGATAACTCTGCAAACCCTTGGTGTTCTCTCAATGAGCTTCATGAGGTAGTCACCTGAAATGGTTTTACCTTCACAGGTGTGCTTTGTCAGGGTGCATCACAAGTCATGTTTCCATCAACTTATTTTTATGCACATTTTAAAGTATTGCATTAGAAAATGTTGATGGAAATGGCAAAATTCTAAAAAACCTTTGTCAATTTCACAAAAAGGTTTTTACGCTCGCTTGAGGTGGTTTTTGCCTTTTTCGAAAAAGAGTTCATGCACAAAATGGGAGATGGAAACAGCTTTGCCAAATAAGTTGTGACGTACCGAACATTAAGTCACATGACTATAGTCCCAGTATCCATCGGATGGGGGAAGGATCGGGATACGGGTCCCATCCACGGTGCCGTACACTTCTGGCACAAGGTGCGTGGTGGAGTTGCGGTGCGCTATAGCCTGGGCCTCAGCCACGTCGGGTAAATTGAGAAATTGGTTCAACAGCGTGAGTGGTATGGCCCTGTACACCGCGTATACACAGCGGTGGACGGTTGTCTCGCTGACAGCAAATGTCTCTGCCACAACCCTGGATTCTGCACAGGTGGCCAACTGGTCCAATGCTCCCTCTCTCCATTTAGCCAGAGAACTCAGCTTCTAAACTCTTTGATTTGGCAAGCCAGTTTACAATCTACAACCATGTGTAACGTCAGCTTGTGACCAAACTACGCTTTGCCTCGTCTAGTTTATTCGCTCTAAACCAGTTGATGGAAACGCTTCTAATTCGCTTTTTCTTTTTTTGCGACATTTGAAAAGTTCCCTTAAAATTCACTTGACAATTAGATTTAAAAACATGGCTACTGTCAAGTTGGATCAAAGTTCACATGATCCACACGGGAACCATGAGAAAGTGCTCAGGATGCAAATCTCCTGTAAAGTTAAATTAAATCACAGGTAAAGGGAGGAGAAAATGGACTGAATACATGAATGCATGGATAAAAATGTCCAATTCTAACATGCACACAGCAAGGTGCAGATCAATGTGAGCTTCGGTCCAACTCAATTAAATAAATTATAACATGTATAAATACATGACATCACCCCATGACATCATGTAAAGCACTTTGAATTGCCCTGTTGCTGAAATGAGCTATTCAAATAAAGCTGCCTTGGCTTGCCTTTTAGAATAGTCTTTACAAAATGAAATATTTGTTTGGAGATAAAATTAAAACACTTCTTGGGAAAAATGTTAGGCCATTTTACAAATATTTTTCAAAACACATTACCAAAAGTTAACGGATATTCTACCTATAATTTTCAGACATTTTACCAATGTTTTGGACAGTATACTAATAAGCTAGTTTTCTGACATTTTCCTAACATTTTTGGGGCATTTGACTAATATATTTCGGAGATTTTACCAATTTTTGCATGACATTTCCTGGACATTTTTACCAATTGACCAAACATTTTTCTGAATTTTAGCACGGACATTTCTGAAAATTGTTAAGACATTTTTATGGACACTTTTTGGACATTTCACCATTGTTTTTTGGACATGTAAATATTTTTTGAAGATTTTTCGGAATTTTAAAAATATACACTACTAGTCAAAAGTTTTAGAACACCCCAATTTTTCTAGTTTTTTATTGAAATTTTGTGGTACAAAGGTAAGTGGTGAACTGCCTGAGGTTAAAAAAAAGTAAGGTTACCCAAAACTGAAAAATAATGTACATTTCAGAATTTTACAAAAGGCCTTTTTCAGGGAACAAGCAGAGGTGGGTAGAGTAGCCAAAAATTGTACTCAAGTAATAGTACTGTTACTTCAGAATAATATGACTCAAGTAAAAGTAAAAAGTAGTCATCCAAATAATTACTTGAGTAAGAGTAAAAAAGTACTTGGTGAAAAAACTACTCAAGTACTGAGTAACTTTTGAGTAACTTCTTATTTATTTTTTAACACAAGCATTCAATCAGACAGACAAAAATACAAAATAATCATCTTTAGGCAAATTATAGTTCATCCAATCAATTAAATAAATTAAAATTAATTAATTAATTAAAAAATAGCTTAAATTAAAATAATCCAGGTAAATTCAAGTACTTAAAAAATAAAATCAATAAAATAATAATAATAATAATAATAATAATAATAATAATAATAATAATAATAATACATAAAAAAATAAATAAGCACAAGTAACACAAATTTCCAAACCTTTATACTGTTTTTACCAGGCTCTGCAGGCAGAACTAGAACAAGGTAATGGAGCTGCTGTTTGGCACTTTTACTAAGGTAACCATGCTTTCATTATGAGGCCAGAGGCCTGGACTACGAAGCAAGATTTGGGGTTAACGAGGTAACTTCAGGTTCACCAGAGTTGTCTGTATCATGACGGTGGATCTCTTGTTACCGGGTTCAATCGCCGTGGTAACTCATGCTGGACGCCTAACCTGGTCGGGAGCAGGTTAAGTTGGAGATCAGAGATCAACCGGTGTAAAAGCACCGCCTACTGACCAATCAATACTCGATTGATAACGGCGATCACCGTTCTTAGAAGATCTGGTGGGGGTCGGTGTGAGGAGAGGGAGAGAGAGAGAGAGAGAGGGGGGTGCGCTCATACAAAAAACATTTAGAGACCGACGACCCCGTTAACATTCCCTGATGGGTATATTTATATTACATATCGGCTATTTCTCGGCTTCTTGAGCCGTGTGTAAAGTGCACAACGGTTTGAATTATGTTTTTTATATTTATTATTTGCTCTGACGATCGCTTCCACTGCCAGGGTTGCAACTGAAATAATAGGCTAAAGCAACGGCAGTTTATGTAAAAGTGTAATAATGGTCAGATCTTGTGCCTGACTGACGGGGATAAGTGATATTGATAAGTGATGTAACCTACGCATCTACAGCGTCAGCTATTTTCTTTTTGGCCGGCTGTCCACCTGTTTTAGGAAGCAGAGACTGTATTGCGTTTTGTCTGTAAAACCGTGTCTGTGTTCTTCATATTTATGTAGAATTATAGTTTGCTATTCTTATGTAAAATATGTGGCTATTGGTCATGTGATGGTTGATTGAACTAGTTGTTAACCACCGTCGTGACACAGCTTGCAGGACCGCGGTTGATAGGTTAGGTGAAGCCGGGTAATAAATAATAAATCCAGGACATGTTGATCTGGCCTCTGCCGACGGTTGATTCTGACATTGTCATTTTTGTTTTGCTGCGACTGTAAAGCTAACCCGTCCCGCCGCTGAGATTGAGTATGGTCACATGACCAGACTGCACAACTACGTTTGATTGGTGAAACACAGTCACGTGGTAGAGCCTTTAGCGGAAGTCTCTCTCTCTCTGTCAAAATCATAAACAGTATATAATGGACCAACAGACCCCGTTGCTCTGGACGGAGACCAGTGAAGGATATTAGAAGCACTTTTCCGGTGATGGACAGCTTTACTGCGCAGCCTCCAACTGAGAGAGACAGCGTAAATGTGACGTGAGCAACGTGTCTGAAATCTCCAAGAGAAATCTCAATCATTCCCAATCTTACAGAGACGGAGAGTGTAGGTATATGTAAGGAGATAACATGGGCACAGGCTAATTATTGATCACTAAAATGCTAGTTAACATTAGTAATTAATCCTAAACAGCTCATGTAAGTTGAAACTGCCTGCAAGCTTCTCCTGTACTATACGGTAATTCCTCTACTATGTGACACAATCGTTAGCCTATTTTTACAAAAGCGTCTGCTATGGAGCCATAACGTGAGGTACAAGGTAATGGAGCCTTTTATACATTGTCGTGTTTCTTTAGAAATAAACAACGGACAAATAGAGTCTTTAAACTCTTCAGATGTAAAGTTATTCGCTGTCAAGTGGCACCAAAATGAATGCTAGTCAGTGGAATGCTAACGGGAGGTGATGGCCAGGTAGCAACAAAATGGCGCCATAGGAGGTTCGAGTTCTGAAGCGAAGCTTACCCCCTTGGTCAAAATAAAACATTAAAATGTGGCATACGCGGGGGGATAATACAATGACGCGTAGAATACCAAAGAGGTAAAAAGAAAAGTAACGAGCTCGTTGTAGCCTAATGTAGCGGAGTAAGAGTACAGTTTCTTCTTCACAAATCTACTCAAGTAAAAGTAAAAAGTATAGTGATATAAAACTACTCCTAGAAGTATAATTTTTTCAAAAACTTACTCAAGTAAATGTAACGGAGTAAATGTAACGGAGTAAATGTAACTCGTTACTACCCACCTCTGGGAACAAGAAATGGGTAAACAACGTAAAGCTGTTCTGCAGCAATGGAGGTTGATCAAGCTTTGAATGTTGGTGCTACCAATTTCCACAGGTGTTCACACTTCTGGATTACTTACAACCCCCTCTGTTTGTATAAAAGTATTGTTGGAACACACTGTGGTACCGTACCCTCGTGAGTATTATTTGAACAGTATTGTACTGCAGAAAGTAGTGTGTTGCTATAAAAATGGCGGGAAAAAGGCAATTAACAATGAAAGAGAGACAGACCATCATAACACTTAAGAATGTTGGTCTTTCCTACAGAGAAATTGCGAAGAAAGTCAAGGTGTCAGTGAGTACAGTATTCTTCACCATCAAAAGGCACTTAGAAACTGGGGGAAACTCTGACAGGAAGAGGTCTGGCAGACCCAAAGCCACAACAGAATCAGAAGACAAGTTTCTGAGAGTCAACAGCTTGCGTGATAGGCGGCTCACAGGACAACAGCTTCAAGCACAGCTTAATAGTGGTCGTAATCAGTGTTGGGCAAGTTACTTCCAAAATGTAATACATTATAGATTACTAGTTACTGTCATTTGAGAGTAATTAGTTATATTACAATATTACTGTCTCTGAATTGTAATGAGTTACACTACTTTTACATTACTTTTGAGTTACTTTCACCAAAATAACAGCGGAAGTTTGACTTGGCAGCTAGCTTGTGAATTTCACCACTGGATCAATAAAGTCTCATCTTTATCCACTTTAATACATCACAGATTATTCATAGTATTTTGTATAATTAATATGAATATGCAAAGTAACTAAAGCTATAAAAAATAGATAAGTAAAACGTACAATAGGCAAGTAGGAGAAAATGAAAATACTCAATTAAAAGTACCTTACAGTTGTATTGAAGTACGGCATTGTTGTAAAATGTTTGTTTAAAGCACTTGAATAAGAAATTCATGTTGTTTTGTTTAAAACAGTCAAAGGAAATTGTCAATTATAGTGTGATTAAAACTCACTATTTACATTATTTACAGTACTTGATTTACAGCTGATATGTGAAAAGGTCCACAACCTTATTTGTTTAACAGTAATTTAGTTTTACTGTGAACCGTCACAGGAAGTGCTTTTATTAGCCTACACGGAAGTTGTCAGTTGTGTACCTTGTGTACTCTTGCTAGCTTACTGAGATGCAACTGTTATGCATGTTGTTGATGCAAAAAAATACTATCTATGGATGCAACCTATGGATGCAACATGTCCGTCAAGCTAAGTTGCTCACTTTCTTGTTTGTAAAACTGCAACTGTAATAATTATTACCGTTCATGACAGAAACATATTGAACAGTAAATGGTCACAGTAAAAGACAAGAGTTTTTGGTCGTCAAGCCATTCCACTACAGGCAGAGTTACTCTCCATGGCTGATAAACTGCAATGATTTACATGTAAGCAAGCCTAAACATTAATTCCCGACATGTTTAAATCTGTCAGCGGCTCGGACACACTGCTGTCCGAGCTGACGTACCGTCACCTGTTGGGACACAGATGTTATGAAATAATACTCACGGCTTTTTTTCCTGTGAACAAATGCTTTGCGGTGTTGGGAAATTCTTAAAAAATGTTGCATTAAAATGTGTTGTAACTCGCGTTACTGAGATTGTAACGAAATTTAATTAGTAATGCGTTATATTACTGTGTTACAGCAAAAAGGAATACATTACTGTAATTGCGTTACTTTTGTAACTCGTTACTCCCAACACTGGTCGTAATAAGCAAGTCTCAGTTTCAACTGTAAAGAGAAGACTTGGAGCTGCAGGTTTGATAGGTCCAGTTGCAGCAAGAAAGCCATTGCTAAGACGTCAGAATAAGAAAAAGAGGCTTGCCTGGGCCAAGAAACATCGTCAATGGACTACTGAAGACTGGAAGAAGGTGTTATGGACTGATGAATCAAAATCTGAAATCTTTGGTTCATCAAGCAGGATTGTGTACGCCGTCGAGTAGGCGAAAGGATGGTTCCTCAGTGTGTGACATCAACTGTCAAACATGGAGGAGGAAGCGTGATGGTCTGGGGCTGTTTTGCTGGATCCAGTGAAAGGCACCCTGAACCAAAATGGCTACCACAGCATTTTGCAGCACCATGCAGTACCCTCTGGTATGCGCCTAGTTGGTCAGGGGTTCATCCTACAGCAAGATAATGACCCAAAACAAAAGTCCAAGCTATGCTAGAACTACCATAGGAAAAAAGAACAAGGTGGTAAGCTTAAAAACATGGAGGTGCCAGCACAGTCACCAGACTTAAACTCCATTGAGCTGGTTTGGGATGAACTGGACAGAAAAGTGAAAGCAAAGCAACCTACAAGTGGCACACATTTATGGGAACTTCTGCAACAGAGTTGGGAAGAACTTTCTGAAGAATATTTGATTTCCATTGTAGAAAGAATGCCATGAGTGTGTTCAGCTGTTATATCTGCCGAAGGGAGCTACTTTGATGAGTCAAAAATTTAGAATACATTTTGGTTTATAAATTGATTCCATGATTTCTTTTTTAACTTAAATTGTTCACTTGTTCTATTCTTTCATTTCAGAGTACAAGAAGACATTGAACTGCATGAATTTCAATAAAAAACTGGAAAAATTGGGGTGTTCTAAAACTTTTGACCAGTAGTGTACAGTACTTTGAAAAGATTTTCAGATATTTAAAAAGCTGTAATTGAGTAAAATGAATACCAATTTGATTTATTTGATCAAATTATTGGATATAAAGGAAAATAATACTGTACCAACTAAATTGGGTAAAGTGAAATGTATAAAAGCTTTCCTTTTCCAATTTATATTCTTTCCATTCCAGTCCATTTCTGGGGCTCTATATAAGACCAGCTTGAGGAAGATCAGAAAGCTGAAAACTGTCTAGGAATTAATTGTGTTATATTGGAGAAGATGTGTGCCAGTGTTGAATACAATCACAAAAAAACTGTGATGTGTGGATTGAAATCAGGTCACAACGCATGACAAAGCATGCCAGCGTGAAGAACGGTCTATTGGTTAAAACACACACAGAAAAGAGGATCTTAGACAGAGACACTGTGAGATATACAGTATATGTACATGGTGTTTGTGCTATATTCTCACAGCTGTACTCGAGTCCTCCGGAGCATCTTGTGTTGTTATCATGTGTACTAAATCACAAGCTCCAGCGCCTCAGGTCATTTCCTACCACACAGTGTTCTCCTGCTATTATTCCTGCTCCCCCCTGAACACACGCCTTCCCCCATTTCCTGTTCATGGCCCCCAAATTGGTCCTCAGACATATTGTTGAGGCCCGCTGACCTGTAAAACACAGTCAATGCATCCAAGTCTTCGCTGGCTCTTGAGGAAATTAAAGATGTGTTACTGAAGGGATGGAGATAGAACAGAGCGGCCGACTCAATAACTACATTTGCTGCTTTTTCAAAGAAACACATATACATATACACACAGAAATGATGATGATATGGAGGGTTGATGAGAACAGCCTGCTCCCTCACATGAAGAAAACATCAGTGATGGGTGAATGAGCAGATTCTCTATCACACACTGACACTGACAGCGCTCAGCATCAGCCTGGTATTGATCTGTGACTGACGGGGATGACTTATTGTCCCACAGACACAGACCATTGGTCACTGGGGAGGAAGAGATGAAGAGTATAAAGAAGAAACACAAAACCCAGGAAACGTGTGGTGCTTCAGAAAACCTACATTTTTAAACGTGGTTACTCTACTACTAGTTGATCTACTAGTTACTACTAGTAACCGAGTAGATCAGTTTCTTCTCCTGAACATCTCTTCTTCCTGCTCAACAAATCCTCCATCATAATAGCAATGCTCCGAGGTCTAAAAAGGTCTTTTAAAGGGAATGGGAGATGACTCTCTGATTGGTTTATTGCATGTTACGCCCAAAACACACTTATGATTAATGAAGACACTAAGTACAACCCTTTAGAACCATGCGCCTGGCACACAGACTCTTTTTTTCTGCCGTCAAACTAGCAACATGCACCATGCGCTTCACGTTGTGAGCTTAGATCGTTAAAATAGGGCCCCAAAGTCACTGTTTACTTCTGTTTGAGTAACGACTGATAGGAACTAGAGCGAGCAGATGTTTTAGGAAATGACTAAGCCTTAAAAACAAGAAACTAGTCGTTTTTAAAGATTTATGTGTTCACTAGGAGCCAATGGGGTTGGGGCTGAGAGATACAGGTAGGGAAGTCAGGAAGCATCTGGATTATGACAGCTGGACAGTCAGAGGACACTGGTGAGAAATTGTAGCAGTCAAACGCCAACTGTATAACTGAAATTTGGGAGAACATGGTTTTGGGCTAATGCATGTGGACACAGCTGAGCAAGAATAACTCTAGTTAATCAGGCCAAAAGGGACACAAGGATCAAAGAATATGGATAAGGACTCTTTGTCTTAACTAGAGTATTCAGACTGGTATACTTCACTACAGTAATCTCACCGCCATGTTTTTCTTCCTTTCCTTCTTTTGTCTTTTCCGCTTTGAACCACCAATTCATATATGTTATTTATGCTAACTTTTATTATTGTACAATATGTATGATAGTACCAACCAGTTTTGCTTAGTGCTTAATGAATACATGAAAAACATTCAAACTAATGCCAAAATGCACACACCTCATGGTTCCCAAATCACACCTTCCATTTCTGTGATTAGGCATCAGATCTCCAACTCATTCATACTTTCATTAAGTTCTAATTTACAGTGTGTGTGTGTGTGTGTGTGTGTGTGTGTGTGTGAGCTTGTGTGTGTGAGCTTGTGTGTGTGTGTGTGTGAGAGCAGACAATCGGGCCAGGCCTAGTGGGGCCCAGGGGAGCCCCGGGGCCCAGACACAACAATACGCTTCTTTATTACAGGCTGAAAGTGAGGACAGCAGGGGCACACCCTGTGGGCTCCTCGTGCATATCAGTATACATGGAGACACATTCACAGACTCATAGGCAGACACCAAAATAACCTCCCACACACACTCAGTGGACACAGTCTGCAAGTTTCCAGTTCTACCCTAGTCTATATCGACGACGTTTCATTTACGGGATTGTTCTGGTGTCGCCAGAAATTGTCCCTCTTTTTAGGCCAGATGTCCGTCTCCTTCCGCTGTCTCTGTTCTAACCTCCGGTGGATTTGTGAGGACTATGGTTAACTGCTCCTCAGATCTCTGCAGGGTAAATCCAGACAGCTAGCTAGACTATCTGTCCAATCTGAGTTTTCTGTTGCACGACTAAAACTACTTTTGAACGTATACATGTTCCACCAAAACAAGTTCCTTCCTGAGGAGATTTAGGCTTATTGTGTGTTTTAGCCTACAATGGCTGTAAATAGCTATATTTAAAGCCACGCCCCCACAACCCTACTTCAAACGTCTATGTGCGTGGTAAAAGGCCACATCTTTCAAACTTAATGTCCTATTTTCTGTTATAAATGTGAAGTTGCAACGCCAAAGTAAAGATAAACCTGATGACATCACTACAACATCATCAGGGAGTATTTTCTTGCTCCTCCAGAGCGAAAGAAGACATTATACAACTGTTTTCACAGGCTGAGTACTAACCATGACCGGTAAACTGGCCTTTAAGGGACAATTCACCCCCAAAATCAAAACCTAAAGATAGATCAAACCTAGATCAAAATCTAAATATTTTTCCTCTCACCTGTTGTATTTATGAGTCTAGATAGTTTTGGTGTGAGATGGCCAGGGTTGGAGATGTCTGCCTTCTCTTTTATATAATGGAACTAGATGACATTCAGCTTGTGGTGCTCAAATCGCCAAAAAAATACTTTAATTAAAATAATCAACAGCAACGTCTCTTTCCACAAATCATGACCAGGTCACTCAAGCTAATCCACAGACCTGGTTGTTAAGCAGTGCCATGAAGGAACTACTTTCTTTCTACCATAAAAACTACAACTACTACAACAACTAAAAAGTACAGTAAATCCAAAACACACACACACACACACCCACACACACACACACACTTCATAGGCAAAGAGCTGCCAATCTCAAGACAGTGGACAGACCAACTGAGCTGGTAAACATCAACAAGCCATAGAGTGACATGACCTCAGATGAGATGACCCAGTCTTTAAAGTGATGGTTCGGAGTAATTTCACCCTATGGTCCTTTGCACCATGACCTCGAGCCAAACACCCCCCCAGAAGCTTTTTTCACCTGGGTCGAACATTGGACGAGTTAACGTTATCAGGGGCTAATGGACAGCAGAGACGAGAAGCCAGCAGGCAAGTGTTATTTACATTAACTTATGGTGTAGTTACAAACTTTACAATCCATCGTTTTATGAGTACATAAACTATTTGTACTAGTGTAGAAGTTTGGTATCATTTCAGGCATTATTAGTGGGGTAACGTACAAGAGACACTCTCGGATCCATTAGCGCCTGCACTAAGCTATTCAGCTGATAATGCTAACTCTCCCATTGTTCGACCCAGGTGAAAAAAGCTTCTGGGGGGGTGTTTGGCTCAAGGTCATGGTGCAAAGGACCCTAGGGTGAAATTACTCCGAACCATCACTTTAAGATAAGATACTTCATCTACCCATGTTTGAAAAATACACATAACGCAATGCTGCTACGGAAATGAGGGAGCTACTCGCAGCTGGCCCACTGATACGCACAACTGTGTGTGCGTATCATGGAGCATCTGGAGGTCTAAGTGAAAGGCAGAACTGTAATGTAGCTACTGTGCAGATTAATTCAATTAAAAATTATCAGCCTCAAGTGAGGGCCTGTTGAGCTTAGCCGGACCACAGAGAAGGAAGCACAAACAATCTGAGCATGACAACATGTCTTCAAAATGTTGATATTTTATACATAGAAATTGTGGTTAAATAGTGATTGGTTATCATTGGGATTAATGTTCACGGGTAAGGCTGCAACTAACGATTATTTTCATTGTCGATTAATCAAGATGATGTCCTCATATGTCTCGTTTTGTCCACAACTCAAAGATATTCAGTTTACTGTCCCAGAGGAAAGAAGAAACTAGAACAATATTCACATCTAACAAGCTGCAAACAAAACAAAACAAAATGCCTCAAGCCGATTAATCGATTGTCAAAATAGTCAGTAGTTAGTATAGTGTTTAAACTTTTGTTTGCATGTGTGAGAACAGGCTCAGCTCCTGAGACTGCCGGAGAGGCACAGCGCGGTAATATGACACCAGCGTCTGTTTTTCTCGTGAGTTCAGAGTGCTTTCACAGAAAAACCAGAGTCACACTTGCAAAGAAAGGAGTACTCACAGACAGCAACAGCTGGAGGACTTACCACTGGAGCAGTTGGAGCCCCCCCAGCCCGGCTCACACTGGCAGGTGTTGGGGGCCATGCAGCGGCCGTGAACACAGCTCTCTGCACAATGAGCTGAGACATGGAGGAGACAGGAAGACAGGGATCAGGACACTCACAAATAGATCAGCGTTACAATTAGTCACAAAGGGCTGAAGAAATAAAAGCTTCAATTCTTAGGCTACATTTACATCGTTTTGGTTTTTAACTGTTTGAGTTTTGAGCCAAAAGTGTTTTTTTATCTCCAGTAGAAGAACTAATCTCTGTTTAAACTAACTTACTCTCAAACCTCATATCTCATCATCATTCTGGTATATTGGACATAAACAGGAGGCAGCGTGGAGACTCCGCCCACTGGTGGAAGTTGCCATGGTAACGTTAGTAGCTTTTCCCTCAGAGAACAAGACGTCGTGACTGATAAGAACCAATCAGGAGGAGAAACGTTGGCGTCAGTGTCGCTGTTGAGACTTCAACCCAACCCCGCAGATTCCAAACCAAAACGGGTCAGAAGTGTTTCCAAATGTCTCCGCTTTAGGGGCCAACGTTTCTCCTGGCAACTACCAGCAGGGGGAGGAGTCTCCACGCTGCCTCCTGTTTATGTCCAGTATACCAGAATGTTGTAGCCTGGGAAAACCCTGACAAACTTCTGGCAAATTTGAGATTTGTCAGTCTGGCCAAGAGCCCATTTCCAATTTTTCCAAATCGAAGCACAAATCACAACCGTTGAGGCGGGATTTACACCAATCACAACCGTTGAGGCGGGCTTTACACCAATCACAACCGTTGAGGCGGGCTCTACACCAATCACAACCGTTGAGGCGGGCTCTACACCAATCACAACCGTTGAGGCGGGATTTACACCAATCACAACCGTTGAGGCGGGCTCTACACCAATCACAACCGTTGAGGCGGGATTTACACCAATCACAACCGTTGAGGCGGGATTTACACCAATCACAACCGTCGAGGCGGGCTTTACATGATGACGATAGCGCAGCGACGGCAAGCAGCTTTTTGTTTTCATTCAACATGACGGCCACCGAAGCGCAGCAACCCGTTGATGCCGCTGTCGCTGCTACGTCACCTGGATCGTCACTTTTGGCTCAAAACTCAAACGCTTAAAAACCAAAACTTAGCAATGTAAATGTAGCCTTACT
Source organism: Perca fluviatilis (assembly GCF_010015445.1). Lineage (NCBI taxonomy): Eukaryota > Metazoa > Chordata > Actinopteri > Perciformes > Percidae > Perca > Perca fluviatilis. Next base: position 1,110,307 of record NC_053128.1, read on the forward strand.
TTCACTTTTACAGATATGTAGAATTAAGACTTGTATTAGTACATTAGGACTTGCCACTCTAATCGGACTCTCTTGTGAAACAAGCAGACTTCACTTGACCAAATTCAAAATAAGATTGGATCACTTTTTTTTTTACAGGATGTCACTCAAGGTATATATAATCACTGTTCTCGGCTCTAAACATTTTTCACCGGGAAGAAATCCGATTGTTCTCAAAGCGGTTTGACTGATTTTTTAACCAGCTTTCATGTCCACATGCATACAAAAGTTACGTTTTCTGTTGCAAGAAGACACTAATTTCAAATGAGGTTCATGTTTAAAGCAGAATTGTTCTGAGCCACTACACTCAGAAAACACCAGAATGCAAATAAGGCACTGATTTTACAGCCAGACTTGGATATGATATACTACACCTAATGTAGAAAAAAATTGCACAAGCAATCATAAGAGACAAGACTCATCCATTTTTACTGCTACCATTGGGTAAGTGATAACATCAAGGCAAACACAAATCACTAAACAGACAGCTTTTATCCACAGGCAATGAGACTTTTCTATCTGTTCATGTCTATAGATTTGAGTCTTTTTATTACGATTAGGTTCTTTCTATTGCTTTTAGGTTTTTAAATGATTGTTTTCATGTTTACTTCTTTTCACTGTTACACTGTGTGTAACTCTGTGTGATTGTATATTGTGTCTACAGTGTACATGTTGAAGTGTTTCATTGGATGGAAATGCACTGGTGGCATTTTCACGCATATTGACAATAAATGCATTGAAACCTTGAATCAAAACCAGAACTAATAATAGCTGCTCTGCAGCAATGGTTAGTTTTAGCGCAAATAATTTATGTATAAGTAAAAAGGGACTGGACCCAGAATCAACCCTTGCAGTACACGCTTTAAGATGGGTTTGTATCCACATGATGAATATTCAATGTTCAATATTCACTCTTCATTAAGCTCTGTTTTGGTCTCCACCAGCTCCTGAGGGAAATATCTGTCTCTAGCTGCTAAATGCTGCACTCTATCCAACAGCTGCCTACACCGTTCACAGTTTCTCTGCCCCCTTTAAAATATGATGACTTCACGGTGGGAATTTGATTTGAAGGTCAAACAACAGGGTTTAATCACCAAAGACATTTTCCCATTTATCATTTTTATTGTGCACATGTCAATAAATAATGGTTAACTCAAAAAGAAGTCTCTCCTGATTGAAATGTTTCCAACCAGATTTCTTGTCTTTTTAACCCTAACGAGGAATAGGAAGGAGAAGCTCTCTGTCATCCGCAGACATTTATATAGCTTTGTAATGCTAAATCTCTCCAAAAACTTTTTATTAATTTTTTTAAATATTTATTTCTAAAATATAGCAGGCACACTGACTCTATCCAAGAACATGTACTAAATTTAGCCAAAAAGCAATCAGACTTCCTTTCCTATCTTAATCCCATCTGGAAATGCCATGTTGCCTGGAGTATCTGACGAATCCTCCTTCCTGCAGTGTTTCGTCGATGAGCAACATGTGATAGTTGCTTATAGAAGAGAGCCTTTTTACTCCAAAATAAAATCCCCCTCTGATGTCCCGGGGCGCATTATCACAGCCTCTGCATGAATTAAACTGTGGTCTCCACCAAAGCACACAGATTTTATGGCTTTTTTTTAAATCACCGACTACTTCCAGCATCAGAACAGCAGCCTGCGTGTTAACAGAATGATTTATTTTACTGTCGCTGCTGGACAACAGTTGTTTTTGCCACTGTGGCTTCACACCTGTTCCTGCCAGTGAAGTCACATGTAGAAGACAAAGCTTCTGTTTTTCTGACTTGCCACAGCCATTGGTTCCCAGTTTCCTCAGTGCTGGTCTGGTTAAACATGAACACAGCTGGGATAAAGCCTGACGCGGGTTATTAGATGTTCTTCCTCTCCCACTATCTCCACTATCAGGCAGTGTTGTAGTACTCAAGACCACTTTTTGAATGTGTCTCGGTCTTGTCTCGGTCTCAGATAAAGAAAGTATGTAATAAAACCTGTACACAGCGTTGGAGGCTGAGCCCCGTTCTTTCACAGCGCTGTGGAGATAGATCTGGCAACGGGAGACTACTTCAATGGTGACTTTAAAAGTCATACATGCACATCATTTTCATACTCATCTAACCATTCGGTGATCTTCATTGTCTTTTTGTCAAACCACCTTTAATTTGTCACCTGTCTGTGTGTCACCACATGACAATTGTTTGCAACAATTGTTTGTCACATATCGTAAGTCCATGTTCTACAAAATATGGGAGCAGACTTCTCATATGTTTCAAACAAACAAATGATACATGGATATGCTGTGTATCAATTATTGAATGGTTAGGTCTGTGAGTGGAAAGAGTTAGTGTTTCTTAACACAAATGAGCATGTCATCCACATAGTTACACAAGCACACCTTGTGTTTGCCATGATAACAAACTGAACCTTTAGGATGTCAGTTTAAAAAAAGCCTAATGACGGCAGCCCAGCCATCTATGCAGAACACATATAATACATATAATAACATATAATACTGGTTTACAGTAATATATCCAGCTGGCCCAATCACATCATGTGTCAGTATCCACTTACAACTTCAGACTCTGTACAATACTCTGCCACGTTATTATACATTCTATCTAATCTGAATGTGTGTCCACAGGTTTCAGGCCAATTTCTGACAACGTGACTATTTATGGACTTACCGTGTGTGTGTGTGTGTGTGTGTGTGTGTGTGTGTGTGTGTGTCTGTGTGTGCGTGCGTGCGATACTCACGAGAACAGATCTCTCCCTTCTCGTAGAAGCCTGGACAGCACTGGGACTTTCTCCGGTACATGGTCTTCTCTCCTCTTCGATAGGCTGTCCGATAGCTCACCCTGCACACAGACGGGAAGTGAGGTCACATACAGGATCGGAAACTCAGTGAAGGAAATGCTACTAGACACAATGTTGGTTATTCTGTAGATGGACTGCTTTTTTATAGCGCTTTTCTAGCCTTAAGCGTTACCCCCATCCACACACACACACACACACACACACACACACACACACACACACACACACACACACACACACACACACACACACACACCAAGATGGCAACACCTGTATTCAAAAATGAAAGGCTTCAAAAAGGCAGTCCACAAAACAATTACATCATGGATGATAGGGAAAGGACATTTTGACATGGTGGTCTACCTCTGAAACACAGCCAGCCAATAATTGAAATCTAACAGGAGTGGGGTTTAAACCCATGAGGGCTGTAGCCAATTATATCTTAAGTCCAATGCCTTAACCACTCGGCCATCCTGGTAATGACTCCATGCTCACATTATCACTTTATCGTGTGATATAAAATGTGGCATGGAGAGTGTATAGTCTATACATGGGGCCAGTGATCATTAAACTCTGTCCTGATGAAGACCATGAGGCTGTGTTCAATCATAATCATGCATAACTAAAGTAAATGCTTTAAATACACACAAATGCACAGATTAGCAAATGTTTGGAGGACAAGGAGGAATGAGCTGCTGCCAACATCAAGCCTCGGTGTGGACACTGGAAACAGGAAGTTAAAAAAACAGGCACACACACAAATCTATGAAAGGTACAATACAGAATACGGCGAGGGGCCCTAACAGTACCTTTTTGAAAATAAAACAGAATATAACTCATGGCCTTGCTGTACACATGGTGGTTTCTACAGGTTTAACCAAGTCAAATTTATAGCTTTTTAAGACCTTTTTTGGACCATTATGAATAAAATTGAATACCTATATCACAACATAAAAAAACAAAGTCAGATGTCAGAGTCCGGAAACAGTGTCTGAAACAATTCCCCGATTTCCTCACTGACATAATAGGACTGGTGTCTACAGTAGATCGGCTGCAGTATGTTGGTCTCATTTGAGGTCATAATACAGCAAGTTTTATTTGGACTAGCGCCAGAAAGAACTACAACACCACAGAATTAAAAAGAAACATTGTAAAGCGCTGCGGGAACATTTCAAAGAGCATTAGAGGTAGTGTTACACAACCCAGTCTCACGGCAGTTCGTTAAATGGTCACGTTATTATATTATTGATTCGTGTACACGGACACCTTTATCTCATTTTTTTCGTGGTGGTCAGCACGTTTTTTAAAGTATTGTATTTCAATGGGAAGCATATTTCGTGATCACAGCCCGATTCTTTGGAAAACAATGCCAATGTAAAGTCAATGAGAAGATGACGTAGCATTAAGAGTGACTACGGTAGCGAGTAGTATGAAAAGCCAAAACTCCGTGCAGGGACGTTGGTTGGGGGGGTGGATGGGTCAAACAACACAGGACCGGGGATCGTTTCCCGCATGTGACGTGTCCTTTCACCGTTCTTCTTTTCCTAAGCCCAACCTCCGTATAGATGCTTCCCATTACGTGTTGATAATCGGCAGAGTGGGACCAAAAAATCTACCGGGAAATTTAATAGACTATCGGCCCACTGTACGGGTTGAGCAGAGGCTGCACAGTTTGGCCAGCGGCCAGGCCGCCGGATGGTGTTGCTAAGAACTTGCAATGTATAACTATTATCAGACCGGCCCTCGCGGCCTCGAAACACTACCGGCCCACTGGGAAAAGTCCCGACTCTCCCAATTGCCACTCCGCCTCTGGTGCTGACCACCACGGAAAAAATGACATAAACGTGTCCATGTACACAAATCAATAGATTACAAATAAGATGACCATTTCACGAACTTCTGTGAGACCGTGTTGTGTTACGTTGACATAGTTAATAATTTAAGAGCAAGCTAGAACACAATACTTCAGCAAATTCAAGACTTTTTAGGGCCTACAATTTTGATTTTGAAATTTTTGACTTTTTTTGATATTTTTTAAAGACTCTGCAGAAACCCTGTCTACAGTACACTGTGTACCCCCCCCCATAAAAGATAATAAAAGAAAAGAAAACATGATCTCTTTGAGCAACGTTCGAGTCTGGGAGCCGGAAAGAGCACACTGTGGCAGGGCTGTAGTCAAGTCCACATCTGTCTAGTCCAAGACCAGGACTTTGTCTAGACCAAGTCAAGACTGAGTTAGAGACAGTCCAAACTGAGACAGAAAAAAAAGAATCCTCTTCAAGACCACTTACTTACCTATTCATAATTTATGTGACTAGTGCTGTGCCCGTTGAAAACGGGCTGATTACTCGGCCTGTGGTGTTGCTGCTTGTAGAATTTATCAAAACCAAAGTGTACCCCAAAATGACTTACAGAAGGACCCTGAACCACTTAATATGCAACTCCACTGTATAGCCTACTATCTATTGACTTAGTGTAGGCTACGTCTGCATCAGAGGAAGACATAGGCGCCGATACCATGGGTTCTCAGAGTTAGAGCAGGGTGATGAAATCTGATGTAGGCTATATGCCCGGTTTAGCTCTGAGATTTGCTCGCATTGCACAGCGCTCTGAGGGAATAATCTCCGAGATTAGGCTATGTTATGTTCTGCCAGCTCACAGCAATTTAATACAATAGCAGGAAAAGAGTCAGAGGCGCAGATGTGCAGGTAACCTTCCCCCCCAAACACAGACACACATACAGTATATACAGATACGTCTCACTTTATAAGATAGATAGCTTGCCTATAAGTGACATCATGCTCTGTCTGCACTTGTTGTAGCTGGTTGTGCTTTGCATGTGTGGGATTCTGAAACGTCCTTAAATTCGGGAATTGTCGTTTGTTTATTAAAAGTCAAAGACAGTCCAAAGTAGTGCTACTTTGCACACAGTTTAGCTGCCAAAGCTGCGCTGCTCTCTCTCTCTCTCTCTCTCTCTCTCTCTCTCTCTCTGCTCCTGCTCACTGCTCACTCAGTGAGCAGAGGTGGAGTGGCTAGTGCCTAGAGCGGCAAAAGCCAATGTGTGCTTCTTTTACCGATATATTTAACGATATCTTTTGCATTTCTAATCCAAACAACGTCAAACCTGGCACTGCACTTACTCGTGACCATAGCAAGACACATGTCAAGTTTGAAATCCATCGGACTAACGGTTCGAGAGATATGCGCTTAACACCCACACAGACGGACAGACGGACAGACAGACAGACAGACGTTCCTGCAATTATAGATAGATAGATAGATTATAAATAGATAGATGTGAGAGACAGTATATCTTCTATTTCAAGATGATCATTTTGCAACATTACTATACATTGTAGGATGAAATTAGGCCATATTATTTACTTTAATAGATCAATTTGACATAAAGCTAAAGTGCAGCTTCACATTTTAGATGTTGAGTCTTTTTATTCTGGTGTAACAAGAACATTCTGGACTGCTGATGGAAAATGTAACAAATAACAAGCAACACAGGTGTCACTAAAAAATCTGATATGTTCCCATTCTTGAACTTATGACTTGTCCTGAAGAATCCAGAGTACAAAGTGCTCTCTGACGTTGTGTCTGTGGCCAAAATGAAACTGATTGATGTCTGATGATTGAGATATATAACGCAGCCAGGTGTATCCCAGGCGACCAATGGCAACACCCGTTCTAGATGGATTTTAAATTAAACTAATATCTGTTTTCTGAACGAGCAAGCTTCATCAATGGATTTGTTTTGAAGGACGAAGTTACTTTAAAACCAAAGCATATAGTGCTGGACTCGATCGAGACCAACTAGAATATTTGGCCAGTCCAATGGTCTAGTCCAGATACCAACGGGTCCAAGACAAGGCTGACACAATAGTCTAGACTCTGACTCAAGTACTACAGCCCTGCACTGTGGTTGGGGTTTGGAAAATGGTTGGCAGATAGGTGAAGTTAAATACACGTATACTGTACAGTACATAGGTGATAGCATGCAAAAACAATGGAATGGTCCTTTAACGAAGCACCACTCTCTCCACACACACACACACACACACACACACACTGTCTCACCTGTGTCTGGTGCACTTAAACCAGTTGAGGATGTCGGTGCAGCTGGTGTAATAAATCTGATCAAAGGGATGAGCATAGGACTCCTGCACTGTCACCGAATAACTGCAAGCACAGGAAAAGACACATATCAGTGGGTGTGGTGTGTGCGTGTCTGTGTGGAAATGTATGTGTGTGGTGTGTGTGTGTGTGTGTGTGTGTGGGGGTATGTGTGTGTGAACAGAACCACCGGCTTACACACTCTTCTAACCACTGACTGTTTGAATCAGGGCATCATTAGGGTTACATCTACACTGCTACGTTTAATTTTTACGTTTTGAAAAACAAATCCATCTCCGACCACACAAGGTTTTTAGCTGAACTAATCTGCGTCCATAATAACACGTCTGACATCACATATCACATGAGCTTTCACACACACACACACACACACACACACTGGGCATGTGTGTGCCGGTGTAAACAGGAAGCAGATTGACGTTGAAAAACAACGGTGAAAAGTAAGAGCATGGTTTTATTAGATTGGGTTGGGAGAGGGGCCCCCCCAAAAGGGGGGGAGGGGGGGGGGGGAAAAAAAGAAAGGAGGAGGTCCTCGTTTCCAAATGTCTCCATTTGTGTCCGTCCCGACTACAGAACAACTCCGGAGTTTTCAAACCAAAACAGCGGCAGTATGTATACACTAGGGCTGGATGATTAATCGAAAAATAATCGAAATCGAAATTCAGAGCCTATAACCGACGTAATTTTACCAAGTCGATTATTTCGGTCTTTTAATCCTAATAATATTTCCGTGCCGCCACTGTGTGTTAACGTACTTTCCCCTTAAAACGCGTGTGTAGTCGCGTGACTCCGCCTGTTTACATTAAAACTTAAAACTTAATCTTCAGTTGTAGATTTAAGTTCAGTTGTTTGAAATATTTAATAAATAAGCATTAATTGCTATCTGTGTGTTGTTTCCTTATTTTAGAATCACAAAGATAGGATAATGCACTCTTTCATTAGAAAAAATAACCGTGAACATATTTACAGTAGCCTATAAGAAAAGATTTTTTTTTTAAATAATCGTTCAATAATCGTAATCAAGGTAACTTCTTCGATTAATCGTGATTATGATTTTAGCCAAAATCGTCCAGCCCTAGTATACACTATACATACTGTGTGTGTGTGTGTGTGTGTGTATGTGTGTGTGTGTGTGTGTGTGTGTGTGTGTGTGTGCCAAGGCAGGATTATCAGCAGCCCCCCCCCTTCTCCAGCATGCTCTGTACTCTGTGTGGCCCTCCATCACTGAGTGTTTTATAAAGGTTGTGTCTCACAGCAAATCAAAGAGACTTTGGAGGGGGGGTGACAAAAGCTACCTTATGACTGCCTCGTGAACTGCTCTTACCACAGGCTCTTTGGAGGCATGCATATATATTTTTTCAGTTACTTGCTGTATGGCTGCAGTTAAGGATGATTTTCATTATTGATTGTTGATTATTGTTAGTTCCACTTTAGTATTTATTATTGAATTGTTTAATGGATTGGTTAGTCTATGAAATGTCTTCACATAGCTTATTTAGTCTGGCCAAAAACCTGCATAATATTCAATTTAAATAACAGAGGAAGGCAGCGAATCCTCATTTTAAGGAAACTGAGAATATCTGATAAATGACAAACATTCTTTCTAAAATATTGCCGTAGATTAATTTTCTGTGGCTCAACTAATTGTTTCAGCATTAAGTAAATACATCTCTGACACTAAAGAGTTAGCACAGTCTGTACTGCTTTCTCCTAATGACTGACTTCAGATTTTTATTAAATCACTGTTGTTTAGAAAAGGCACATGCACACTCTTTGCCACAATTTTGCCAAAGTCTTAAGATGTTAGTGGGACTGAGACTTTCTTAAGAAGCCTTATTATCATTAGCTTGATAAACTGTGTCTCTTCACTGTCTGGTCTTCCTGTGAATCTTTATTCGGACCACAGCACAGAGGGAGGCTCTGAGTGCTACTGCAGCTGTTTCCTCAGATTAGTCACTGAAAGGCAATATAGCTGGGAAATCGGCCTCCACCTTTCTTCTTTCACAGCTCACTTAACGGATTTCCAAGCTTTCCTTTAATTCGGAAATCAGCCAAAAGTTTTATGTAGAAGAACATTTATTTATTTGTCACATACAATTGCACAGTACAATGTCAAACTGAAGTACAAATGCAATTCAATCTCTGCTGCTCTGCATCGGAGGTGGGAAACAACAGCAGAAATACATGGAGCACAGGCGTGACACATCTGCTACATCATCTCTGCAGAAGAGCGTGTCCTTATAATTACCTGAAACAGCCCAGACCTCGGAAGACCACCACCAACTACTTTTACAGAGAGTGGACACAAAGCGACGGACGGGTCTGCTCGGAGCTCTGTGAGAACCTGAACCATAGACTAAACGTCTCGGGAACTTCAAACTAAATGTAGTAATATTATTGCGCAGCTAAACTTTGTGTTGCCTACATTTGGGGCTACAGTCAAAACCAGAATGCAGGAAATGAAGTGTTTAATGCTCAACATTTTCTGGGGAAGTATCCCCTAGACCCCCCCGCATCATATGTGTCTCCGGGAATAGAAACATAACCTCGGCCTTTGGGTTGCCTGGCCAGCAGCGATTAGGCCAACTGTTTGTGCCATCTAACTAGCATCTACAAACTGGGCAGCTGAAATAAACATGCACGGCTATTAACAAACTGGGCAAGCCAATAACTATCTTTTGCCTTGACAATCACCAGGTAAACAGTAACGCTGGAATTCCATCAGCCGTGTTCCAGCTGCGCCGTGGTCCGCCATGCGTCACCTGAAGCGTCTCAGAAGCAGAGCGTTTTGCATGCCCGACCCTCTGATTTAGAGGTTTTGGTCATTTTTCCTGGATATTTGGGATTCTCTCATTATAGCAATTAGTCTACAGAGTTAAAGGGTTTCTTCCAATTAGTCCAGTTATGAACGACATGGATGGAACGCCCCCGCGGCTCAGTAAAAAATAGATTTGGCACGTATTCTTAGCGGAGCAGAGCAGAGAGCTTCTGAGACGTGCTTCTTTGCAGCTAATGGTCTTGAGTGGCCGGGAAAGCAGTGCCGCTGGAACGCAGCGCAGACACACCTGGTGGACTAGGTGTCAGAATATGGCATTGGAGTTACAACGTAATCAACCAGGAATGTTCACTTGCATGAAACTGATTGGTCAACGCTTGCTAGATGACGTCATGTTGTATTGCAACAAAAGTTGAGCCTGGTTAAATGGCTTTTAAAGAAATGACTGCAGCATTGTGACTGACCTCTCCCAGTGGCTGCAGACATTGGGATCCTCCAGGTTGAGGGAGGAAGTGATGCAAGGCAGGAAACAGAAGGCCACGGCCAATAGGAGTGTCCTGTGGGAGCGCAGTGATGTGGCCATCTCAGGCAGAGCTGCACCTTCAGACAGGGAAGGATGAGGAAATGGACACGTTAACTTTCTGCATCGGAAGCTTTCAGATTCACAAAATATTCAAAAGACACAAAGCAATTTAAATAAGGTAATCCTTTAGTAAAGACGTTAAAAAACATGAAAGTATGTGTATTGTATGTTTCTGTCAAAGGTGGGACAACACGAGTCTCAAGTGTAGGCTATGAAGTTCTTAAGGCTTATGTATGGTTCTGTGGAGGCTCCACGCAGAGCTTTCTCCGTAGCCTACATTATGACCTGAAGTTTAAACTGGTGAGTTGGTGTGTGCGTCGATCTCTTTAATAGAATAGCAGGGCTGGCGTGTGTGTGTGTGTGTGTGCGTGTGTGTGTGTGTGTGTGTGTATGGGGAGTGTGTGGTAGAGCGAGTGAGAGATTCACTTAAGAGCGAGTAGCGACTCTAGAGTCCTAGTGAGAGAAACAAAGTGTCTCCCCGGTTCTTTCTGACCACGGTGGGAAATCTGGAGCAGGAAAAGTTAACCCTCTCCTTGATTTCATGTTGTTTATGGAGAAGGAGAACCAGGAAATGAGACGCTACCAAGCCACGACCGAGCGACGTGTGTCGCCGAGACTTGTGGTTAAATTTTTGAGAGGTGCACGTCAGCCTATGGCGTAGAGTCGGTATCTCCACGTACCTACGTACGTAACCACGGCGTCGATTTAACGCAGAAGCATAACACGGCCTTAAGACCCGCTCCCGTCCGCCGTCTCATCTCCAAGACTATATGGCTGTATATATATATATATATATATATATATATATATAAGTCGCTAAGAGGGTCTGTAAAGTCGCTAAATCTAGCAAGAAAATTCCAAGTTGGCAACACTGTCCACAAAGTTACTACTGCAGTTTCCTGATTTCCTAAACTATGGAGCGAAATCACAGACTGTGCATGCTTTAATCGCACGTTAAAAAAAAGTGTGGCGTTTAAAGGATATTGTGTTAACTCGTTATTAACGCGTTCATCTGGACAGCCCTAATAACTAATCTAGTCATTTTAACCCAAACCATGATATTTTCCTAAACCTAAAGTAGTTTCTGAATTGACAATGGGATCCCCTGCACACTGAAAAATGGTGCCAACAGTTTACCCAGAGTGTTGAAAAATGACGCCAAGGGGTATTGACCGAGCTGCTGTATTTGACAAGTTAGGAGTGTGAATGTGTTGGACCAACACACTTTCACTCCTGCTTGTGCAATGTGATGGGCTGCTGTGAGATTGATGCAAAGTATATCTGTTGTTTGTGAGAAGTAGGGATGGCATGGTCAGCCAGGTCCACCACTAAAATATCTCTGCTGGATGGATTGTCACTGGTTCAGACATTAATGTTCCCTCAAGATGAATTCTAATTACTTTTTTAATCCTTCAACTTTTATGGCTCCATCATCGGGTCAAAATGTCCCTGTTTCAATACTTTGGTTTATGACCAAAAACCTGCAGAACTTATGACATTTGCCATCACTGCTAATTAGTAAATGTTAGCATGCTAACACGCTATGCTATGATGTTGAACACTGTAAACATTATACCTGCCCAGCATCACCATGTTAGTCATTGTGAACAATTACTAGAACGTGGCTAAAGCCAGACATACTTAAAATTGATGATTGGATTGACATTATTTAGGATATCTTGATGATTTAAAGAATTGTGTTTTCTATTAAACTGCAACAGGACAAGTTCTTGAAAAGATGGCAAAGTTGGATTATGTACATTACACCTGTACGCCTATCATTTGTTTTTTATTACTCCTTTTTGTAAAGTAATTTGAGTTTCATGAATGTAAACCCTACCTTTCTGGTTGCATTGGGTTTGGTTTTCCATGTTCTATTTAATATTCTATTTTTTATACTGTATTTGTATTTTAGCTACTGTAAAGTTTTAGTCTGTCAGTGTGTTTACATGCACAGCAGTAACCATGGTATGGTCTTACCGCGGTTAGTGAATAACCGGGTTATGCCGGTTCTCCCCGTATGCATGAGCAGGGAAGAACAGGAAGAATGACGGAGTAACTCTACCTCCGGTACAGTAGGTGGCGCTCTGCCAGCGCACAACTGGCTGTTTCTTCTGGTTGACCTATGTCAAAATTACACCGAACGGCATCTCACTTAGTAAAATGTTACAACTTAAAGTGATGGTTCGGAGTAATTTACCCTAGGGTCCTTTGCACCATGACCTCGAGGCAAACACCCCCCCAGAAGCTTTTTTCACCTGGGTCTAACACTGGGCGAGTTAGCGTAGAGTAGCGTTAGCCGCTGAGTAGCTTAGCGCGGGGCTAATGGACCCACGTTTGTATCTCTTAAATGACCCCACTAATAATGCCCGAAATGATACCAAAGGTCTACACTAGTATATATAGGTTATGCACTCATAAAACGATGGATTGGAAAGTTTGTAAGTACACCAGAAGTTTATGAACACTTGCCTGCTCTCTTCTGCTCTCTGTTGCTGCTGCTGCTACCTGCAGTTAGACGAGTGCTTAGGCGCGTCTATAAATTACTACACCGAAAAGAGATACAACAAAAATATGTATTAATTTAATGATTAAATAAGGTAATGTCTCCAAACTTACCTCAATTATTACTTGTCTCCTGCTAGTTATATTACAGCACTTACTTCAAAAAATAAGTTAAATTAAAAATATTTTTGTTGCATCTCTTTTCAGTGTTGTAATTTGTAGATGTCCCTACGCTACTAAGCACGCACGTCTAGCACGCAACAACAACCGCACAGAGCAGAAGCCAGCAGGCAAGTGTTATTTACATAAACTTCTGGTGTACTTACAAACTTTCCAATCCATCGTTTTATGAGTACATAACCTATATATACTAGTGTAGACGTTTGGTATCATTTCGGGCATTATTAGTGGGGTCATTTAAGAGATACAAATGTGGGTCCATTAGCCCCGCGCTAAGCTATTCAGCGGCTAACGCTACTCTACGCTAACTCGCCCAATGTTAGACCCAGGTGAAAAAAGCTTCTGGGGGGGTGTTTGGCTCGAGGTCATGGTGCAAAGGACCCTAGGGTGAATTACTCTGAACCATCACTTTAATGTTTCATTAACACATTCTTGTCACAGCATAGGAAAGCACAGTGCTCTCGCCAGATGACTGACAACTTGTTGGGCTCATTATATCTGTAACCAGTGTCGGGTGGAAATTGCAAGCTAACTTCATTAGCTAACTAACATTAACATTGGCCAGCAGCCGCAGCAGGGGCTGCTTGGGCCCTCCACTTTTTTGCCGAGACACAGCGATGACAGCCCTGGAGATGGACAATCTGTTTAACCATCTCCTAATGTCCGCTGCTGCCTCTGTGGGCCTTTTGCTGCCGATGTCCCACTGATTCACTCATCGCTGTTTTGTTGTATGGTATTGTGACGGCCCTGTGTAATCTGGCAGGGCCTCTCTGTGGGAGTGATGCCTCTCTGGTCTTACCCATCTTTGTTTCCATCCTTGTTTGAGTTGATTGCAGATCTGGTGCACCTGGGAGCTGATAAAGCTCCACCTGGTCAGACTAGACTTCTCTCTCTTCACCACCACATCAGCAATTGCTGATGATTGCGGAACACTTCTCGGTAGTGATAAGTGATAAACGCTTGAAGGAGAACATTAAGGTAGTTTTGAAGTCAGAGTTGAGAGAGAGAGGTGTGTTGGCTGGGGATGATGGTTCTCCAGTCTCCACGGTTTCCTCGGGTGCGTTTGTTCGGACTCAGGGCTTATCGTTTGATCAGCAGAGGGAGCTGTTGTTGATTCAGCTTGAGCATGACCGATGTAAACATGAATTGCTAATGAAACAGCAAATTGAGGTGGAGAGGATTCGGCAAGAAATTGAGCAGGCCAAATTGGATCTGGAGGGGCGCCGTTTAGCTTTAGCAGCTGAAGGTGAGGGGTCCAGTGGAGCTCAGAGCAGGCAGTTGTCTGGAGGTGTGTGTTCCTTTGATGTTAATAACTTACGACTACTGCCACCGTTTAATGAGAAAGATCCCGATACGTTTTTCTTGTTGTTTGAGCGTGTCGCTAAAGCTAGGGGTTGGCCTGATGAAGATTGTGCCTTGATGCTTCAATGTGTGCTTACGGGACGGGCGCAGGAAGCTTATTCTTCGTTGAGTACAGAGGATAGCTCAGGCTATGCGGCTATTAAGTCTGCTGTGTTAAAAGCGTATGAGTTAGTGCAAGAGGCATATCGCCAACGTTTCAGGTCCGGGGAGAGACGTAGTGGTCAAACTTATATGGAGTTTGCTCGGGACCTGACTGGTCATTTTAAACGGTGGTTTGCTGCGCTGGAGGTCACTACTTTTGAGGGTTTGTATGATCTTGTGGTTTTGGAGCAGTTTAAGGACATGCTTCCTGGTTACATTGCAACATATGTTAGTGAGAAGCAGTGTGTCACCCCGGCAGGTGCGGCTACGTCAGCCGATGAGTACTTGTTGATTCATAAAGGAGGTTTTAGAGAGCGGGCTACAACGCGTGAGCGTTCTTGGAGAGCTGGTGCGCCAATCTCTGAGGCGGTATCGCGAGGTGATGCTGTCCACACTAATTGTAACTACTGTCATGAAAAGGGTCACTGGAAGGCTGATTGTCCACTCCTGTATTTTAAAAACAAAATGTGGAAGGCGTGGTGATCAGGCCATGGTTCAGGTCTGGATGGTAGTGAAGAGAGAAGTCTAGTCTGACCAGGTGGAGCTTTATCAGCTCCCAGCTCCCAGGTGCACCAGATCTGCAATCAACTCAAACAAGGATGGAAACAAAGATGGGTAAGACCAGAGAGGCATCACTCCCACAGAGAGGCCCTGCCAGATTACACAGGGCCGTCACAGTATCATAGCAACGACTATGACTCACAGCGCTGACGGATTATTTCCGGTTCAAAAACCACTCTTGATGAGTGGGGAGGGGCAGTTGAAGCATGCGCATACGCTTAAACCGATCAGATACTACAGCTCCTGAAGGAGTTCTCTAGGTCTGTTAACTGGGTTATGAAAACTCTACATACCGTTTGAGAAATCGGGGTATTGCCTTGATCGAATATAATCATTTTTGTCTGTCAGCTGATAGTGTGTGTAGTTAGCCTGATGAGAGGGTCAGGACTGACGTATACACATGAGGGCTGTGGGGTTGTTGATCTGATTTGACCCAGCCCACTGGCAGGTGGGAAAGAGGGGATTCATCCAGGAGATTGATTCAGAAAGGAGCAGCACACTGCAGGCTGACGGCTGCAAACCAGGGTGGTCACGCGAAGCAAGCAGGCCCGGCCCCAGAGTGCGAATTGAAACAGCGGCTGGGTGAGTCAGTTTAACACAGCACAACCCCCAGTTTAACACAGCACAACCCCTCTTAGGTAGAAAAGTATACATTCATCCAGGCTAGCTTAGGTCTCACTCTCACGTCAAATCAATCACGCAGGGAGAGGAGACCAATACCATTGATGTAACGAGCTAGGTTTGCCTTAGTAGCTGTGTTCCTTTGTTTTATGAGCCGAGGTTAGCTTATCCTCGTGACACTACTTTATTGGTCCGGTCTGTTTCTGTGTTATCTTTGGTAACTCAGATTTACTTCCCTTTGCTACTGTCACGAGCTACAGGAAATGTAGGACCCAAATGCAGAGACAGACAAGGAATGTAGAGTTTGAGGATTTAATAAGCAAAAATAAAGTCCATACCAAACAAAAGGTATCCTGCAAAGAGCAGGCAGATAAATCCAGAATAAGGAAAAAATACAAAACAGGAATCACAGGTACCAGGAACCAAGAACTGCGAGACAAAACACACAGACGCTCAAAACATAATACAATGACCTGACAACAGACAAAGGAAAGACAGAGACTAAATACAGGAGGTAATGAGCAAACAAGGCACAGGAGATACAATAGGTGAAACACATAAGACAATCACAAGGGTGGGAAAACTAAAGACAGGAAGTAAAACTAGACCAGACAAGACAGAAAACCAGAGACTTCAAAATAAAACAGGAAACGGAACGTATACAGAAACATACAACCATGACAGCTACAACTGTATTTTACAGAAGGCTTGGATAGATAAGGTAAGTAAGTCCGATAAGAAGGATTACATTGTTTGTTTGGACCTTGTTATAACTCAATAAAAATATAATTTAAAAAAGGAGGATTATGAAATGTGTTCATCATTGAAGTCTTTTGTTCGACAGTCTGATCAGAATGACCATTCTAGAAGACCTGCAGGTTTTGCAATTTGCAGCATTCTTTCAAAACTAAACACATCAGTCCCACACAATTTCAATGGGAACCTTACAAGTGGTGCCTTCAGTCTGGCAACATAAACGTTTGATTAAAACTAATCTGGGTCATATAATCAATAGTATTCAGCACAGTTCTGTCTTTACTGGCTGTTGTGGAACCACAAACATGAAGGTACTCCGTTCTCTTTTACACAGCTGTGGTATTCTGTTTACCTCAATGACAGAAATGCAGTGAGCAATTGGTGGCTCCACAGTGTGCTGGTGTTATTTAGGTATTTCAAAGCTTCTTATAATGACAAGGAAGAGCTATATGAGACAGTTTCTGTCCAAGGAGCAAAGCTTCTACAGTTTGATAAGAAATCAGAGTTCACTTGCTTTAGGAACAAAAAACAAGAATCAAACTGCCAAAACTGAATTCACAAGAATCCTTTTTGAAATTAGAATATAAAAACTATAATAAAATAAAACCAATAGAAACTGCTTTTTTTGTATAGCTGCACCACTCCATCAAATGGAATTTACCCAGACAGAGCTGCCCATGCATGGTGTGGGCCTGAAGAATTTGAAGCTTAGAGTTGTAATGTAAGCTATGTTTACTGGTTGTCTATTTCTAGGCAGCAAATAAGATGTGCTGGTTTTTCCTGTGGGTTTCACTAACAACTAGGAATCTCTCATTTTTAGTCGTGGTGGGGCATCCCGACATATTTCAATAAACAACTGCAGTGGCGGTGTAGATATTCAGCTATGGGTTTGGTTTGTATCAGGGCCGTAGGCAGGAGTTTAGAAAGGCCACGAGCTAGACCCCCAACACAATCACTTTTCTCAAGATGATGTGACTATTACCAATATAACATCTCAGTCAGTCATGTCACATGGAATGGATTATTACATATGTAGTGTTGATATTGGGTAGCTAGGCTCTGACCTTGTCACAACCTCAAACAAACACCAAGCTCAGCACAGCATGGAGTGGGGAATAAGGATACTATGTACAGTACACTAACTAAGGGTTAATGCACGACGAGGTGTCCATTATCAGGAATTAATGGATGACAGGAGGGCCAGAACCGTCCCACGTGCACCAGAGATAACACCTGTATTCTTTGGGCGTTGTAGATAAAGGATTGTCTTTAGTCTAGTGAAGAGTGGGCCAGCTCAAAACGCCATACACCTTGACCTTCTTTTACAGGTGACATTTTTATTCATTATCAGAGGAAAAGCACTGGTAGAACTAATACGGTAATGATGTCTCTGTACCAAGACTATGTAACAGTCGTACAGGTAGAGAGCAGTCATAAGTAAGTGTTAATGCCCGACAAGGTGTTCATTATCAGGAATTAATTGACGACGGCGAGGTCGAAACCATCCGACGCGCAGCTCTGCCGGAGTCCATTTACTCCTGATAATGGACACCTCGAAGGGCTTCAACCTGCTTATACCAGTGGCAACTGCCAAATCATTATTTATTTTTCGAAACGGTACGGTTAACAATCAGTTTCACTGGGAACTACTTAGTTGGTGTCCTATGTCACTTTATAATGGTTCGCTGCAGGAACAAAACTATCTCTGTAACGCTTGGTTAAACCCTTAGGAGCCACATAACGACAGCCAGAGCGGAGAAGCTGGAATGTAAAGAACAGAAACAATCCAGAGAAGAGGTTGAGAAAACCCTAAAGTATATTTTTGATTTAAAAGAACCTCTAAATAAATTGAAAATACCTTGGGTATTAATCTACTAGGAAAGATTAAATCAGTGGACATGCATCTTTTTAGCCTACTGCATGTGGCTGCCATGGAGCAGGTCATGGAAACAGACAAATCCACCCAAACTAAATGCATTGCTGTCAACACTAGAACAAACTTTAGACATGGAAAAAAACTTTACAATCAAAGATCACATACACAAATGGAATAAGATAAACCCTAAAGACAATATCTGTAAAATACCCAATTTCTTACCCTACCCTAAAAGAAGAAGAAGAAGGCAAGGCAAGGCAATTTTATTTATATAGCACATTTCAGCACAAGGCAACTCAAAGTGCTTTACACAAAACATCAAACATTAAAAAACAAAGAGCAAGAAGACCTACCACACTCTTCCTCTTCCTGATGAGAGGATACGTAATGGAATAGGTTATTGTTTAATTCAATTTGCTGCTTCAGTCTTGGTCTATTATGACCATGACCTTATGATGACTAAGTATGGGATAATGTAGAGCAAGCCCTTCATTATTGTGAATTAGAACCTGGCAGGCATATTAAGGGGTTCAATTTGCAATAATGACCGTGGGGAGAGTGTTGTTTTGGTGTGCAGAAAGTGTCTTTCCGAATTGTGTCAACAAAATGTCGAGCTACACTTTGCGCAGCTTTCATAGACCTTACCTTTGGATTTGGACAGGCTGAAGTTGTGGCTAGTTGAGCTAGCATACAGCTACAAACGGACCCTAACCAAGGGCCTAACTTTGGGTTTAACACTGGGGGGTTGAGATCTCCAAATTTTTAATTTTGAACGTCAAACACTTTATTTTCTGCATTCTGTGGATATTTGTGCATGAATTTATGGTGCTAATGCATAGACGTAATTTACGGTACGATTTTACAATCCCCTAATCATCAAAACTGTCCAGTGCAACCCCCTAAAAACATATTATTATTTCCTTTACATATTTAAAGACATTTGCACCATAACTTGATGCAGATAAAGCACAAATTTTGCAGAAAAATCACCAGAATGCAGGAAATGAAGCGTTTGATATGCTCAAAATTTAAATTTTGCTTAAAAGTGGAAATCTCAAACCCCCAGTGTTAAACCCAAGTTATGCCCTTGTGCAAATGTCTTAATTTATGTAAAAGAAATGACAATAGGTGTTTGGGGTGGGTTACACTCACCAGTTTTGATTATTGTGGGGGGGGGTTTGTAACCCCTCCATCGATCCATGATGTCAGACTGACCAGCTTTTGTAATTGGCCTGATTTCTCTGCTTATTTCTTTTCAGTGGCTAGAGCTGACAGAGGAGGTAGCAGTTCATTCTCACATTCACCACATAACACAAACACATATGGACCTAACATATTTCAAAAAATGCAAGTAAAAACGGTTTTGTATGGCAGGGCACCTTTAACACTCCAGTCCATATACTGCGCCATGCCATGCAGACCTTCAGGTCCCGTTTCAGTGACCCGTTTGACAAGGATGAGTACTGCCAGCCAAAGAGGAGAAGAAATCCTAAACCAAAGGCCCCCTTCCTTAAGAAAAATGCTGTCCCAAAAGTGGAGAGCTGCAGACAGCGTGGAGGTAAGCTAATGCTATTAGCTAAAGTTTATGTGTTGACCTGGCATCAGTAAGTTACACAAACAACTTCTCCATCTTCCCATAATGTTGTCAGACACTTAGAATAATAATCTGAGTCTGTCAGCGGCAAAAACAGAACTTTAAGTGGACGCTAACTGATGCTGAACATTAGTCCTGTAGGGTGACATTACAGACCGGTTCATGGCTGCCGATTACAGCATTCTCGCTCAGTACTGGACCAATTTCAGCGATTCTTGTTCACATTGGTGACTTAGACACCAATGCATGGGAAAATGGGGAAAATGACCCTTTACAAAGTAACCCACTTTTTGGAGTGTGTTATAAATCTTGTGCAGTCACGTTATTACACTATGAATTGATTCTGGTCCCAGTCAAGTGGTCATTGCAACTGTAGTTCTTTTCCTGTTTCCAGAGTAGATCAAATACCAAGACATTCTACGAAGTTCCAGGTAGAGTATGAAGTTGTAGTTTGCAAAGAGATATTTTGATTTTGTGAAGGGGGCATTATCAAGCTAAAACGATCTCTTTAACCTCAACCCTAACGCCAACTAATTATCTTTGCAATACCGTTTTATGAACTAACTTCAGCCTAAAGAAGCCGTTTCCCTGACCACAGAGAACAGCGCTATGGGAAACACTATTAAAAGGTGAAACAGACTTCAACACAACACTGGGACAAAACATCAGCGTTAAACCCACATACTAGTGCTAGGACCAAGACACTCACTGGATTTGTCTAACTCCGACTGCTGAAGCCTCATGTTAGCTTCAGCCGAACTTTAGAATCCATTGTTTTCACAGATTTTGATTTTGTCTCTCGTTGGACTCAAGCTAAGAAGATACCACTTCACCGTCAGTATGGACAAGAGGAATGATTTCTAGCCACAAATAGTTATTTCAATGTACACAGGAGTATCCTTGTATTAAGATAGACTAGAAAAATACAAATCTACTCTTAAAGTATAATATGAATTAATTGGCTGAAACAAAAATGCTGGCATGGTCTTTAATGTGTTTATATATTAAAAGAACCAAACTCCCTGTACACTGTTAAAAGACTTGTGTACTAAAAAAGGTGCTAAAATCTAATCCAAAGTATCATTTAAATCTCCAGAGGGATCTTTAGGATTTGTCGGTGTGTCCACATTAAATATGTCTGGCCTTCTTCCTTACTGGTACAGAAACAGCTGCTGACTTCGGCGCATGATACGCTTTCTTATTCCAGCTGCTTGATGAACCTCTCTGTGCTAGTGAGCGACTTCTAGAGGTTAGCCCAAGGTTAGCCCTCTGTCTTCTGGCTGGTTGATGGAGGAAGACCTCAAGATGTCTCCAGTGGCTGCACTGCTGCTGACAGTGTGTCTGTGCAGGCAGTTTATGGGCCAGCAGGGCCAGTCCTCTCTGGTTTCACTGAGCGAAGAGAGGGCACAGCTGCAGCCACCAACGCTGAAACCCTCCCCACCCAGAGACAACTGCACTGCTGCACAAACAAGGGCCATGCTGTGTGTGTGAAAGGGCTCCAGACACACATCTCCTAATGGAGCGGATTAGGCTGTGCCGCACAACTTTGATACACTGTTCCAGGCAGCACAGTATTGACGCCTCTCTGTCCACTCACAAAAGACTGCAAGGAACTTAGACCTGCTGCCTGAAGTCCCTCCAGAACCAGACAAAGGCTGCACTCAAGCCATGGGCCAATATTTATTTGCAGATACATGCAGTTTTTGGGGCCCGGTTTTCTCGAAGGCTAGAAACATCTAAACAAGGAGTACAGATTTGTGTGATTTTTATTAATGTTGTGAAGTCCAGTTGTAGTGGTGTCTTAATGTTGTGATTTTATTGTTGGTGGTGTTTTAATGCTGTGAAATTGTATTGTTGTTGTAGCGTTGTCTTCATGTTGTGGTTCCTGTTGTCGGAGTGGTGTTTTTGTGTTGTTGTTGTTGTTGTTGTGGGTGAGTTTGAAACTTTGTGAAATTTGATTGTTGTCCTATACTTTTGTGTTAAATTTCCCTTCTGCCAGAGATGTTATTCTCGGTTTCCTGCCCAGGGACTACAGATGGAAATGAGCTTATAGTTAACTCTGGTACTGCTAAGGAGCTGTGCATTGTCCCTGTCAAATAAATAAATATTGTTGGCTCTGAACTCATTTTGTCCACTGTCAGTAAATGCTTTTGTGTTTTGTACAGCTGCCAAGTGATCAGAGAGGTGTTTGTCCCTTTACAGGGCTGATATGGTTATCAGTATTTCCATTATGTGTTTTAAAAATTTGTGCACCTGCATGACCGTGTGTTTTGAACATATTAACATTCCATTTTAGGCAGATTATAAAGATATAGATTATAAACCAACCATCGTGGACAGGTCCATCAGATATGTAGATACCTTATCTGTCCTCATATCACTAACATCAACCATCGTGGACAGGCTTTAACATCAAGCAGATTCTTTGTGTCGCATTACGTTTTTTGCAAACGGCAGTTTTCTTTACAACATTGGTGATGCAGATCATACTGTAATAGTAAAGCCACTGTATGCAGAGCCGTCAGAAAAGTGTGACTCGCTCTGAAACATTTTTTAAACGTTTTTGTAGTGTTCCCTGGACACAAACCAGTGAGAGCCATTAAAAAGAAATAAATGATTATACATTATAGTTCTGTTAATGATCATGGTGCTGCAGCCTCAGAATGGGATTAGTAGTAGTTTACTTTTTCACCCGCAGGATTGCACCTAAATGAAATTATAGGTGTAATACAATTCCAGTTTTCACCAGTAATATTATAAGTTAACTGTGATTAAATATGAAATGAATACTATGTTAATGCGTACGCATTGACTCGAGCAGCAATTTTCTCCCACACCGATTCTCTCTCTTTTGCAGCAGCAGCCGCTGTCTTGCTTTTATACGAAATGCATGTTCAAACCACAGACAGTAGGTTCAAACTCGCTGTTTGTGCGCATGAGTATTTCCGCCGACCCGTTTGTTTGTGGTTGTTACCATGGTGAATCGTAGTATCATGGCTCCATTCATGCTGCCTTTTTATTGTGATGGTGCACGCGCGTGAACATACTCAGAGTTGATTGAACCATCTCATATCAGCTGTTCTGAAACTGAAAACTCATAGTTTCCCTTCTCAGGGTAAATCAACTCAGACATCAGGGTTAGACTCAGAGTTTGTTAAACCTTCTACCTGAAACGGACCCCAGGTCTGAAAGGTGAAGCCAATGCTGAAGTGACTACATTCTCTCTAACTTCCAGCAGGGGGCGACTCCACCGGCTCCAGAAAGAAGTCTGTTTCTATAGAAGTCTATGAGAAAATGAGACTACTTCTCACTTGATTTATTACCTCAATAAATATTTTCATAATGAGTTTATGCTCTCATTCGCTAGTTTCAATTGTCCCATTTGGGACCAGGTGGGACATCAAGCAGGAGATGCTTTAGGACCTGTCAATCAGGACAGAGACTTAGCGAAGCTAACCATGCTAACACTGTGGACATTAATAGAGACCTGAACTTGTTTCGAGTGTTGTCCGTGTTTTTTCTTATCTAAACTTTGATCCTCTCACTGTGTGTTTTCACTTCATCAAAGTTTTTTGGAACATTTTGGTCGCCTTAAAATGTCTTCTTCAGCGTTCGGTAGGATCATGCCAACCAAAGCTAGCTACTTAGCGCTAGGGTTAACTGTTAACTTAAGGGACTGTTTTCCAGTTTTCAACCAGCTCTGTGTACATGAACGGCACCAGTGCTCAGAGGTTCTTGTTTAGCAGCCGGCAAATCTTGGCAAGTTTTCCTCTTTAGGTTTTAGCTTAGCACCGTACTATTGAAACCATCGACAACGCTGGCTAATTAGCTGCTTCATCCTCCCCAGCTCCACCCTCTTGTCCAAATATGGTCACTTCTGGCTCCAAAAAAACAAGATGGTGACGGCCAATTGCCAAACTCCCGGCGTCAAAACAGCAGTCCCCAAACCAATGGGTGATGTCACTGATACAACGTCCATTATTTTTACAGTCTAGGGTTAAAACTGGAAGCACATTCAAATTGAGAGTGGTGATGGTTGGTGGGAAGCAGTTGAAAAAAGGGAACTTTATAGACTGAATAGCTCTGGCAATAGCTCCAAAAAACTAAAATAAAGCAATAAATCTTAGGAAATCCAAAGTGTAGATCACAATTTTTTTGACGTGACAGCATCACCTTGCTAGTGTTATGCAAAAGCTTTGCACAGCTCAAGTACAAATGTGTCAAAGACACTGAAGTGACAATGTAACAATTTCAAATTTTACTTGTCTTTGTTGTCTCAGAAAAAGTTGCGATTGACAATATAATCATCTCTGTCAGTCAAATTTTAAAATATTTATTTATGTATTACAGTTCTGAGTGAATCCCAGAATACATCTTTTGGTTATATCACTGTCATCTGACCCAGATGATGTAATAACACAAGTACACAGCCTATGATGTAAACCACGCTTCTTTATTATCATAAGACATTGTATTTGTTTCTTAAATGAACATAAAACTGACAATTACCATCAACAATCATACGCCTTAGGACCTTAGCTAATGTTAGCAATTCATTGTGATTAAAAAAAGAAAAGGTGATTAAAAAACTGCGATTAGACAATAATTTAATAATTGTTACAGGCCTACACTGAAGCTTCACTAAAAAAGCAGTACACATTATAGTCATGTCCAATAAAAAATCTGGGCAAGAACCAACTCATTCATTGTTTTCTAATATAATGGGATTTTTTTTATGTCAATTTCAGCATACAGTGTTGTTTGTTTTATGACTTTGTTTGAGGGGCTATAGAAAAGAAGAGGGCAGAAGCAGCCCCCTCCCATCGGGGCTGACTGGCTGTGCCTGACTAAACAACAGCTGAAGCTGCCGAGGTCAGGCTATAGCTGACTCTAATGGCTGTTGACAAAGTACAGCTTAGACTGATTATTGTATACACCTCTGACCACATAGTGTTTACTCTGCCCATGATGTGCTAACGTGACTGTCACACTGAGGACTTAAGAAACGTTGGACTCGTGGTGGTATAGGATGAAAAACAACCTCCCTGACTGGATGAAAGCTGTTTTGCAGCCGACTCTTTGAGTATGTCAACGTTAACCATCATAAAATAAATTCTCAACATGTGGGACACACTACTTATGTAGCCCATTAGTGAGCACATATTCTGTGACAGCAGTATCGACTGGAAGATATAGCAGAAAATATTTTAAGTATAATAATAAATTATTTTATTTTAAGTTTGAATTCTTTACTCAAAAGCATCTGACTCTTCTGGATGGCTAAGTGAAACCTCTACGAAAACACATCTGAGAGAGAGAGAGACAGAGAGAGAGAGAGAGAGAGAGAGAGAGAGTGTGTGAGTATTGTCTGATTGTGTTGGCCATGCTGTGTTTTGTCAGCTGTGTATCTCCGGCAATGTGAGCGGACTTTCCCCTCGCGAGAGAAACACCACACAGTGTGTGTCATCCCATAGCATGCACAGCAACATTGCAATTCATCAGCTTCAGGGCAAATCTCTGGACCCAGTCTATCACTCTGTGGTACACATCTTTAGTGTAGTATTTTATAGGACAGGGTTGGGTGGTTTTCTCTCCAAGAGAGACGTGATACTCACTGGTATCTCTTTATCTATAAGGCCCTTTATGGAAGACTACCATACTACCTTACAGAACTTGTTTGTCATTCAGAGGGACATTATCAGACTCACTGTGCTGACTGGCTTTTACTTTGTGTTCCACGAGCTCAGTCTCAACTTGGAAAAACTGCTTTTAGTGGTAGTGCGCCTGACTCCTGGAACAAATTACAGCACTTCCTTAAAATCAAGTAATTTGTGCCATTTTAGATTAGATTTGATTTTGAACCTCCAAACTTCTACTTGTAACTGCTTTAAATAGCTGGATTTTCTTCTACATCCTAGTTATCCTAATGTATTATGAAATCATTTTTCCAACTCAGAAAGTTTTGGTGTCTTTCTATTTTTCTTATGAGGGTGTTGTTTCTTTTCGGTGCCGTTTAGTTTTTGTGTCCCCTTTCTGTTTGTGATTGACTCGATGTCATTGTAAACGAGGGTTGCCCCTCAATGATCTGTCAAGTTTAAATAAAGGTTGAATGAATGAATAAAGAACCTCACTAACACACTAAAAAAGTTTATTTTTATTTTCTGTCAGCAATACATATTATTTCAAGTTGTGTCAACAGCATAAAAAACGTTTTGACTATTATAATTGCAAGTTGCCAGTTGATATTAATTGTTATAAAAACTTGGTAATTAGTTGTAAAGTCTTAGCATAGTTGTTAGGAAATCTTAATATTAATAGTTATTAAAAACTTGGTAATTAGTTGGAGGGACAAATTATTTTGGATTATATTATGGTTAACGTTGGCAACACAGAAAGAGTTGTTAAAACTCAAAATAATTCATGCAACTAGTTCACTCGTTATTTTAAGTTGGTACAACTAAGCAGTTTTTACAGTGCATGGGCTGTACATCCATACAAATTGTATCTCCACATCATCACTTTATTCCATAGCTGATTCTGATGTTAAATAAGGTCATCATACAGAGATGTTTGTCACTTTCACTTGTTATGTTTAGCACACACTGCTGAGCTGCCCAGTTGGAAGCTACTCATCAGTCCTAAGGACGTTAGGGGTGGGAATCACCAGAGGACTCACCATACGATATCATCACAATACTTATGTCACAATATGATATTATTGCCATTTATTATTTATATTAAACATGCAATATTCTGCGATATATTGCAATTAATTACCTTTTTTTCAACAAAATTTAAAAATGATGTGCCCAAAAGGAAACTTTGTCAACATCTGTGTTTTTTTAGGATACTTTTTGGGGTTTTTCCACCTTTAATGGACAGGAAAACTAGGTGAGAAAGGAGAGAGAGAGAGAGAGAGAGAGAGAGAGAGAGAGAGAGAGAGAGAGAGAGACAGAGAGAGAGAGAGAGAGAGAGAGAGAGAGAGAGAAGACATGCAGAAAATAGTCACAAGTCAGATTCAAACCCTGGATCTCTGCATCGAGGCATAAACCTCTATGTTTATGTGCGCCTGCGCTGAACCAACCCAGCCACGTCAACATCTGTTTTATCTAAAAAGATACATTTCTCTGTTTGTTCATCTCACTTCAATTTTAATGCTGCAAAATGGGATTGTCAAGCAGAAAAACTGACCAACACATATATAGTAATAGATCAATACAGTATTGCCACGGAAAATATCGCGATACAATGCTGTATCGATTCCCCCCCCCCCACCCCTAAAGGACATAATAATACATTAGCACTCAGAAGTCATGCTCACTCACACACTTTAGCTCTTTTCAGCATTTTTACTTAAACTGACACTTTCAGTGCTTTCATTTGAACCTACTTGCAACCACTACTATACAGCCAAATTATAAAAGCTCCAAAGAATCAGTCATTTGGGCATTTAATCCTTTGTCGTTGGAAGTGTTTTAACTACCACTTTTCAGCAGAAGCAAGTGAATGTGCATTTTGAAAACTGAACCTTTTCAGTTCTACTACTACAGCCTCTTGAATGACAGTCTGACAGAAGCCATCATGGACAGACTGGAACAGAACAGATTAGCAGCCATTGTAACAAGACTAGGTAGAAACCTATAGGGCTGGACCATTTATGGTCAACGTACTTAATTGTGGCCAAATTGTTACAGGATTATTCAGTGGTGGCTATAATTCTTGGATTTTGCATTTTCATCTTCAATTTTCTGTGGTGGACCCAGTAATATGTGTTCCTAAGGTGTACTGAAGTATTACATGACATGGTTAAGTACAGCCCGATCCGGCAGGGGAGAGTTCTATCCCGACAAGGCGCCTCTCTTTAAACTGCCTGTCTCTCTTAGTTACGCTGTTATAGTTCTAGACTGCCGGGGGACTTCCTTCCTTTTACACACTGAGCTGCTCTCTCCTCTCCCTCTCCATTTGTGTGCATCCCGTCCCAGAAATGCTTGTTACTAACCTAGCACTGGGGAGTTTACTCCCCAGAGTCCTTATGTTTTTTCCACCCAGCATATTTCCTTGGAGTACGTTGACACCAAGATCTTGGTTGCAGCTGTCGTCGTGGTCCTGCTGCACTCCCTGATACACCCTGCTAAGCTCTGCGGTGCCCTGCAATGTCATGCTGCGTCCTGCTGCTTCCTGCTACGTCCATCCATGCTCTGCTGGGCCACGCTACATCCTGTAACGCCCTGCAGCGCCCTGATATGACATGAACTACTACGACTACCATTTGAAGTCACTGTTCCGTTATTATTTTGTGACTATTACTGCCACTGTTCATCACATCCCCAACCGGCACCGTCAGACACCGCCTACCAAGAGCCTGGGTCTGTCCCAGGTTTCTCCCTAATAAGGAGTTTTTCCTCGCCACTGTCGCACTGCTTGCTCTTGGGGGAATTATTAGAATTGTTGGGTCTTTGTAAATTATAGAGTGTGGTCTAGACCTACTCTATCTGTAAAGTGTCTCGAGATAACTCTTGTTATGATTTGATACTATAAATAAAATTGAATTAAGTTTGAGACACATAATTGAAGATTTAATTAATAAATAATGTAATTGTAACCCACCCCAAATTGGCTGGTTGTGTTTAAAAAAATTATCAGGGATGATATGATTATGTGATCAATATTTGTCACCATAATAGGACATTTTGTACATTCATCCAAGCTAATTTGAACTGAAGCTAAAATATTCCTTCAGATATAATACATGAAAAACACAAAGTATGAGTTTCCTATTTTCATTTATTAATCAGACACAAATAGCTCAGGTTATGCCACTTTGTTTTAACTGAGTCATTTTAATTCTCAACACTTTTCAGCAGTGGCAAACACTTTGCAGTAATGCCCACTAGGTGGCAGCTGCACAGCGCTGGTGTCGTTCTTTTCCTTAACCTGTTGCAGAGGAAGAAACGGCGAACAGTTAGCTCTGAAAGAAAAAAAAAGGAAATAACATCCTGAAAAGTGATTTATTTTTCTTTCTTTTGATGGTGGTGTCTGAAAACTTTTATCTGTTGACATAGGTAAGCTCATATACCGTGTTTATTCCTCACTGTTATCCTGTACAAGTTTGAAACTACGATGTTACCGTAGGCTACAGTTGAAATGAGGGAGAGACTACTAGTTCTGAAGGAAGCGTGGGTCTTGTTTTCAATGTCAAAGTATTTGCTAAAACTGTTTATAGTGTTTATGCATATTATTAGTTAAGATTGACAACTTATGTGGCCAATGTTAAATTATATCTGCCGTGTTGAGTTCAGAGTTTTAGCTCATGATGTGCCTGTGTATATTGCTGTAGTCTGATCTAAACGTAATTAAGATGGCGCAGCACTGGCGTTGTTTTTTTCATTCCCTTAACCTGTTGCAGAGGAAGAAATGGCGAACAGTTAGCTCTGAAAGAAAAAAAAGGAAATAACATCCTGAAAAGTGATTTATTTTCCTTTCTTTTGATGGTGGTGTCTGAAAACTTTTATCTGTTGACATAGTACTGTGGGACTGTGTGGTGGATGGTGAGAGACAGCGCGGGTGCGACGGAGGAGCCGTGTGCTTCCATTCTGCTAGCCGTAGCAGGAGAGAGAGAGCGTGGTGGACAGCGGGCTGGACTCTGAACTTCAGGCCTGAGTTTGGATTTCCATTTCTACTATCTCACCAGTAAGGTCTTTCCCTCCCGTGGATTTGGAGGATCGTGTCGGATACCTTTTTTTTTTTTGACTGAGCTCAAACAGGTACTTGGATTGTGCACAACTAAATTTAAGAGACTATTGCTGCAGTAAAACTTAAAAATTGTGGTTTCTGGCCAGAACATATTTTGTTGACAAATGTATTTTGGGGTGGGAAATGGGTGTGTAATATGCATTGTTGATCATTTTCAATAATACTATTTTTTTTTTAAAGAGTTTCTGTGTGTTGGTGTTTTCATTCTCTGTGTGAAGTCAATAATCATCTACAGCCAAAGACAAATTAGTATTAAGTGTCAGTGCATTTGATATCTATCTTATCTTTATCCCTCAAACCAGGACATTACTAAAAAGTATTGAAGTAATGATCCCAGACCTTGAGTTGTTTTTGCAGGTAAATGTTGAAGGCTGATTAGAACCTGGTTACATAATCATGCTATTTCTTTGGTGTTCTGGATTGCTCATCTAAAGTGTTATTGTTACTTTGTTAGACAGACCAGTCCTAGGTTTCAACTCATGACAATTAAGAACCACAGCCTCTTGAGCTGCAGCAGTAAACTGAAACTTACACTGTACATTAACTACCATCGTATTTATACATATATGGTGGGGCATCGATGTTAAAGTAATAGCCCCCCTGGTAACTGAAGTGAAACTTAACTTCCACTGGCATTGTTTCTTCCTACTTTCTTATGGTTCTATATTAAAGATACGTTCTCCTTTATTATAATGTGTACTCCTTTCTGTTATTTGTTGAGTTTTAATACATCAACACTAGGGATGTGCATCTCTGGTGTCAGGCCAGTGTGATACACATCTCTAGGCATTGCCAATGATCTGTTACATTAAAGATACATATGCAGCAACTATGCAGTACGATCCGATTCACCCACTATTGCGATGGAATACGATTCAACACGATTTGATTCAACACAATGACATTTCATGCGATACAATGCAATGCAAAATAACACAATCCTATGCAATTCAATATAGTACTGAGAGTTTGATTTTATTTCTTTGGTTCATCCTGCCTGCAGACTGCATAGCACTTTCACAAGTTGGTAGACATACTTTGACTTTCATTAAAAGCATACCTATTACTATTATATGACTGGCCGCGCATTGCTTGTGGTCCAGCCAAAAAGGTATCAAACTGAATTTTACTGGCAGTCTACACACTGGGAATACTTCATTGCATAGTAAACCTACCCACACTGGCATGTTCTCAACACAATACTGAAGACACCAAACATGAGCAAGAAAGCAACTATCTGCAACATGTAACTAATTAGTGGCACTAATCTTTCCTTAGTTTCATTCTCACAACACTGCAGTTGGTGGTCTACAAAAGTGCGTGCGTGCGTGCGTGTGTTTTTTGGCAGGTGCCAGTTATTAGACCCATTAAAGTCTCTCTGGAACTATTAGTTCAGTCTTTATCTGGTGAGTCCCAAACTACTTTTAACAGGAACAGGTGGTGCATTTTGAAGAGCTGTATATACTGTGTTGTACAACGGGCAGTGTGCAATTTTGTTGGCTTGTGCCAGTCTCTGCATGCAATATGAGCATGTCCACGCAGAGTGATGCAACAGTCTGTGTCTGTGTACTGTATTTATGTATGTATGTATGTATGCAATATGTTGTGTTGAATTCTTTAAACAGCAGATTTGTCAGTTTGTTTGCCGAAGACAAATTTCCTTTGGGATAATAAAAATCTATCTATCTATTTATCTAGCAATGAAATTACAAGGGAGCCATCCACAGAATATACAGTGCCTTGCGAAAGTATTCGGCCCCCTTGAACGTTTCGACCTTTTGCCACATTTCAGGCCTCAAACATAAAGATATAAAACTGTAATTTTTTGTGAAGAATCAACAACAAGTGGGTCCCAATTATGAAGTGGAATGAAATTCATTGGCTATTTCAAACTTTTTTAACAAATAAAAAACTGAAAAAGTGGGCGTGCAAAATTATTCAGCCCCTTTACTTTCAGTGCAGCAAACTCTCCAGAAGTTCAGTGAGGATCTCTGAATGATCCAATGTTGACCTAAATGACTAATGATGATAAATAGAATCCAGCTGTGTGTAATCAAGTCTCCGTATAAATGCACCTGCTCTGTGATAGTCTCAGAGGTCCGTGTAAAGCGCAGAGAGCATCATGAAGAACAAGGAACACACCAGGCAGGTCCGAGATACTGTTGTGGAGAAGTTTAAAGCCGGATTTGGATACAAAAAGATTTCCCAAGCTTTAAACATCCCAAGGAGCACTGTGCAAGCGATAATATTGAAATGGAAGGAGTATCAGACCACTACAAATCTACGAAGACCCGGCCGTCCCTCTAAACTTTCAGCTCATACAATGAGAAGACTGATCAGAGATGCAGCCAAGAGGCCCATGATCACTCTGGATGAACTGCAGAGATCTACAGCTGAGGTGGGAGACTCTGTCCATAGGACAACAATCAGTCGTATACTGCACAAATCTGGCCTTTATGGAAGAGTGGAAAGAAGAAAGCCATTTCTTAAAGATATCCATAAAAGGTGGTTTAAAGTTTGCCAAAAGCCACCTGGGAGACACACCAAACATGTGGAAGAAGGTGCTGTGGTCAGATGAAACCAAAATCGAACTTTGTGGCAACAATGCAAAACGTTATGTTTGGCGTAAAAGCAACACAGCTCATCACCCTGAACACACCATCCCCACTGTCAAACATGGTGGTGGCAGCATCATGGTTTGGGCCTGCTTTTCTTCAGCAGGGACAGGGAAGATGGTTAAAATTGATGGGAAGATGGATGGAGCCAAATACAGGACCATTCTGGAAGAAAACCTGATGGAGTCTGCAAAAGACCTGAGACTGGGACGGAGATTTGTCTTCCAACAAGACAATGATCCAAAACATAAAGCAAAATCTACAATGGAATGGTTCACAAATAAACATATCCAGGTGTTAGAATGGCCAAGTCAAAGTCCAGACCTGAATCCAATCGAGAATCTGTGGAAAGAACTGAAAACTGCTGTTCACAAACGCTCTCCATCCAACCTCACTGAGCTCGAGCTGTTTTGCAAGGAGGAATGGGCAAAAATGTCAGTCTCTCGATGTGCAAAACTGATAGAGACATACCCCAAGCGACTTACAGCTGTAATCGCAGCAAAAGGTGGCGCTACAAAGTATTAACTTAAAGGGGCTGAATAATTTTGCATGCCCAATATTTCAGTTTTTTATTTGTTTAAAAGGTTTGAAATATCCAATAAATTTCGTTCCACTTCATGATTGTGTCCCACTTGTTGTTGATTCTTCACAAAAAATTACAGTTTTATATCTTTATGTTTGAGGCCTGAAATGTGGCAAAAGGTCGAAAAGTTCAAGGGGGCCGAATACTTTCGCAAGGCACTGTAATTACAGCTTTGCATTGTGTAATAAAAGGCAATGGTTCAAGATTGCCAAAGGACTCGGACCCCCTTGGGATCCCATACCCACTTCCTTTGTCAAGGACCGCCCTCATCAAAATCACCAGTGACCTCCTCATCGCTGCTGACTAAGGACCCATCAGTATCCTCACTCTTCTGGACCTCTCTGCAGCCTTCGACACCGTCTCTTACACCGTCTTCCTAAGCCATTCAGTTTATCGGAATAGCTTAGCCTCCCCGGCGCAGCTCTCTCCTGGTTCCAGTCATCTCTCCAACAGGAAAGAGACTCCAGTTCCACCCTGGGCCCAGCCAACCAAGGTGTTCCCCCAGGCTCTGTGCTCGGACATATCTCTTTACAATTTACATGCTCCCCCTTGGTAAGATCATCCGTCCCATTGGACTTAGCTTCCACTGCTATGCCGATGACACCTAGCTGAACCTCAAGACAAAAAAAACACCTATTCCCCACGGCCTATGGACTCAATCCTGTTATCCCCAGCAAACACTGCTACCACTTTTTTTGTTATTTGTTCTGCCTTTATTCATGTAAAGTGCACTTGGGTCCCTTGAAAGGTGCTATAAAAATTATTATTAATTATTATTAAAGTTTACTAGTGGGTCTGCATATGTAACTCTGGTTAGAGACTGCAGATGGAACGGATACCTCCTGCCTTTAGCTGTCAGTGTTGGGAGTATAGCTTTACAAAAGTAATGCAATGACAATCTCAGTAATGCGTGTTACTGGAATTATAGCAAATACCTTTCTCTACGCGCCTCCGATACTACTCCGAAGCTAATCCTTGTCACTCTCCCACTCTCCCATCATGCTATTTTTTTGGTGTTCTCGATTGCTCAATTTAAGTGTTATTGTTACTTTGTTAGACAGACCATGGGTCTCATATATAAAATTGTGCGTAGGATCCTTACTAAAAGTGTACGTACGCCCAAAAGCCAAAAATGGCGTACACCCAAAAAATTCAGAAATTCAGATTTATAAAACCGTGCGTATGCACATCTGTATGCAATGTTCCCTTTATAAATCACAGATTACCCACAAGTGTGCGTACCTGAATCAGCCTCTTATCCCGCCCTGTACACGCCCATTTTTAACCATAAATAGTCAATGCAAAGCACAGCTGCTTGCCATCACTGCGCTATCGTCATCGTGTAAAGCCCGCCTCAACGGTTGTGATTGGTGTAAAGCCCGCCTAAACAGTTGTGATTGGTGTAAAGCCCGCCTCAACGGTTGCGACTGGTGTAAAGCCCGCCTCAACGGTTGTGATTGGTGTAAAGCCCGCCTCAACGGTTGCGACTGGTGTAAAGCCCGCCTCAACGGTTGTGATTGGTGCCTCGATTTGGAAAAATTGGAAATGGGTTTGAATGGGCTCCTGGCCAGACTGACTTGCAGAGCAAATCTCAAATTTGCCGGAAGTTTGTCAGGGTTTTCCCAGGCTAATACATGGCCAATTTTAGACCCAATTTAGGGGGGCTCAAGCTCAATGTTTAATATCTTGTGTTGCTGTCGCAGATGCTATGCACCTGTAACCCAGTCAAGAACAGGGTCAACAGAAACTTAGTTTTGGCCAATCGGAGGAGGTTGTGCCAGACTCCCTCCTTTGGCTGAGTCTCTATCTGACCTGTCAGAGGGAGAGCAGGAGACGGTTGGGAAGTTTAACGATGGTAGTCCCCAGTGAAGAAGTTGGTCATTTCATGGTGCAGATTAGAACCCAAATTGAAACGTAAGCAACTAAAATTGCTGAATGTTAGAACATTGTGTCATATTGGTCGTTATTACTGAGACTTATGAAGTGTCAGGTTTAGTTCCATCATAGTGTCAAAAAACGTTATCTGACATTGTTGTTCAGTAGCTAGCTCAGAGATTACGGCTAATGACATTACCGATTTATCAGGGGGGGTTAACACTTTTGCAAGGCACTGTATCCATGTCACATTCTAATTAGGGGTAAAGGTAATGATCCTAGAATCGCCATATATATACTTTGCTCCCAGATTGCATAACACTGCCACACCCACACTCTGCTCCCACAGGGGGGTGCACAGTAGAGGAAATGATCTCAATGGGCCCCGGAAAAATGCCAGTTGGCCAACGCTGGAGTGCGGAACTTTATTGCTACTATAAATATAATATTATCAAACAAATCTCCCACGACTGTCAATTGCAGAAGAATGTCCATATGCCTTCCATCCGGACACTAACATGACTGAGAAAAACAGAAAGACTGCTGCACCCACTTCTGTTCCCATGGTGGCAGCAGCTTCCCTCCTAAAACCTTAGGTGTACAGTTAGATTTACAGTTATAGTAGGCATTTAAGGGATAGGCCTATTCATATTCTCTAGGTGTCATTGTATTTTAATTTTTCATCCAAAAAGAAAAGAAATTCAATGTTTTCCAACCAGAAAGTTATCCCTGGCATGTAGAGCATTTAGATCATTCTACTGCTTTTGGACAGTGGTGGCTGAAGTATTTGATTCTTCCCTTAAGTAAAAGTAATACCATCACACTGCCAAAACACTCTGGAACAATAGTAAACCGGTAGCCCACGCATCTTCAGCAGGGCATGAAATGCTTTTTTCTTATAAAAATAACAATAAATACAATATATATATTGCATTTCTTGTTAATGTTATATTAATGTTTAATTTGTATGTTTGTTTATGTATGCAACTTTCACCAAGGAAACTTCCACATAAGTTTACTTATTGTGGCAATAAAAATCTTTTCTGATTCTGATTTATCTTTCGTTCGATTCCTGCTGACAGAGGCTGTGGAGTTTCTCACGCAGGCACAAACCCAGCAAACAGCAGGTCTGTGACGCTTTATTCATACCCATCCTCAGCTTTAATAAAACATAATGATAGATATCTGATTTACATCAACATATCCGCAGTTAAACAATCCGTAGCCTACACACCTACTGAATCCCGGTTGGTCTGTGGTCAGACCGTAAGTTTGGAGAGAAACGTTTACCTTATCTGTGAGAGAATAATGGCCCCCCCTTGGCTCATGGGTCCCTCCTTTGTTGCAGATGGTGATATATATCTATATATATCCAGTAGCTATTAATGAGAAATGATCCCAGAAGACATTTAGCGCGCTGCTTCTCGCTGTGTTCACTCCGCGTCTCATCAACACACGGACAAACTTTACTTCTCCTCCAAACACTGGCCCGGACTGCTGCCGTGACGTCACCAGCCTCTCCACCAATGACGGCGCAGCCCAGCATGTTTCACTCAAATGTAAGTAACAGCCTATGGAGCATTGATTTGCTCGATTACGTATCGCGTATTTTTAATTCATGTATGACTACGCAAGATCAAATATTTCCAGTGGTGGAATGTAACTAAGTACATTTACTCCAGTACTGTACTTCAGTCCAAATGTTGAGGTACTTGTACCTTACTTGAGTCTTTTCTTTCCATGCCACTTTCTACTTCTACTCCGCTACATTCCAGAGAGAAATATTGGACTTTTTACTCCATTACATTCATCTGTTCCAGCTTTAGTTACTAGTTACTTTAGTTACTCCGCTACATTCATCTGTTCCAGCTTTAGTTACTAGTTACTTTAGTTACTCTGCTACATTCATCTGTTCCAGCTTTAGTTACTAGTTACTTTAGTTACTCCGCTACATTCATCTGTTCCAGCTTTAGTTACTAGTTACTTTAGTTACTCCGCTACATTCATCTGTTCCAGCTTTAGTTACTAGTTACTTTAGTTACTCCGCTACATTCATCTGTTCCAGCTTTAGTTACTAGTTACTTTAGTTACTCCGCTACATTCATCTGTTACAGCTTTAGTTACTAGTTACTTTAGTTACTCCACTACATTCATCTGTTACAGCTTTAGTTACTAGTTACTTTAGTTACTCCACTACATTCATCTGTTACAGCTTTAGTTACTAGTTACTTTAGTTACTCCGCTACATTCATCTGTTACAGCTTTAGTTACTAGTTACTTTAGTTACTCCGCTACATTCATCTGTTACAGCTTTAGTTACTACCCCACTAACACAGAACGTTTAGGGAACGTTGGGGAACGTTAGTTTTTGGTTCTCTAAAGGTTAGTTCGAACCAAACCAAAAACTAACGTTTAGGGAACGTTCCCTCATGGTTATAACGTTCCCTAAACGTTAGGGGAACCAACCAACGGGAACGTTCTCCTGTGGTTGCACTGTTACCTCCACACAATGTTCCCGTTTGGTAGTTTTTGGTTGTTTTTGGTTGTTCTGAGTGCGGTTTTGAAATGTTTATTTAAACCAGCTCCATTTACGTTTTTTTACATTTATCTGTTACAGCTTTAGTTACTAGTTACTTTAGTTACTCCACTACATTCATCTGTTACAGCTTTAGTTACTAGTTACTTTACACATTCAAATCTCTGCACACAGAACACGTGTAGTTTATAAAATCTGATGTTTGATTCTAAATGAAACTAGCCGACAATATGTTATGACCTGGCTCTTAGGCCACAACAAAGAGGAGACACACCATGATAAAGTTTAACAAAAATGTACTTTATTAAATCAAATCAAACCGAATTAGACCAAATAAAAGGATTATTAAGGTGTGGAGTGGGTCAGTCAGTATTGTCAGTGGTGTAAGTGTGCATGAGTGATGAGTGTGCGTGAGTGAAAAGTGCAAGAAAAGCATAAAGGTAAACTTAACCTCATAAACAAACCAAAAGGGAAACCAACGAAACCAGGGAGAACAGGACAGACACAGGCAGCGAGACCAGAGGCCTGTACTATGAATCCAGATCAACATGCCCTGGATTTATTTCAGTTCCCCGGTTTCACCTAAAGGCGCTGACACACCAAGCCGATAATCGGCAGTCGGACAGTCTGTTCGGTGTGTTCCGTGCCATCTTCAGTTTTGGCCGACCTGACTTGCTGGGTCGGAGGGCGGGCAGTCAGACTCAATGATCAATCTGATTGGTGGAGTGCTAACCCGGAAATGACAAGCGGGATGAGCGTGACTAGAATCTCTCAAAATCTGAGGAAAATCTTTTAAACTGACCTTGAAATTAAATGAAGACAGTTTCAGCAACTGCACAGCCTATTTCTCTCTTAAAATGTTTTCAGAAACACGTTCCGGTGAACTATCTTCGTAAAATATGAGATTGTATTCTGAACGAGCCACCATTATGCCCGGTTGAAAAATCCGGGAGCAGCCAGACCCACATGACATGTTCGTCCAATCTTAACCAAGGGCTTAACCTAACAACCACAGTCCTTCAAAAACTGTGTCAGGACAGTGGTTAACAACTAGTTCATTCAACCCAGGTATTCCCAATCCAGTGCATTCACATAAAAGAGGCGGGGTTTGCACAGCGTGACCAATCGCAAACATCTACCAGAGCCACATAAGAAGAGCAAATTATAATTCTACAAAAATATGAAGAACACAGACACGGTTTTACAGGCAAAACGCAATACAGTCGCTGCTTCCTAAAACAGGAAGGAAAGCTGGCAAAAAATAGCCAATGCTGTAAATGTGTAAATTACAATGCTTATCATCAACCCATCAGTCAGGACCAAGATCTGACCATAATTACACTTGTGCTTTCCATAAACTGTCATTGCTTTAGACTTTTATTTCAGTTGCAACCCTGGCAGTGGGAAGCCATCGTGAGAGCAAATAAAAAACATAAAAACATAATTCAAACCGATGTGTGGCATTGGCGACATACGACTCAAGAAGCCAACAGATAGCCGATAGGTAATTCCCTCCGCTGAAAATCTATATCTTTCATAAAATTACCAATCAGGGAATGTTAATGGGGTTGTCGGCACACCTCTCTCTCTCTCTCTCTTCCTCTCTCTCTCTGCACCGAGCTCCACCAGATCTTCTAAGAACGGTGACGCCGTTATCAATCGAGTATTGATTGGTCAGTAGGCGGTGCTTTAACACCGGTTGATCTCTAATCTCCAATTTAACCTGCATGAGTTACCACGGCGATTTAACCCGGTAACAAGTGATCCACCGTTGTGATACACAAAACCCTGGGTTGAACCTGAAGTGACCTCGTTAACGCCAATTCTTGCTTCGTAGTACAGGCCTCAGAGGGCTATTTCACAAAAGATAGCGGATTAAGCCGGGATTTCCCAGTTATCCTGGATTTATAAATTCTGCTTTTGTGAAACAGCCCCCAGAGCTACACTGCAGCCAGGCTTAAATAGCCTGGGCACACTCAGGTGTTCCAGGTTCCTCTGACGAGCTCCTGCTGAGTCAAAGAGACAGGTGAACAGCCAGACACAGCAGGGGTCAGAACAGCCTACAAGTCCAGCCACGGTGCCTCTGCTAAATAGTCTCAGGAAAGAACTTGTTTTGGTGGAACATGTGGACATTCAAAAGTAGTTTTAGTCGTCCAACAGAAAACTCAGATTGGACAGATAGTCTAGCTAGCTGTCTGGATTTACCCTGCAGAGATCTGAGGAGCAGTTAACCATAGTCCTCACAAATCCACCAGAGGTTAGAACGCCAACACAGAGACAGAGGGAGGGGACGGACATCCGGCTGAAAAGAAGGACATCAGGTGGAATTTCCGGCAGCACCGGAACTATCCCGGAAATGAAACGCCATCGATATAGACTACCTGTGGTCAGGTTCATCATATTAATGAGCTGTCCACAGCTGGGTGGTTATTACAAAAGAAAAACACACTTATGTTTTATGAGTTTATTTAAAAAATAGCGATCTCTAAATTACTTGTGTAGAGATGTGCTTTATTTACTTCAACCACTGACTCTTAATTTGAAAGGACAGACACGTTGGAAATACAGTTTGAATTCATTAACTGATACATGAATCAACTGTTATATTGTGTAAGTTGTGTAAACCCTCTTGCCATGGCAGTATTGTAGTCATGTACTTTGCTGACTGAAGGAACCTCACTCACTCCATCGTTGCAATGCTGTCACAGGAGAAGTAAGTAAGAATTCATAATTTGACTTTGATGCCTAATGTTATACGGTATCTACTGTTGGGCTGGACCTAGGCCATTGGGGGCCCTAAGCAGGATTGATTTGGGCCCCCCCCCGCCCCCCCGTTGTCACTTGTTGCCACTTCCCATAGCACTAAACCAACTCGTGTATTGTAAATACTAGTTTAAGCACACATGGTGGTGTTGTTTTTTTCTCTTATCGTGACCAGATAGTTCTGCTTCATCCTCCTCATCAAAGTTGTAAGCATTGACATACGAGAGGGAGGCAGGGCCCTTGTAGTGAGCATATGGTCCAACCTGCTTTGTTTTCAAGCTCTATTGAGGGACATTTCAAGCGCTTTTGGCAGCCCTCTGCTAGCCATGGGCCCTAAGCAGCTGCTGCTAAGTTTCCTAATGTGTCGGGCCGGCTATACCTACAGTAGCATCAGTTTTTGCGAAATAGTAGTTACTGGTCTGGATGTAATATTTGCATAGTCCTCAAACAGACGTATTCATGAGCTGCCGCCACTCATTTTCCTTTAGACTGGACAGGCAGAGGTGCTGGAGCCCCTCTTTAGCGGCACCCAGAGTGGTCGGCATTGATGCCTAATCCCTGGGTCATCTGGAGGAGGGCGTTCGCTGTCCCTGCCATTTAACCTCCACAATCTCTTCAGCTGCCAGCTTGGTCCACTGATGACTGAGAGTGTATTGCTGGCCAGTGCCACCGACATAGCAGCGTCTGAACATGCCAGCCTTCACCCTGTCCCTCTCAGATGGAGGCGGCGGCCGGCCACCAGGCAGGAGAGAAACAGATGGGAGGAGACAGTCAATGACTGAATCCTCCATCGGTGGGACACCTGTGTCCTACTGCCAGCTGTCCACAGTGCAGTATGGACCTGGTAGTTTAGCCACCAGTGGGCTATTCCACTCCTGCTTGACATCGTGGAAAAAGGGCACCATGGGTGGGCAGCTGACACGTGGCCTCGGTGAAGTCCTGCAGTAGACTCTTTGAGGGCGGAGGTGGGGGGAGAGGGGGTTTAATCATCATATAAAGATTCAGATACCGATGGCACAGCAGGAGCAATTCGGGGTTCAGTGTCTTGCCTAAGGACACTTCGACATGGGCCAGGGCTTGAAAAACCAACCTTCTGATTGGTAGGCAACTGCTCTACCACCTGTAGAAGAAGCAGACGGACTCCGTGAATCGTCGTCCCTCAGGAGGAGCGCAAGATAGGCGGGGCAGGAGTTAGCCTGGGCTTGCTTGGCTAGCTGAGACAGCAGAAGCAGACCTCGTGGCTGTCCGAGGCCCCCAGCAGGAGTAGCACAAAGCTTGCTAGAAGACATCTTGTCAACACTGGAGGGTGATTGGAATCGCAAAGTAGATCTTGCTCTAGGTGAGTAAAAAGCAAAGATGAGAAGCAGGTGAGCTGGGGATTTATGGTGTGTGATTGCTACCCCCTGTCAGGGTGCCGAGGCAGAGCCTCGATGGGGTTAGCTAGTAGCGAAGCCTGCTACAGGACGTAGTTATGTAATTACAATGAAGTTGCAATGCAAACATCTTTAGGCTGCTCTGAAAATTTCCATTTTAAATAATTCGTTAAATCAGAAATTCAGAAGTGTTTATGGCTTATCAATGTGTAGTACCACTTTCCAATACACACCTTTGATTTATAGTTTAATGGCTATATTCATAATTCATGAATTATTTACTAATTGTGTAGGCCTTTGGATCAGTTAGAAGCTGTTAATAAGAACATCTTTGGGGTTGACGGGTTAAGATAAATCTGAGCATTTTCCATGTTTTAATAAGCCATCAAATATGTATGTTGTGTTAATAATGACGACAGATTTGTACAATAGTTAGTTTTTTCCTCAAATGAGGTCATAGCAGTAAAAGCTCCGCAAACTTTGTCAAAAGATTAACCATGGGCCTGGAAAGCAGCTCTGCTGTGCAACATTAAACTGGGGCTTCACTACTTTGACTCTGCTTCCACCTGCTGGTAGAATAGTGATCTGCAACTCATCCAAAATAAACTGCAGACTAAACATAATATGCATATTAGAGTTAAATCCAAAAAGCCATTTTTAAGTGGACTAAAGAATTATTAAATTGCTCTTTCTATCTAATGAGGAGCTCAAAGGAAGTTGTTATTTTGACAATTAGGCTGTTTGCAGTCTTGTGTTTTTTCTGTCAATAGCCTCTTTCTGACCAAGTAGTTACAGGAACCTCGTCATAGGAAAAGTCCACTTCTAAGCAGATCTACTAACTACCCCCCCCCCCAAGTAAGGGAGTGATGCAAGCACGGCAACGGTTTTTATAGTGTTAAAATCAGAAAACAAATACACCAAAAAAAGTATGAACTAAATACTGAATCTAATGTATATAGCATATTAACGAGCAATTTAAACATGTCTCCGAAGAGAAACTGGTATCTCTCTCTCCCCGCCTCTGTCTGCTGCACTGTGGATGTGTGTGTGTGTGTGTGTGTGTGTGTGTGTGTGTGTGTGTGTGTGTGTGTGTGTGTGTGTGTGTGTGTGTGTGTGTGTGTGTGTCCACGCTTGTGGAGTTTAACTCCGAAAAGACAGTTAACCACAGGTTCCCGTTAATCTTATGATGGACATGTGTTGTGATATTTAAACAAACGAACTGTCAACGGCGAAATAAAAGCCTCTTATTTACGAGAGTGGCCTGAGAGACCTCCAGCTTACAGCAGGGTCTCCGAACAGGACTGTCCGAGCGACAAGCTAGCGGCCGGGGCAGGCGCCTGCTGGCTGTCGCCTGCTGGCTGTCGCCTGCTGGCTGTCGCCTGCTGGCTGTCGCCTCACTTCATGGAGCTTCTCATCTCCAAAAACTTTGAAGCAAATTGTCAATTCGGCATAAATTTTCGCAAGACTCCCTATATTCGAAATCTAAACAGTTCATTTCTCACCTAAAGCGTTGTCAGAAGTGAATTTAGTGATGAATAACATGGCGAAAACTGTTAAAATTGTCCTGTTGTTGGTCTGTCTGTACCGGAAACCCGACCCTCGTTGACCTAGGTCCCTATGCTGAAAAGGGAATAGCGAGAAGACCCTGCCCTGAAGTAGGAGCTGAAAGAGTTACAGGAACTGCGGCCAGAGGAACTTAAAAATCCCCAAACTGCAAAAATCCCTCCGGTCGGAAAGCGGCTTAAAATTGGAAAGGGACTTTCAACACATGTATATTAATCGATTAACCACCAAACCTCTTGCAAAGAATGAGTACTTGTCTGCTTTTTGAACGAAAGTTCCATGCAAGATCATTTTATACAGTCTATGTAGATTCGTTGGGAACATTAGCCTGGAAATCCAGACCCAAATCCGAAAGATTAAAGCATAACTCTTGCCAAAATGCATCCTAGGGTATTTTTGTGAATGTACGTGAGTCAAACTTTAGTTTAAAAGCATATTTAGGACTGAATCGCCACTTTTAAGATTCACCGTATTCTCGTTTTTGGGTCAAATGGCCTTTTGAATGGGAGTTATAGGGGCACTCTCATGCTAGTCTCAAAATAGCTATTTTCCAAATACTAATGCTACGTTTACACATGGCCGGCTATTTTTATAAACGGACATTTCATTCTCTCTGTTTTCAGAAAAGTGTTTGTTTATATGTACCCGTGTATGTATGCCATCAATGCAGTTAAGAGCATGCCAGACCTGTAGGTGGCAGTGTAATGAGAAGCTCAAGCCCATGCTAGCCAATTAGAATCCTGACAATAGCAACAACAGCAACCAATCACTACCTCTTTC
This sequence comes from Perca fluviatilis, assembly GCF_010015445.1. Classification (NCBI taxonomy): domain Eukaryota; kingdom Metazoa; phylum Chordata; class Actinopteri; order Perciformes; family Percidae; genus Perca; species Perca fluviatilis. Next base: position 1,154,095 of record NC_053128.1, read on the forward strand.
TCTCGGAGGAGGAGCATCTCGCTGCAGCCTGTGGAAAGGCGGGGCTTGACATCCATCCTGCAACGTCCTTCTGCGTCCTGCTGCGTCCTGCTGCATCCTGCTGCGTCCTGCTGCGTCCGCCACATCCACCCATGCTCTGCAGCGCCACGTTACATCCCGCAACGCCCTGCTGTGATGTTCATATGCACAGAGTAGTCAGGATCCGGTATAGGAGACTGCACTACTCAGTATGACACGATGTGCCCTGCTATGACATGAACTTCCACGATGACCTTCAAAGTCACTGTCACTGTTTTATTTGCCACTGTTCATCACACCCCCAACCGACCCGTCAGACACCGCCTACCAAGAGTCTGGGTCTGCCGAGGTTTCTTCCTAAAAGGGAGTTTTTCCTTGCCACTGTCGCAATAGCCACTGCTGGTGCTTGCTCTTGATGAATTACTGTAATTGTTGGGTTTTTGGAATTTATTTTTTCAATTCAATTTCAATTCAATTTTATTTATAGTATCAAATCATAACAAGAGTTATCTCGAGACACTTTACAGATAGAATAGGTCTTGGCCACATTCTATAATTTACAAAGCCCCAACAATTCCAGCAATTACAGTAATTCCCTCAAGAGCAAGCAGTGCGACAGTGGCGAGGAAAAACTCCCTCTTGGGAAGAAACCTCGTACAGACCCAGGCTCTCGGTAGGCGGTGTCTGACGGGCCGGTTGGGGATATGATGAACAGTGGCGATAATAGTCAAATTGATAATGGAACAGTGACTTCAAATGGTAGTCGTAGTAGTTCATGTCATATCAGGGCGCTGCAGGGCATTACAGGATGTAGCGTGGCCCAGCAGAGCATGGATGGACGTAGCAGGAAGCTGCAGGGTTCAGCAGGACGCAGCATGACATTGCAGGGCACCGCAGAGCTTAGCAGGGAGTGCAGCAGGACCACGACGACAGCTGCAACCAGGATCTTGGTGCCAACGTTCTCCAAGGAAATACGCTGGGAGGAAAAACATAAGGACTCCGGGGAGTAAACACCCCAGAAGCTAGGATTAGTAACAAGCATTTCTGGGACGGGATGCACACAAATGGTAATAGAAAGGGAGAGGAGAGAGCAACTCAGTGTGTCAAAGGAAGGAAGTCCCCCGGCAGTCTAGAACTATAACAGCATAACTATAACAGCGTAACTAAGAGAGACAGGTCATAAGGAGAGGTAGCCTGTTCGGGCTTTGAACTCTCCCCTGCCGGATCGGGCTGTGCTGGCCTGCCTCCCTCTACTTTTGTTATATATTATTAATCTAACAATTATGAAGAGAAGCAGGTGGGCCAGTTAGGTGGACGCTGCAACTCCTCACTCCCTAACTATAAGCTTTATCAAATAAGAGAGTTTTAAGTTCATTCTTAAATGAGGTGACAGTTTCTGCCCCCCGAACCCAGATTGGGAGCTGGTTCCATAGGAGGGGAGCTTGATAACTGAAGGCTCTGGCTCCTATTCTACTTTTAGAGACTCTAGGTACCACAAGTAACTCTGCATTCTGGGAGCGCAGTGCTCTAGTGGGACAATAAGGTATTAGGAGCTCTTCTAAATATGATGGTGCTTGACCATTTAGAGCTTTGTAGGTCAGGAGAAGGATTTTAAATTCAATCCTGGATTTTACAGGAAGCCAATGCAGAGAAGCTAATACAGGAAAAATATGATCTCTTTTCTTAGTTCTTGTGAGGACACGCGCTGCAGCATTCTGGATTAGCTGGAGAGTCTTAAGGGACTTATTTGAGCAACCTGACAGTAGGGAATTACAATAGTCCAGCCTGGAAGTAACGAATGCATGGACTAGCTTTTCAGCATTGTTTTGAGACAGGATATTCCTAATTTTGGCAATGTTACGAAGATGAAAAAAGGCTGTTCTTGAGGTTTGTTTTAGATGGGCGTTAAAGGATATATCCTGATCAAAAATAACCCCTAGATTTCTGACAGTAGTGCTGGAGGCCAGGGCAATACCATCCAGAGTAGCTAAGTCTTTTTAATTTATAAGTGTGGTCTAGACCTACTCTATCTGTAAAGTGCCTCGAGATAACTCTGTTATGATTTGATACTATAAATAAAATTGAATTGAATTGAATTAACGTTAGCTGCAGAAAGGCTAGCTTGACAGGTCCAACGCAATCCGTCGGAACTGGTCATGTCGTGTCCGGTTGGGTCTATTTAAGCAATCGTTTATCCTTATTTTGCATACTTTCAATAATCCTGTAAAGTGTTGTAAACATAGTTTTAGCCTACGTTACCTCTGACATTACGTGTATTCGTGAACTGTAATGTTATAGCTTTGTATTAGTGAGCTCAAATAGCAAACGTTACTGTCCCTTATTTTGCTAATATTCATGCAGTTTAAATGTTGAGTATGACAAAATACGAATTGTTTACATTAATCAGCATCTCCATCAAGGTTATCTTTTTTCATTTTGATACAGTTCTGTATTTTTAATGTGAGAAATTCATGCTTGCTGCAAGATAAATAACCATGTTTTGTTTTTATTTTCCTCTCTTTGACAGCTCCTGTTACCAACCACCCTTATCCCTATCACCTCCACCTCTACAGTACCTCCTTTATTAATAAACCAACGGCTCTTTTAAGAGCCACTCCTATTATTTTCAACACACACACACACACACACACACACACACACACACACACACACACACACACACACACACACACACACACACACACACACACTCTCACTCACATTCTCTCTGTCTCTCTCTCTCTCTCTCTCTCTCTCTCTCTCTCTTTCTCTCTCTCTGTCTCTCGCTCACTCTCTCTGTCTCTCTCTGTCTTGCGCCAGCGCTGCAATCTCTTCTAGAAGGCCTACTGTCTTCAAGTAAGTATTGTCATTCTATTCCTTCTTTTGTATTTCCCATTACTGTCTTAGTGACCAAAAAACACAGTGCCTGAACATTTGAACGTGCCTATGGCATTCTTTTTTTCTGACAATTTTTTTGTGTCACTTATACAACATAGAATTGTTGAAATGGCTGATCAGCAAGACAACTGGGAAGCAGAAGATACTATTTTCCTTGCTGATATGCTTCTGACTCAAGAAAAAGTAAGACCGTAATCTTGCCATATTGGTGAAGATACTAAAGTGTGGGAATTAGAGAGTGATATTTGTCTAATTGGTTGTCAGATCGGTTAAATCAAAGGTAAACAAAAGATGTGCTATACTTAACAACCTAATTGGAATTAAAACAACCACTGCAACAATAGAACAAAATAGGAAAATTAGATGTGGACTACTAAATATTAGATCTCTGTCTTTTAAAGCAGTATTGGTAAACAATTTGATATCAGATAATCAAAATGATCTATTCTGTCTTACTGAAACCTGGCTGGGCCATGAAGAATATGTTAGTCTAAATGAAGCCACTCCTCCCAGTCATATTAATACTCAAATTCCTAGAGGCTCAGGCCGAGGAGGGGGAGTTGCAGCCATCTTTGATTCAAGGCTGTTAATTAATCCTAAACCTAAACTAAATTATAACTCGTTTGAAGGTCTTGTTCTTAATCTTCAACATCGAACATGGAAAACATTACAGCCAATTATATTCGTTGTTATTTACCGAGCTCCAGGTCCGTATTCTGAATTTTTATCTGAATTCTCAGAGTTTTTATCATGTGTAGTCCTAAAATCAGACAAAGTACTTATTGTAGATGATTTTAATATCCATGTGGACGTTGACAATGATAGCCTTAGTGCTGCTTTCAACTCAATACTAGATTCATTCGGTTTCAGTCAGAGTGTGCATAAGGCGACGCACTGTTTTAACCACACCCTCGACCTTGTGCTGGCATATGGTATTGAAATTGAGGATTTAATAATATTTCCGCAGAATTCGGTATTATCAGATCATTCTTTAATTACTTTCGAATTCTTACTACCTGACTATACTAAATTAGATAAAAGCTTCTACACTAGATGCCTATCTGACAGTGCTATAGACAAATTTAAGGAAGATATTCCAACAGCATTTGACTCTATGTCATGCCTTAATATAATAATAATATAATATAATATAATAGAGGACCTTTATGTTAACCTTAGTCCCTCTCAAATCGATACATTTGTAGACGGTGCTACGACCTGCCTACGGACGACTTTAGACTCTGCTGCTCCCCTCAAAAAGAAGATGATGAAGCAAAGGAAACTAGCACCTTGGTATAACTCCCAAACTCGCAAATTGAAACAAATCTCGCTAAAACTTGAAAGTAAATGGCGTTCCACCAAACTGGAAGAATCTCATTTGGATTGGCAAGACAGTCTCAAAACCTATAGGAAGGCCCTAAGAAAGGCCAGATCAGACTATTACTCATCACTAATAGAAGAAAATAGGAACAACCCAAGGTTTCTTTTCAGCACTGTAGCCAGGCTGACAGAGAGTCACAGCTCTAGTGAGTCATATATTCCTAAAGCTCTGAGTAGTGAAGACTTCATGAGCTTCTTTAATGATAAAATTATAACAATTAGAGATAAAATCCATCACCTTTTGCCCTCAACTTCTAAAGGTTCACCTTTAAACGCAGGACCGCTAGAAAGAACTACTAGACCCGACATATACTTAGACTGCTTTTATCCTACAGACCTTTAACAATTAATGTTAAAAGATATCCTCAGCTAAGCCATCTACCTGTCTCTTAGACCCCATCCCAACGAGGCTACTCAAAGAAGCGTTACCCATGGTTAACACTTCATTACTAGATATGATCAATATGTCCTTATTAACAGGCTATGTACCGCAGTCATTTAAAGTAGCTGTGATAAAACCTCTTCTGAAAAAACCCACCCTCGATCCCGAGGTCGTAGCAAACTATAGACCTATATCTAACCTTCCTTTCTCTCCAAGATCCTTGAGAAGGTAGTTGCTAATCAGTTATGTGATTTTCTACACTTTCAATCAGGATTTAGAAAGCATCATAGCACAGAGACGGCACTGGTGAAAATTACTAACGACCTTCTAACTGCTGCAGACAAAGGACTTGCCTCCATCCTTGTTTTACTAGATCTTAGTGCTGCATTTGACACTATTGACCATACAATCCTGTTACAGAGATTGGAACACTTAGTTGGCATTAAAGGAATTGCTCTAAGCTGGTTTAAGTCCTATTTCTCTGATCGATCTCAATTTGTTAATGTTAATGATAAATCCTCCAAGTATGCTAAAGTTAGCCATGGCATTCCACAAGGCTCAGTGCTTGGACCAATTCTATTCTCCTTATATATGCTTCCTCTTGGTAATATTATTAGGAAACACTCAATTAACTTTCACTGTTATGCGGATGACACCCAATTATACTTGTCAATCAAACCAGATGAAACCAGTCAGTTAGCTAAACTTCAAGCGTGCATTAAAGATATAAAATTCTGGATGACCTATAATTTTCTGATGTTAAACTCTAACAAAACTGAAGTTATTGTGCTGGGCCCTAAACACCTCCGAACCTCGTTATCTAAAGATATAGCTACTTTGGATGGTATTGCCCTGGCCTCCAGCACTACTGTCAGAAATCTAGGAGTTATTTTTGATCAGGATATATCCTTTAATGCCCATCTAAAAGAAACCTCAAGAACAGCCTTTTTTCATCTTTGTAACATTGCCAAAATTAGGAACATCCTGTCTCAAAATGCTGAAAAACTAGTCCATACATTCGTTACTTCCAGGCTGGACTATTGTAATTCCCTACTGTCAGGTTGCTCAAATAAGTCCCTTAACACTCTCCAGCTGATCCAGAATGCTGCAGCACGTGTTCTGACAAGAACTAAGAAAAGAGATCATATATCTCCTGTATTAGCTTCTCTGCACTGGCTTCCTGTGAAATCTAGGATCGAATTTAAAATCCTCCTCCTGACCTACAAAGCTCTAAATGGTCAAGCACCATCATATTTAGAAGAGCTCCTAATACCTTATTGTCCCACTAGGGCACTGCGCTCCCAGAATGCAGAGTTACTTGTGTTACCTAGAGTCTCCAAAAGTAGAATGGGAGCCAGAGCCTTCAGTTACCAGGCTCCTCTCCTATGGAACCAGCTCCCAATCTGGGTTCAGGGGGCAGAAACTGTCACCGCATTTAAGAATGAACTTAAAACTCTCCTATTTGATAAAGCTTATAGTTAGGGAGTGAGGAGTTGCAGCGTCCGCCTAACCCAGCCCACATGCTTCTCTTCATAGTCGTCAGATTAATAATATAACAAAAGTAGAGGGAGGCAGGCCAGTACAGCCCGATCCGGCAGGGGAGAGTTCCAAGCCCGAACAGGCTCCTCTCTTTAAACTGCCTGTCTCTCTTAGTTACGCTGTTATAGTTCTAGACTGCCGGGGGACTTCCTTCCTTTGACACACTGAGCTGCTCTCTCCTCTCCCTTTCCATTTCCATTTGTGTGCATCCCATCCCAGAAATGCTTGTTACTAACCTAGCTTCTGGGGAGTTTACTCCCCGGGGGTCCTTATGTTTTTTCACCCAGCGTATTTCCTTGGGAGTACGTTGGCACCAAGATCCTGGTTGCAGCTGATGCCGTGGTCCTGCTGCACTCCCTGCTACACCCTGCTAAGCTCTGCGGTGCCTTGCAATGTCATGCTGTGTCCTGCTGAACCCTGCTGCTTCCTGCTACGTCCATCTATGCTCTGCTGGGCCACGCTACATCCTGTAACGCCCTGCAGCGCCCTGATATGACATGAACTACTTCAACTACCATTTGAAGTCACTATTCCATTATCTTTAAAGTGACTATTATTTGCCACTGTTCATCACATCCCCAACCGGCACTGTCAGACACCGCCTACCAAGAGCCTGGGTCTGTCCGAGGTTTCTTCCTAAAAGGGAGTTTTTCCTCACCACTGTCGCACTGCTTGCTCTTGGGGGAATTCTTGGGGCTTTTTAAATTATAGAGTGTGGTCTAGACCTACTCTATCTGTAAAGTGTCTCGAGATAAGTCTTATGATTTGATACTATAAATAAAATTGAATTGAATCGAAAAGGTTCAATATTGTAGGCTCAAAGCGTCCCACTCTAATCAGCTAATTAATCCAAAACACCTGCAGGGTTCCTGAGTCTTTAAATGGTCTCTCAGTCTGGTTCAGTAGAATTCACAATCAAGCAAGATGCTCCTCAGATATTACCTGCACAGTAACACACCTAATCTAAGTATTTCAAAGGGTCGAACACACACATATGTCTAGATACAGTAAAATCGCTACGTGATTACCGTTGTATCCGAGGGATGAAGTTGCATTTTAACGGGGTAGTGCAAGTTGCTGCTGTGGTTTAGCTGAAGCTAACGCAGCCTGAGCTTTCACGTTAAAAGGTGTTGACCGTTGACTTAGCTAGCACTCAAACAGTTAATTTACATGTCTACGAGCATGTTAGCAAACTACACCAAGAGACAAATACCGAGGAATATTGATAGAAAGAAGGGGAAACTAGTACTTCCATACTTTTTAGCATTGGCTAATTAGCAACCTGCCTGTCATTAAATGTTAGCTTCCGAGCTAGTTAGCAGCTAGCCCCAGAAGTTCATGAAAACAAGGCTTTCACCGGAGCAGTCTTACGTTATTTCCGAACTACTCTTTTCGTTTCAAAATCGGAAATCAAATGAACGAAAAAGTACACGGGCCCAATTACACATCACTGTTGTTGCATGAAATGTCGTTTGTGTTTAGCCTACATATCTGTTTCTATCACCTAATGTGAAACAAGAGGCTACATATCAGCTTCGCTACCAGGCTGTCTTGGTCCGTTCGAGTGTTTGTGGAGTGACCAACCCGTTCTCATTCCGAACTCGTAAAATAAGTACGTTTGGGCGTCAAAAGGGACGAAAAAGGGACGGCAATAGTGGCGACCAAGCACGTTTACATGAGACACTAAAGGAGACTTTTAACGTCAAATAAGAACGAGAAAGGCTCCTGACCGAACGTCCTTATTTTACGAGTTGGGTGTGAGAATGTGTTGTTATTTTTTAATGTGGCCTCTACTCGCTTAGTCTCGAACCCTCATCTAAAGCGCCATGGAAATAGGCTGCATTACCATGTCCGGCCACAGTGAGGTGTCAATGGGCAGGTGGTGCTCTTTCCCAATGACTCACAGATCTGATACTACTGCTGGAGCCTCATCGTTTACAGTTTTTTACATCTGTATTTATACAGTGCTTTTCTAGGAACCATTCGCACATAGGTGTTGTGTGTGTGTGTGTGTGTGTGTGTGTGTGTGTGTGTGTGTGTGTGTGTATGTTCTTATGGGGTGCATACCCGTCGCTATGGGCGGGCCATAGGGGGCTGGGCCCGCCCCCCAAAATGCTTGTGCCCCCCCCACTTGAGGCACAGACCTCTTAAAAAAATTACTTTAATTTTATATTATCATAGTTGCTAATTTTGTGTTGCATTAATGTTGCATTCTTTATCATTAAAACATTAAAAATATAAATAAACAATGGTGTGATTTTTGTTTGATTGATGGGAATCTACACTGCAACAGCCTATCACGGCCTTACTAAAAAGAAAGATGGCTACGACATGACGTAGCCTACGTCAGTGTAGCCGCTCAACAGTTACCGCACATTTTTGAAAGCTGGTTGAGTTTTCGCCGACTTACTCGCTTCAGTTCGTCATGGATATCCGTGAGTGGTTGAAAAGCCCACCAACATTCTCCTCTGCCAAACTGGATACGACACCGACGCCTCCTGATGTTGTCGTTGGAGAAGGAGCCCCTGGACGACAGTCTGAGCCTGATGCTAGTAGCTCCGTGGAGCCCAACCCTGGGCCTGGCAGGACCTGTAGGTCAAGTGCAACTGCGACTGGGGCAGCATTTGGGCCACAACTAACTGTTGAATCAGGGGGTGTGACGGACAAACCCAAACAGGTTGTGTTGAGGAAATATCCAGTCAAAATGTTTGGTTAAAAAAAGTTCCTCTAGCTGGTATTTGAACAGGGACTGGCTTGCGTAGGCTACTCGGTGGAAAAGGACTCCGCATTTTGTTATGCCTGCAGGAAATTCACATTTGTATCATCGGACGCGACCTTCTTCATTAAGGGGTTTAAGATTTACAGACAAGGGCTTAAATAAGCATGCAGCTTCAAATGACAGGAGGGACTGGAGAGAGGACATGCTGCCTCCACTCAAAGTACCGGTAGGTTCAAAGTCTCTGTGCGTGTGTGTGTGTGTGTGTGTGTGTGTGTGTGTGTGTGTGTGTGTGTGTGTGTGTCTCATGGCACATGCATAGCAATGCATATCCTTCTGTTGACTGCTTTAAAATGCAATGTTTGAGAGATGCTTCTGGTGTTACATCTAATATGTTGTATAGTCAAGTGTTTTATGGATATTCATAACATTGCTTCTATGTAATGTGTTGTAGGCTATATAGGCTACCTGGTCATATTGCTGTTGGTTATGTTTAACGTGATGATTACGTGCGAATAGTATAACAATAGTATATGATTATTATAAATATATACGTACTGTACCCTAATAATAATTGTGCCCTCCCATGTATTTCATATGCCCCCCTTAAGACTGAGGTCTGGCGACGGGTCTGATGGGGTGGGTGGGGGTGAATAACCAGTGATCAGTAAGTGTGGCCCTGCTCTAAACATCTGATCTTTTCTTTGCCCTTGTCCTCTTCTTCCTCCTCCTCCTCTTCCAACTCTTCCTCCATTAACTTGTCCTGAGGGCCGAGGAGCGAGCTTTGAGGAGGGAATACCTCGGAGATATAGCCAATATCAGCCTTCCCTGAAGCTGTGCAGATCTCTCCCGTGACTCCTCGGTGGGAGGGACTAAGACGCGAGGTAGGGAGGCAAGTGGAGGACTCGAGGAGGCAATTTAAGCAACATGAGATGCAGCTCTGGTTGTCGTCCCCTGCCTCTCCCTCCTTGCTCTCTGTCTATTGTCGGCATCCACTGTTCAAAGCAGGTAATCTGACCTTTGACCTATATAGGCCTATACTAAAAAGAAGTGATTGGTTAGTGATCAGTTAAGCAAGTAGTGTTTACTCGTGTGAGGAGAGTGTGTGACCTGGTGAAAAAGTGTAGCATTTTGATTGGTTGTGTTTGGAAAAGGACAGCAAGTCACTTCCTGTCAGATTTTTGTGTCTTAGGTAGAGAAGCGTGTGTAGTGTGTTTTATGCAATAGAAAACTGAGTGAAAGGCTGAGAAATAGCTCATGGTCTTGGAGATTTGGTGTGTAGTTTTGCTCTTTAAATTAAAGGTTTCAAAAATCGGTTGACATGTAAAGATTTTGTGTGTAAGTAGTTGTAAAAAACTGTAACCTATTATGAAGCCTGTTCTTTTCATCTTCTGCAAAGTAATTACTAAGGCAAGTTAGGCTGCCCTAATTTTAAACTCTTTAGACTTTTCAGGATTCATAAGACACTAGGGGCCTAATTTACTAACACTAGCGCAGTTTGCGCTGCGTCTGTTTATGCGAGTTCGGTAATAGCGCATGCTTCCACATTTTGCGTAGTATTTATCAACCCTGACACCCATCAGGCAATCAGCGTCTTTCTCCGCCCACTAGACCGTAAATTGCGCTGTAGTAAAGCGGTACTGGTGCTATGATACGGCTGAGTGCAGACTGCGATATTCCCACTGCTGATGCTATGACTGTTTGAAATGATCCTGATGCCAATATTTGTAATGTAGCGAGGAGTTTAACAACTGCTGGAATGGGATGTGAACGCTGAGTGGGAGATTCAATTTCATCTTTGATTTCTTCCAGTAACTCTAATATTGCATGGCTGCTTGATCTGTAACGTTAAATGATGTTGTGTTCACTGACAAAGTGTGATTGTTGTATTAAAAATATTTTCAGCCTCGCCTATGTCTTCGTCTTGCTCAAATTACTGTTGCCATTTCACCAGCGGCATATAAAGGTCTACGAGGAAACTCGATTGCGGCTGGTTTAGACCTGCTTTTAAGAGGCGGAGAATTTCCCCGCAGAATAGGAGGCGCTGCTTACTGACAGTCTTTATAAATACCACGGAATATATAATTAGGTGCACTTTGCGCTTATCCTCCCACCTTTTTGGGTGGAACTCCCACTTTCCCCACGACCCTCCCACGAACGCATATTGAAAGCGCAACTTGTCTCTTATCGCTCATGTGGCAGACAATCTGCCATTTTACCCAAGTGCGCCCTGTTTGTAAATAGCCCGCATCGGTTACGTCCGTCTTTGCGACCAATTAGCGCCTGGAAACAAAAACATTCATTTCATCTTGGTTACAAAAAAATACTTATTTAAACACTTATATATTGACAACTGTATACATGAAGCAAAACATTAATAAAAAAAAAATTTACAACTATATACAACAACTTAAACATTTACAACTATATACAACAACTTAAAGTGATGGTTCGGAGTAATTTACCCTAGGGTCCTTTGCACCATGACCTCGAGCCAAACACCCCCCCAGAAGCTTTTTTCACCTGGGTCTAACATTGGGCGAGTTAGCGTAGAGTAGCGTTAGCCGCTGAATAGCTTAGCGCGGGGCTAATGGACCCACGTTTGTACCTCTTAAATGACTCCACTAATAATGCCCGAAATGATACCAAAGGTCTACACTAGTATATATTCAATTCAATTTCAATTCAATTTTATTTATAGTATCAAATCATAACATAAGTTATCTCGAGACACTTTACAGATAGAGTAGGTCTAGACCACACTCTATATTTTACAAAGCCCCAACAATTCCAACAATTCCAGTAATTCCCTCAAGAGCAAGCAGTGCGACAGTGGCGAGGAAAAACTCCCTCTTGGGAAGAAACCTCGGACAGACCCAGGCTCTTGGTAGGCGGTGTCTGACGAGCCGGTTGGGGGTGTGATGAACAGTGGCGATAGTAGTCACATTAATAATGGAACAGTGACTGGATGTAGCGGGAAGCTGCAGGGTTCAGCAGGACGCAGCATGACATTGCAGGGCATCGCTGAGCTCAGCAGGAGTGCAGCAGGACCACGGCGACAGCTGCAACCAGGGTCTTGGTGCAAACGTTCTCCAAGGAAATACGCTGGGGGAAAAAAAGCATAAGGACTCCGGGGAGTAAACTCCCCAGAAGCTAGGATTAGTAACAAGCATTTCTGGGACGGGCTGCACACAAATAGTAATAGTAATAGTAATAGTAATAGTAACAGTAATAGAAACAGTAATAGAAAGGGAGAAGAGAGAGCAGCTCAGTGTGTCAAAGGAAGGAAGTCCCCCGGCAGTCTAGGACTATAACAGCGTAACTATAACAGGTAACTAAGAGAGACAGGTCATAAGGAGAGGTAGCTTTTTCGGGCTTAGAACTCTCCCCCTGCCGGATCTGGCTTGGCTGGCCTGCCTCCCTCTACTTTGTTATGTATTATTAATCTAACAATTATGAAGAGAAGCAGTTGGGCCAGTTAGGTGAACACTGCAACTCCTCACTCCCTAACTATAAGCTTTATCAAATAGGAGAGTTTTAAGTTCATTCTTGAATGAGGTGACAGTTTCTGCCCCCCGAACCCAGATCGGGAGCTGGTTCCATAGGAGAGGAGCCTGATAACTGAAGGCTCTAGCTCCCATTCTACTTTTAGAGACTCTAGGTACCACCAGTAACTCTGCATTCTGGGAGCCGCAGGTGCTCTAGTAGGACAATAGGGTATTAGGAGCTCTTCTAAATATGATGGTGCTAGACCATTTAGAGCTTTGTAGGTCAAGAGAAGGACTTTAAACTCAATCCTGGATTCAACAGGAAGCCAATGCAGAGAAGCTAATACAGGAGAAATATGATCTCTTTTCTTAGTTCTTGTGAGGACACACGCTGCAGCATTCTGGATCAGCTGGAGAGTCTTAAGAGACTTATTTGAGCAACCTGACAGTAGGGAATTACAATAGTCCAGCCTGGAAGTAACAAATGCATGGACTAGTTTTTCAGCGTCGTTTTGAGACAGGATATTCCTAATTTTGGCAATGTTACGAAGATGAAAAAAGGCTGTTCTTGAGGTTTGTTTTAGATTGGCATTAAAGGATATATCCTGATCAAAGATAACTCCTAAATTTCTAACAGTGGTGCTGGAGGCCAGGGCAACACCATCCAGAGTAGCTATATCTCTAGATAATGAAGTTCCGAGGTGTTTAGGGCCCAGCACAATAACTTCAGTTTTGTTAGGGTTTAACATCAGAAAATTATAGGTCATCCAGGATTTTATATCCTTAATGCACTCTTGAAATTTTGCTAGCTGACTGGTTTCGTCTGGTTTGATTGACAAGTATAATTGGGTGTCATCCGCATAACAGTGAAAGTTAATTGAGTGTTTTCTAATAATATTGCCTAGAGGAAGCATATATAAGGAGAATAGAATTGGTCCAAGCACTGAGCCTTGAGGAACCCCATGGCTAACTTTAAGCGTACTTGGAGGATTTATCATTAACATTCACAAATTGAGATCGATCAGAGAAATAGGACCTAAACCAACTCAGAGCAATTCCTTTAATGCCAACCAAGTGTTCCAATCTCTGTAACAGGATTGAATGGTCAATTGTGTCAAATGCAGCACTAAGATCTAGTAAAACAAGAATGGAGACAAGACCTTTGTCTGCAGCAGTTAAAAGGTCGTTAGTAATTTTCACCAGTGCCGTCTCTGTGCTATGATTCTTTCTAAATCCTGATTGAAAGTCATCAAATAAACTGTTGCTATGTAGAAAATCACATAACTGATTAGCAACCACCTTCTCAAGGATCTTGGATAGAAAAGGAAGGTTAGATATAGGTCTATAGTTTGCTAAGACCTCAGGATCCAGGGTGGGTTTTTTCAGAAGAGGTTTTATCACAGCTACTTTAAATGACTGTGGTACATAACCTGTTAATAGAGACATATTGATCATATCTAGTAATGAGGTGTTAACCACAGGTAATGCTTCTTTGAGTAGTCTCGTTGGGATGGGGTCCAAGAGACAGGTAGATGGCTTAGCTGAGGATATCTTTAACAATAATTGTTGAAGATCTATAGGATAAAAGCAGTCTAAGTATATGTCGAGACTAGTCTTTATTTCTAACGCACTCTGCGTTTAAAGGTGAACCGTTAGAAGTTGAGTGTAAAAGGTGATGAATTTTATCTCTAATTGTTGTAATTTTATCATTGAAGAAGCTCATGAAGTCATCACTACTCAGAGCTAGAGGAATAGATGGCTCAGTAGAGCTGTGGCTATCTGTCAGCCTGGCGACAGTGCTGAAAAGAAAACCTTGGGTTGTTCTTGTTTTCTTCTATTAGTGATGAGTAATAGTCTGATCTGGCCTTTCTTAGGGCCTTCCTATAAGGTTTTGAGACTTTCTTGCCAATCCAAACGAGATTCTTCCACCTTGGTGGAACGCCACTTACATTCGAGGTTTGCAAGATTTGTTTTAATTTCGAGTTTGGGAGTTATACCAAGGTGCTAGTTTCCTTTGCTTCATCATCTTCTTTTTGGGGAGCGACAGAGTCTAAGGTCGTCTGTAGGCATGTCGGTAACACCGTCTACAAATGCATCAATTTGAGAGGGACTGAGGTTAACATACAGGTCCTCTGTTATGTTAAGGCATGACATAGAGTCGAATGCTGTTGGAATATCTTCTTTAAATTTAGCTATAGCACTGTCAGATAAGCATCTGGTGTAGGAGCTTTTATCTAATTTAATATAATCAGGTAGTAAGAATTCGAAAGTGATTAAAGAATGATCTGATAATACCGAATTCTGCGAAAATATTATCAAATCCTCAATTTCAATACCATATGCCAGCACAAGGTCGAGGGTGTGGTTAAAACAGTGCGTCGCCTTGTGCACACTCTGACTGAAACCGATTGAATCCAGTAATGAGTTGAAAGCAGTACTAAGGCTGTCATTGTCAACGTCCACATGGATATTAAAATCACCTACAAGAAGTACTTGGTCTGATTTAAGGACTAAACATGATAAAACTCTGAGAATTCAGATAAAAATTCAGAATACGGACCTGGAGCCCTGTAAATAACAACGAATATAATTGGCTGTAATGTTTTCCATTTTGGATGTTGAAGATTAAGAACAAGACTTTCAAATGAGTTATAATGTAATTTAGGTTTAGGAGTAATTAGCAGGCTTGCATCAAAGATGGCTGCAACTCCCCCTCCTCGGCCTGAGCCTCTAGGAATTTGAGTATTAATATGGCTGGGAGGAGTGGCTTCATTTAGACTAACATAGTCTTCATGGCCCAGCCAGGTTTCAGTAAGACAAAATAAATCAATTTTATTGTCTGATATCAACTCGTTTACCAGTACTGCTTTAGAAGACAGAGATCTAATATTTAATAGTCCACATCTAATTTTCCTATTTTGTTCTATTGCAGTAGTTTTAATTCCAATTAGGTTGTTAAGTATAGCGCATCTTTTGTTTACCTTTGATTTAACCGATCTGAGCCGGGGGACAGACACCGTGCTTATTGGACTATGAGTGGGCGACTGCTCCAACGGAAGCACAGAGGGCGCGTAGCACTGCACCTCTGATTACTAATATCAAACTTGGGTTGTCATGGTTTATGTCTGATAAACTCGTTCGTTCAGATTTTTTGATATGAGAGCGGCACCGTCCCAGGTGGGATGAATGCCGTCTCTCTCAATCAGAACCAGGCTTTCCCCAGAACGCCCCCTCCAGTTATTCACATAGCCCACATCATTAGCTGGGCACCACCCGACAACCAGCGGTGGAAGGATGACGTCGGCTGTACATTTCATCATTGGTCAGGTTTGGCAAGGGTCCAGAGAAAACTACTGAGTCCGACATTGTCTTTGCGTATGCACAAAGTGACTCAACATTCATTTTAGTGATCTCCGATTTACGACCATTACCACCTACGTGAAGTATGATTTTACTGTATTTACGGTTCTTTTTGCCAGCAGCTTTAGATGGGTTTCTATATCGCCCGCTCCAGCCCCGGGGTACATATGACCGTAGGTAGGCCTACTGTAGCCGCCCGGGCGCGCGGCTTCACATATCGCAGTATAGAGCTCCCAATAACCAGAACTGGCTTCTCCGGCGGGTGTATCGCTGAGTAGGGAGAACCTGTTAGAGAGGCACGACGAAGACGCTCGGTTTAGGAGCGTACTTCATCATGTGCACTCCCTGGTCTAGATCTAACGCTACGCTTCCCTCGGACAGTCACCCACTCGCCCGGCTGCTCGGGGTCTGCCGGGGGACAGCTAGCAGAAGCTACAGAAGCTACAGTATGTTGGCCCGCATTAACTACATGGTGCTGGCTAGCTACGGAAGCATACGATTCTGATTCCATGGTGCGGAGCCGTGACTCAAATTCACTAAGCCTTGCCTCCAAAACAGCGAATATACTACATTTATTACATGTATCGTTATCACTAAAGGAGGCAGAGGAATAGCTAAACATTTGACACACAGAGCAAGAGAGAGCAGGAGAGGGAGAGGAATTAGCCATTGCTAATGGCTAAGCTAAAGTAGCTAACAGTGTTTTAACAATTGTAAATTCAGCGAGTCAGTCGCTGTAAGTGAAGCTAAGTATAAGTGCTTGAGTAAAACAATTGTAATTCAAATGCAATCCAGGCAAATAGCTGCTAATTTAAACAGTGAAGCAGAGTTCAGTAAGTTTTTGCCGGAGCAGCAAACTAGCGTTTGTAACACGGGAACACCGGAAGTGACACAATACGCTCACCTTACACGTCGGCACGTCACCTGCATCACCTATGAAATCACCTATATATATAGGTTATGCTCTCATAAAACGATGGATTGGAAAGTTTGTAAGTACACCAGAAGTTTATGAACACTTGCCTGCTCTCTTCAGCTCTCTGCTGCTGCTGCTACCTGCAGTTAGACGAGTGCTTAGGGCCGTCTATAAATTACTACACCGAAAAGAGTTACAACAAAAATATTTATTAATTTAATGATTAAATAAGGTAATGTCTCCAAACTTACCTCAATTATTACTTGTCTCCTGCTAGTTATACTACAGCACTTACTTAAAAAAATAAGTTAAATTAAAAAATATTTTTGTTGCATCTCTTTTCGGTGTTGTAATTTGTAGACGGCCCTAAGCACTTGTCTCACAGCAGCAACAACAACAGCAGAGAGCAGAAGCCAGCAGGCAAGTGTTATTTACATAACCTTCTGGTGTACTTACAAACTTTCCAATCCATCGTTTTATGAAAGCTTAACCTATATATACTAGTGTAGACGTTTGGTATCATTTCGGGCATTATTAGTGGGGTCATTTAAGAGATACAAACGTGGGTCCATTAGCCCCGCGCTAAGCTACTCAGCGGCTAACGCTACTCTACGCTAACTCGCCCAATGTTAGACCCAGGTGAAAAAAGCTTCTGGGGGGGTGTTTGGCTCGAGGTCATGGTGCAAAGGACCCTAGGGTGAATTACTCCGAACCATCACTTTAAACATTTACAACTATATACAACAACTTAAACATTTACAACTATATAAAACAAGACCAACAACAGAACAACAACAAGCGGCCATCAGCTCCAGCTGCCGGTGCTGCTGCTGCTGCTTCAAGACTGCAGACAGAAGAAGAACGTTTAGGTTAGACCAGTGGTAATCCAATCTGTCCTGTAAGATGATAATTGTATCTAATGTATCTAAAACAGTTGCAGTATATTTAATATTGTATCAAGAAGGTAAATAAAATGTACTTAATGTACTAGTAATGTACTTTATTATGGAACTGACCATAATAAAGTACATTAAGTTAATTTAATGTACCTTCTTGACTGTGTATGGGTGTTTACCAATGGTGTTGTTAAATGACTTTTCATATGTTGGTTACAGCGTTACAGTAGTTTAAGGATAATTGCTAGCTGGTAACTTTGAAGTATGTTATTTGTCTTAATAGTCATAGAAACATTAAACTTTCTTTTATGTAATAAAATAATAATTCACCTGGGAAAAATAGTTATGGTCCAGAGGTGTCCCATGCAGTGCAGACACCTCGTTTGGTGTGATAAGGGCCAGGTGGAAATACCCAGGTGGAGGGTAAGTCCCCCTAGTGTGGCTGGGGCTGTTCTTCAGGATGCGTGCATCATGCACGCAGAGGTGTCAAGTAACTAAGTACAAATACTTTGTTGACTTACTTAAGTAGAAATTTTGGGTATCTATACTTTACTGGAATGATTATTTTACAGGAGAATTTTTACTTCTACTCCTTACATTTTCAGGCAATAATCTGTACTTTCTACTCCTTACATTTTAAAAACAGCCTTGTTACTCCTATTTCAGTTTGGCTTGTTGTTAGTCATTGGGGTAGTGGTAGCCTAAAGGTTAAAGAAGTGAGCTTGTGACTGTGAGGTCATTGGTTCAATCCCCAGAGTGACAGGATAAAAATCTGGGAGGGGAAAGTGAAAGAGCAGTGCTTGGCCCCCATGCTACACTTTTTCACCAGGTCACACACTCTCCTCACATGCAAATAAACGTGTGTTTTGGTATTTTTGGCACACTTCTATCCTCAGCCTACTACACTAAGACATTGAGTTTATTTTGCTAAAATAAAGAGCTTTGTGCAATAGTGCGATGCCAACCATGTCTTTGAAACATTTTAAACTGAGGAAATGATTGTGACAGTGGGTATCAGAGGTCATAAATGATGAAAAAACCAATCAGGTCTGTTCTAATAGGACCCTTGGCGTTCATTTGGATAACATCTTCGGCTGAAAGGCCTGTGTTGAAAGTGTGTGTTATCATTTTTAGCAAAGATTAGATTTTGTACGCACAATCAGGGTGAATCAAAGGGTTTATCTTATACCAGGCTGCATTACAGAGCATATTCATATCTAAACACAATTAAAGCTTGCTTTTCAGGTACAGACTGTCATGAAGTTTGTGGAGAGGAATAGAAGTCTCTCCAGGCAAATATGGTCTGATCTTTATTCTCCATGCCAAGTATAAGCTCTTATCCTCTGGAAGAAGATATAGGGTACACCAATGTAAACTCAACATTATTTTAAACTAGGCCTGATTTGGACCTGCCTCAATTGAACCTTTAAATAATGTTTCTTCAGGCTGCAGGGGTTGTGCAATTGCTTCATTATATGATGCATAAGGTTATGTTGCCTTAATCACTCTTTGTGAAAGATGAGCAATAGATTTTGGCTGTGATATGCTTCAGTATGGATACATACCACTTTGTTTAAGTTGTTTTTTATTTAAAGTATATGCCAGCTCTATGATAAAAACAATATGTCAACTGTTATGTGTGAAGCATATTGACCTCTGAACCTTGAACCCAGTCCATGTTTGAAGGCTTGTCATTTAGCACCAGAAGGTGCTACACACATAAGACCAGCTGTTATAGAAAGCTCTGGACCTCGGCTGTCATGTAGATATGGTCACCAAAGTTTACCCGCTGTAAGCACTGTCAAATGTGGAAAAAGCTATTTTCCCCTATTTAATGATTCAATTTTTAAAATCTGATCTGATCAGTGTGTTCCCCATCCCAAAAAACCCCAGGGTGCATCTAAAATTCTACATTGCCAACTTCTATTTATGAGAAATATAACAATATATTTCAAAACTACAACTCCCACTATAGACAGGCCCCAGAACCTGTTAAAAAGCTTGAGCACTTGTAGTTCTTCCGGGGTGGGTGGAGGACGTGTTCAGCTCCTCTTTCTGCTGTCGGCCGTGAATGGGCTCCGTTCCATTTCAGATTGCGGCCGACCGAGCACACAATACATGAGACAAATAAATGAAACTGTATTTTATTATTATTGTTATCTTTTTTGTTTACATCCTCACATACGTTAGACAAATAAATCAATATACTTGTGATATGTATTTTGTCTTTCGGATCCGCAATTACTACGTCACGTCCGGGGGATGCCCAGTTAAGTAAACGTTATTATATTATACACACGGTACTTAACTTACTGGAAAAACTAACCTACGGTTGCTGGTGACAAAATCCCTCATTTAATATCCACATTGTAGCGATACTGCTGTTAAAGCACTGCCTGATCGCTTTGTGGGATATGGAATTTGAGTGTGCTCCCCTTGTATCGTAGTTTGTTTACAGCATACTATAATATTTCACCAGTATTAAGACCAAAATAATGTAATTGAATGAAAGAAATTAATACCATGTTAACATCTCATTAATAAATGTAGATTAATGTAGCATTATATTTTTTAAATATTTAGCAATCCAGCATCCCCGGTAATAGACCCCAAATAAGAACCCCCCCTTGTGTTAATTATTGTATCCAGAGCAGCCCTTCAGCAGGATGATGAAAAATATATTTATTCTAATGTTATGCAATAATTAATACAACATCTAACTATATACTTACTTAACATCAAAATGTCAAAATGTTATTTTGTCTGAAAATTACTTTTACTTATTTTAAACACCCTGTATACAACTGGCATACAATGTTAAAACAAAAATGACAAATCAGTTATTTCGCACATATTTTACTTTCATGAAGACAACATTATCATGAACAAGGTTACATGCACTTACATTTACTAACAAATAGTTTTATTCCTGAAGTAATGGCATTGGGAAATTTGTTGATTTTTTTTGCAACAGTAACAGCAGTATAAACAGGAAACACTACACTCAAAACTCATGAGTAATGATCATTGTCATTTTTAAAAAGAAGTTAAATGTAGTAGCATGTACCTTCAATTCCAAATGAGCCCCACAGTCACTATGAATAACAATATGCTGGATTATGCAATAAAAAAAAAAAAAAAAAACTAGGGCACACATATCATCTAAAACAGGGTTTTTCACATTTTTGAATGACGATTAATTCTACAGTTAAGAGCATGAGTTTACAATATTTAGTCCTCTGGCCCAAACAGATGGGGCAGATATGGTAAAGATATCTTTACCGTAGCCATTTGAATATAATTATCACTTTGCCTTTTGGACATTCATGTTGCTGTTATGCGTGTGATATGATCAATGCTGTTTCATACAGTGGCCGACCTGGGCAAATGCGCTACAGTGGTTCATAGCACTTAGGCTAGCAGAAACATGCAGAGAAGATTCCAAGTAAAAAATGCACAAACCCCCAAAACATATGCAACTTAAACACTGCATATCTAGTCAAAACAACAGAAGATCTACTTGTCTAAAAAAGGAGTGCTAAGTGAAATAGCGTGACATGATATATATGTAATAATGACAAACAGTGGTAAACAATATTGTTTGGGATCACTTTCAAAGTGATTTGATGGACGATAGAAACACTGACAGCCAACCAAATCCATCCAAATGTACAACACGACATGGCAGATGTAACTGCAGAGAAATTACAATTACTACATTGTCATTGTAAAAATGAATTTAAATAGTTTGCGTGGTGTGACTCATCCTCTAGGTGTGGTCAATCCCTCTTAATGCGCTTGTATTCAGTGATTGTTTTTTAGTTTATATGTGTTTGGAGCAGTTTGCAGTTGCGTATTAGTTTAGGCATTTAGCAACATATTTTTTCATTTGCAGCACATAGTTGTTGTTGTATTGGCTTTGGATTTGTGTATGTGTTGTTTTCATATTTTCCTGAATATGCGGTCAGATTTATGTCATATGTCGCGAGCACGATAAAACATGCTCACAAGCAAATTATATTATATCTTGCGCACAGATTTTAGTCTTTGTATAACAATTCTACAACCGAGAGTCGTGCAGGCAGCTGGGAGCGTGACACAAAAAAAAAATAGGAAGAGTTACATAATGGCATCTTCGTGTACGAAACTAAACAGCACTCGCACAGAGCAGCCACCACGTGTGAGGAAGTGTCTGCTCTGAGAGAGCTGGAGGGCATACATGCTCTTGCAGGGAAAATTATATCGCGCTTGACATACATAAATCCGATGCAATACCTTTCCATCTATAAAGCTAGTGTTTCGAAAAACTCTGGTTTACACTGCCTCAAAATCACTCTCATCTGAACTCTCATATACATGTTCTTTGTCGTCCTCCGGTATGTCCTCGGGTCCATCCTCAAGCAGAGAAGCAGCATTCAGTCCTAAAGCCTGGCTGTACCTTGAGCTAACGACTTGGAACTTCTCCTCCACATCAGCAAGCCTTTTCTGATGAAGACACAGCAGCCCACGATGCCCCTCTTCACTTAACTGCCTAGAAGGAAAATGAAGAACAGGTGTGACAATACCTCAATTGAGTTAGTGTAGATCAGCTAGTCATTAACTATACTGAAAGAACTACAGATAATTTAGATTCAGCCACAAAGAATCCATAATGTAATACCTGAGGACCTCAAAGTGATAGTCCAGGTCATATAGGCTTCCCTGTCAAATATGATTTTGTTATCATCAAGGGACCTTGAAACTGCTTTCTGTGATTTCAGAAGCTGTTTTTTTCAATTCTGAAAAATAACCTGTGCTTTATGGAGACTTTTGTACCCTAATTATAAAAAAAAACCAAGCAAGTTGCTAGGCCCAGCTAATTTTATACCTTAATTTATACTTCTGCGGAGGCTCCACACAGACCTTTTGCCGTAGCCTACCTCACTAGTATCTCTCTACCGAGCAAATTACAAAACACTGAACAAAGAGATAATTTAGCAACAGTGACTATAAACTTGATTTTATAAAGCGAACCTTCTGTAGCACCATATTATCGTTGCCTGTAAAGTATAGGATGTCTTTGCACTGAAAAACAATTGACGAGGTTTGGCCATGTAAATTTCAGTTGAGCGGTTGTTGTTAATGTTGCGCTGTCCCTCAAGTATAGCGCACTGGATGGTTAAGGACCACTGACAAAAGGTCATGGTGTCAGTCAAATCAATAGGCAGGACCTGCAGCACAAGTTGCTTAGGAATTTATTGTATCCCCTGAATCTGTCACTGTAAGGAGAACATAAACAATTTAATTTGGCTTCTTACCACTGTTCTGGCCAGAAGACATTTCTGACATCATTTTGCGGAGACTCCAGGCCAGCTTGCTGAGGTAGGTGCAGTGCTGTCTCATCTCCCTCATCAAAATGATCTTTTCCTCTTGAAGCCGCACTTTTGACATGTAAATGTAACGGGCGTGCATCGTCTTTAACAGTTTTAAATCAGGCTGGATGCACGTCCATTAACCTGCGTTGTTCTGCGTTGTGTTCTATGCTGTACTGAATGAGTGAAGAAAGGACCCGGACCACGACCAGCTGCTGGTTTCTCTTTTAATGAAGGCAGAACGGTGGATTTGTCTGTACAAATCAACAGAAAAACACAAGGCTCTGTAACATGCAGTCTCCTCCACATAGCACACAGGCTCCTCTCAAGCTCCTGTTAGCAGATAAAACCTACAGAAAACCCTGTAGACTAGCATGTGGAAATGTCTACTTTAAAGCTTGCAAGAAGTCTGTTTACATGGTTTATATTCGACTGACACAGTAACTGCATGTTCCCAACATAGAAACTAACATTTATACATGCATAAAGCAAGGTTTGTATTGTCCAAAAACCGAAATAAATGTTTAAAAATGACGAGCAAAATAATACATTACCTCCTCTCAGCTAGTCTGGCGCGGACTGAGAGAAGCAACTGAATGACGGCACGAGGCCTGCGACGTAAATAAAATATAAATAAATATAGGCAATAAAACACATCTTAAACATATAGAAAACAATATTCATCAGGATTTGGTGATATTTCAACCGTAAAAGTAAAGATAATTTCAACCTGGTTACATAAACATCAAAAAGCTTCTTCTTTGTAAGGATATTGCTCGATTCTGAAGCCACAATTATAACATCCTTTGAACACAAGTTTGACTTGTACAGTACATTCTTAACAGAAAGCATACCTGCTAAAAGATAAGTAGTGTAGGCAAAACCTAGCCTGGAAATCCAGACCCAAATCCAAAAGATGAAGGGTCTGGCAATGAGTAACAAAAATGGCCCAACTCGAGGGGCGGCACCAAGCATGCATTTGAAATTTTTAATCTCACTGCACGCAATTGGATAACACTACGAGCCCCATACACTTAGCTACCAGAGGAGCTAACTGGTAGATTTAACTGATTTTACTAAACCATCTGTTTAGCTCGCCTCTGGCCCACCTATATCAGATACACTGATGTGATTGGTGCAGCTTGGCTACAAGGGCATAGTTAATGAGCATCATTACTGAATGCCAGAGAGACTCGCTGAGCTAATTCAAATTGTGCTCTCGCGAGAACTGGATTTCCAGGGTAGAGACACACACACACACACACACACACACACACACACACACACACACACACACACACACACACACACACACACACACACACACACACACACACACACACACACACACCTCTGCTGTGCATTTCCCACGGCCATATTAGACAGTCTGCCCCACTGTCTCCTTCCACCACAGAGAGTCTGCTTTCCACCTTATCCTCAAGGATGCGCTCCTCATCTGCAACCTGCTCATTGTACAGCTTGATTTTTTTTCAAACAGTTTTTTCTTATCTTCCCCCAATTTCCTTCCTTGCAACTGTCGAATTTTGTTGTCTATAGTTACAAAGCAGAGAAAACATAATGCACAAGTGTGTGTATGCAGATATGAAAAATGCAATACTGTTAAAGCCTTATACTTAAAATAATTTAACAATTGATAAATCAAAAAAGAAAAACAAATTAATTAAAAGACATAATAGCCCTAGTATCTGTACAAATTCAAAAGAAATAGATTTTAAAACTAAGGACTTCTAGATACAGAAATAAACAATCCAGATAAGATATCTGCAAGTGATATAAATGACAATATTAGATCAGTTATCAACATACCAGTCTGATTATAAAGGCTGGCTTTTCTGTGATGAACTGCAAGAAACATTTCTTCAATTGATTCCTGAAGAGGTTGTTGGTCATCACATCTGGTACCTGCAGAATCTTAAAATACAAAATCAATATAAACAACAAAAAACAAAACAAATCTGATCTATCTTTTAGGTTGTACAAGCAAAAGCTAATGGCTGGGGAAGGAGCAGGAGGTGCAGGGCCATGCAAGGAAACAAGTCTGAGTCATATACTATAATTGACTATCACAATACATTAGAAAACTATGTAAAAGAATGTCCATAAAATATTATACCATCAGAAGCCCATTCTCTGACATCATGAACCCACTGATGCACCATGTTCTCAGGGCAACCAAGTTGACTGCTCAAATCTTCCAGTCTCTGAGACTCAGCCTCCGCCTTTTCACAAGTCTACAGTAAAAAAAAAAGCAAGATTTTTAAGATGTTATCTTCAATGGGTAAGACAAATCATAGAGGCTTTATACTGTATATACAGTATCTAAGACACATTGGTCAAACAGGACATTGGTTTTATATGAATATGGTCAGTAAACCTGATCACATGGTCTCATGTTATTATGTCAATACCTTGACGTATCTGCTGGATAATGCAAGATGAAGGCCATCCTGCTTCCGTCGGTTCCATCCAATAGCATGGACTGTTAACATGTCATTCCTGGCTTTTTAAACATAATTAATAAAGTGATGGAGGAAAGTCCCATTAATGGTCATCGTTTTTCAGATAATCAACTTCTTCACAGTTGAGCTTTAATTTCAGATAAATGTAACAGTCATAGGGGATTATTTAGAGTTTTATTTTACACAAAGACTAGATCGATTTACCAGATTTTGTCATGTACTTGGTTGTGAGGGCACAACGACAGAGGTAGCTGTTTACCATTTCGACCTCCTCCCCTGCAGTTGTACCAGCACCCTCTTGATTTTTGCCACTCCAGATTATCTAACAAAACAGTATGGGCATTTATTTTATAATCATATGTATTATACATAAAGGTTACCATTTAAATGTGTATGATAAATAACATGTAGTACCTTACTCTTTGTTGAATGGGCCTTGGCATGCATGACAGAAAGGAATGGCCTCATCTGTAGTAAAGGTCTGAGCTCTGACATGGAGACCGACAACTTTTCAAGGTAGGGCCAATACTTGCAAGCAATATCCGTGCAAAAGAACTGTCCATTTGTGGCTGTCTGAAGCTCCTTTTGCAGGAACAGCGGATAAGCAAATATTTCCCCCCTATACATGTTGAGGGCCTTCAATAGCACTCTGTGTCGGCAAACAACCACCTCAATGCCCTCTTCATCCAGTTTACTAGCTCTTCTGGCTGTCTCACATGCAGCAGACCACCGACTGGCTCCACAGATTCCTCTGCCGGCAGTCTGCATGACAAAACAGTTATGCTTATAACAAAAACAAAAAAAATGATCCAATGTAATTACTTAATCCATCAGGATCATGGAGTCAGGTTACATTACACCAGAGAGCATCTTTATAATGATTGGAGACATTAAATATTTACTTTCAAAATACAGCTGGAGGTTTAGTCAGGACTCAAGGAGCTTCAGAAAATGCATCTTTCACTTTCCTTACTCCAGCTTAGCAAACAAAAACTCACTACTTATTACCGAAATCTAGCCACTTTGGATGTCACCACACATACCCAATTTCAAACCCAAAATTACTTGGATGAGATGCAACATATTGCTCAAATTGCTGGTTGGGAGATACTAGTCTGTTCCATTTAAGCTGACACCATCTGGTCTTGAGGGAAGAAATAACTCATTTGTAATGGAAAATCCTACATTTCAAGTTTTAAGCCATACATTGCAAAAACAATATATAAATATTTAACTAACACTTTTCATTTTACTCCTGATCTCCTCAACAAAATGCTGTACTTCAGCTTCCTTGGCGATGAAAGTACCATCAAAATATGGTTGCTCTGACCTAAATAAAATAAGAAAAAAGATCGTGTTCAGTGTAAGACATTATTTGTTCAATTCATTTGACTAAGTGTAGACCAACTAACCCTTTTGACTGTCGAAATCGGTACTGCTTTCTGTTGCCATCTGCACAAAGAGCTATCATGTTGGGTGTACATGCCGAGCAGGTGAAGTGCTCTACACTGGCCATATTCTCACAATGGTACTGGCAGAATGTGTACTCCAAATAATTCCTTTGGAATACATCTCCATGGATTTTGCCAGCCTATACATTTGCAGGTCAAATAGTTCTAAAATATTTTTACTTGAGGCAAGCAACTATTATCCACGCTGATCTTACCCTTCCAAATTGACAGGTCCTCTTCTCCAAAAAAACCTGACGCGAAAAACTGGGAGCCACAGTTTTCAACTCTTCAAATGAAGTAAAGACATCCACTGAAAACAATGTGTCAGCATTCACAGATGCTGGCCAGTACCCACTGCGTATGAGGTCGCTCATGTCAGGTGTCCACTGTGCCAGACATAATTTGCAAGACAAGTTTGGCAAGTGCAAATCATACCGACCTATAAAAAGAAAAAAGTAGTACATTTAATGCATGGTTATGTTGTGAAAATAACCCTGGACAGGATAAGAAAAAAAATATATAAAAAGCCATAGTTCATACCATTTATGCAAACCATAATTATTGCTCTACCAGCCGATTCTGTTATGGTTGCAGGATCACACGTGCACAACTGGACAGTCCTCACTGTAGGCAAAAGACATACTGAAAGAGAGAAGTTCAAAAAATAGTGAGAAGCTTTAAACAATTATTATTATTATTAAATACAAATTTTAATAAAAACAAGGACACAACTTCAACCACTTTATCAAAAAGATCAAAGCACTACCTTGATTGACCAGTGTATATCCGCCATCTTGCTTTACGCAGCACACTGTTGGCTCTATGGGCTTGTAAATTCCCCCAATGCAGGACTCCCTGTTATGGAGTGTGTGTTTTTTGTGGATGTGTGTGTCACACTCCGTACACAGCCACTCCTCTGGCATGCAGTCTCTGCATCGAATGATGGCAGGAGATGTGCAGTGGCTGCAGTTCTTTTCTGGAACCACGTTGCAGGACAGCAAGCAGCTCAGATGATGAGACCTCGCTTTCCGCCACTCATCTTGGCCTGCAGATTGGCACATGCACCATGATATGGAGGTGGAAGGATGTCCACTTGCATCTGGAATATCTTCTGAGGTCTGCAGAATGTCCTGCAGTTTCCTGCATCTCACTCTCTGAAAAACAGGTAAAATAAAACAAACATCCCTTTCATGCTTTTTACTAACTTGCTTAATTACAGTAGAGTCCTCACTTCAAACCACGGAAACTACAAAGATTACAGGCTGTAATAGGCATAAAAAAATTTGTTTGGTGACTTCAGGCTATAATATGGAAATGTTACATGTAAATCAATATTAGTTACATTCAATATAATATGAACCTGACCAGGACTGCTTCACTTACATTTCACATCTTTGGATTAGTTTAGCAGTAGTTGACATTAAAGTTACGGAGTGTCTATTTGCACCCCCGGTACGAATAGCCTCGGCCACACAGCTGAGCTATTTACAACCTGTGACGTAACAACAAAAAACATTGCTCGCGTGCACCGAAATCATGGCGGACGTTCATCTTCCATACCATATTTAACCCTCATGCCCTCCTTAAAAAAGCTTACTCTGGACACCTTCGAGGCAAAAATGTCCACGCACCACACACACACACACACACACACACACACACACACACACACACACACACACACACACACACACACACACACAATATAACTGGAACAAAAAATACAATTATTTCATACATCGGCCTACAAGGGCAAAATGGTTGAATCTGGTGAAATACTGTAAAAATGTCAAATATGAACCATTTTGTTCAAAATGAAATGCTGACATTACAGAATGCATGGTTTTATACTGTAAAGGCAGTGAGATCAAAACATGTGGTTATAATGGAAGTCAATGGGGGCATTTTTGCCTCGAAGGTGTCCAGAGGGAGTATCTGGAATTACATAAAAAATACTAATGCAATCAAATCAGTTTTCTTGCTTATCTTTGACATATCCAAGCCTCTAATCACCACCAAAGCCCCATCTACATATTATTCATTATATGGAAAAAAAAAATCTTTTTTTGTGTTTTTTTTAATAAATAATGACATACTTCAAATACATAAACTGGCATTTAAAGGGTTAAAATCCTGAAAATGATTGAATGTCTGGTGGTTTTGATTAGGTTAGAAGTTGTTTAAGTGATTTATGAAAAAAAGCAGAAAAAAATACTGATATATGATGATTTAATAACTTTTAGTTTTTGTGTGTGGACATTTTTGCCTCGAAGGTGTCCAGAGGGTACAAAATGAATAATTTAAGTACAAAAGACATGTAAGAGTAAAAAACACTGGATTTAAAAAATTTGGCTGAAAAGAAAGGTTCCTATAAAAATGTCATGCCATAAGCAGTAACACAGCAAAAATGATCACAAAATGAAAAGAAAAAACTTGAGAAAAATGTACAACAATGGCCGAGGAGGGCATGAGGGTTAAAAGGAAAAAATTATCAAAAATAGTTAACAGAAACCCTATTAATATCCGAAAATAAAAGAAACACCCCCTATTTTTGTGGTCAATGTTATAAAAGGAAACAACAAAAACTAAATGTAATTACATAGGGCTTAGATAAGAAATACCAAACTGCATATTGGATCCAATGAAGTTAATTCCGATTCTTGAGGTGGGTAATCAGAAATAATCTTGGAAGACTACCTGTAGCTGAAGCACGATTCTGTGTCTCTCCAGTTCTGCTTCTTTTTAGCAGTGGACTTCCTTCAGCATTTCTTTCCACTCATCGGACCTGAAAGTACTGCCTGTAGCAGAGTCTGCTTCCCCCTTGGCTTTTTCCTTGGATGGCAGAAATATAGCATTGTATGACAACACTGAAATACAGTTAAATGGACTATTTTTATATAGCGCTTTTCTAGTCTAAACGACTACTCTTTAACATAGTACAGGAACCATTCATCATTCACACACATCCATACACTGTGGCCGAGGCTGCCGTACAAGGTGCCACCTGCTCATCAGATAAACATTCACACACATTTACACTCCGATGGCGCAGCATCGGGGGCAACTCCGGGTTCAGTGTCTTGCCCAAGGACACTTCAGCATGGAACTGCAGGTTCACCTGTTATTAGGCAAAACCTTTGTACTTTTGGTTGTAATTAGTGGGAATGCTGTTCAACAGCATTCCCACTATTGTTATCCTGTTCTTTATTTATTGGGGGAATGCTGTTTTACAGCATTCCACCTATTGTTATTCTGTTCTTTATTAGTGGGAATGCTGTTCAACAGCATTCCAACTATTGTTATCCTGTTCTTTATTTATTCTTCATTGGGGGAATGCTGTTTTACAGCATTCCACCTATTGTTGTTTCTGTCGGCCATTTTCTTTATTTTTGGGGGAATGCTGTTCTACAGCATTCCACCTATTGTTATTCGGTTCTTTATTGGGGGAATGCTGTTCTACAGCATTCCACCTATTGTTATTGGGGGAATGCTGTTCTACAGCATTCCACCTATTGTTATCCTGTTCTTTATTATTCTTTTTCGTTTTATTCCGTACGTTTTTTGGCTCTCTGTAACTTCTGCATACTTCCACCGATTTAAACCATTCAACTTTTCAAATGTTCAGCTCTTTCAGCTAATGATGGGACTTCTTCAACTTTTTTTCTACTATTTATACTTTTTTAAATTTTAAGCTTTTTAACACTTTTTTTTAACATTGAAGTGAATGAGAGCAGCATTCAACTCCTTAAAATCTTCTTCCACTCCCAAAATTTTCAGCTCCTTCATACTTTCACCTACAGACATCAAACAAACTTTAAAATGTTCACAAAATATTCAGCTATCCGGCTTGTGCTTTTCATTTTGATACCTTTTACAGTTTTTGTTAAAAAGCTGTTTAAGTTTAGTGATCATTTCAGGAAATTTTATCGATTAAACAGGGTGTGTATTGCGCTGCTTAGAGTGGATGACATCATAGCTAGAGCACAGAGCCTTAAAAAAAATGTCTTTGTCCCTGCTGCTTAAATTGCTCTCACGCCCACATTTTCTACTTGTCATACACAATTTATAGATCAAAACGTAGGTATTTTTGTCTAGTTTCAGAAAATCTGCTCAGTTTTGTGATACGCCTTTTACTTTTGGCTGGTTGAGCTTCCAAATGACAAGATGTCCATATCGTTCTTCATTGAATCCAATGATCAAACTCCTAGATATTTCCCAGCGAAACACTGAACAAACCACTTTTTGAAATCGCTGATATGACCACATTTTTACGTTTATCCATATAAATTTTATACCGATACGTTCACACAGGCCTTGTGGTGCTCAGGATCACGTCATTTGACTGATAGTAGTTATCGTTTTGCCACTGTGAGGCTTTGTTTGAGAGCTCTCAGGGACTCTGAATAGCTGCAGCACAGCACAGCTGACAGATTCAGCAGGTGTTGCTCATCAACTTGATTACAGACATCAAATCATGTTTATAAACATATCCACTGGCCATTCGTTACCATGACAACACTTTCACAGACACACCCAGATACTACAGGCTACAGGCCTCCCTCCCTCTCTCTTTCCCTCTGTCTCTTTTTCTTTACCTCTGCCTCTCTCTCTCTCTCCCTCCCTCTCTCTCTGTCCTCTCTCCATCCCTCCTTCTCCTTCCCTCTCTCTCTGTCTCTCTCTCTCTCTTTTTCTCTCTCTCCTTCTTTCTCCATCCCGCCTTCTCCCTCCCTCTCTATCTCTCTGTTTCTCTTTTATTTCTCTCTCTCTCTCCCTGTTTCTCTCTATTTTCTCTCTCTCTGTCCTCTCTCCATCCCTCCTTCTCCCTCCCTCTCTCTCTCTTCTCTCTCTCTCTCTTTCTTTCTCTCTCTCCTTCTCTCTCATCCCTTTCTCCCTCCCTCTCTCCTCTTTCTCTTTTTCTCTCTCTCTCCATTACCCTTCTCCTCCCTCCCTCCTCTGTCCTTTCTCCATCCAGCATGTCTCTCTTCATTATGGTCGCAATAATAAATATGTCACCGATGTGTATGGCATATATGTCATTTAATATATCCGTTTATCATTTATGCATCATAAATATGTCATCATTTGTCACATCATAATAATATGGCAATAAACGTAATATGTCATTTATATGTCGTCCATTTTGTAAATATGTAATACGCCGATGTAACCAATGAAACGTAAAATATGTAGGTATAATGGTCGGCAATAAATAAATGTCCATGATGTGTATGAAAACATGCATATGTAATGTTTTAATAATAAGGTCACATGTCATATGCTCTGTCTCTTTCAGTCATCATTTGTCATTTTCCTGTAATAGTGTAATAATAATAATATGGCAATATGTCATTTTATATGTCGGTCATTGTAAAATCACATGTAAATAATATGGACATGTTTGAACAATATATATATGCATGGACATGTCTGGCAATAATATGGTGTCTCAAGTCATGTTGTCACATCACTCTCTGATATATATATATGTTTAATATATATGTCATTATATCTCCGCTTTCTCCTCCCTCCTCTCCTGTATGAAAAACATATATATGTCATTATCTCCGTTATACATTCTCCTCCTCTCTTCATCTCCGTCCCATCAGCTATCATCATATGATATAACATGTATATATATATATTTATATCCGTCCATTCTCACTCCTCTCTTATTAATAACATGTCATTCCTCGTCCGCCTTCTCCACATCCTCTCCATAATATCTTTCCTCTCGGCTATCTCCATGTATACATCACTCGTCATAATATGTGCCAATATGTACACTCCTCTGTCTGTAACAACATATATATGTCACGACATCATCTTATATGTCATCTCCGGATCCTCCGTGCTCTGATATATGCTCGGCCTATATCGTCCGTGCTCACTCCACTCATGATATGTATGTTTAATATATCTCTCCTTCTTCTCCATCCTTCTCCCCTCCTCATTTCCTCTTTCTTTCCTCCCCCCCCTGTTCCTCTCTCTTTCTCTCCATCCCTCCTTCCCTCTGTCCTCTCCATCCCTCCCTCTGTCTCTTTCTCTCTCTCCTTTCTCCATTCCTTCTCCCTCCCTATCTCTGTTTCTCTTTTCTTTCCTCTCTCTCTCCCTGTTTCTTTCCTCTTTCTCTCCTCTCCATCCCTTCCTCCCTCCCTCTCATTTCTCTCTCCATCCCTCCTTCTCCCTCCATCTCTCTCTGTCTCTCTCTTTCTCTCTCTCCTTCTCTCATCCATGTCTCCCTCCCTCTCCCTGTCTTTCTCTTTCCTCTCTCCATGTTTTCTCCGTCCTTATTCTCCCTCCTCTCTATCTCTCTGTTTCTCTTTCTTTCTCTCTCTTTCCTGTTTTATATATAATATATATGTCTCTCCGTCCCCTCCAAATATATATATTCTCTCCATCTCTTATATATATATATATTTATATATAAATAAAACTATCATCATCTCCTGATAATTTTCTCTTTCCTCTCCTTCTTTCCTCCATCCCTTCCTCTATCTGTTTCTCTTTCCTCTCTTCCATCCCTCTCCATCTCTCTCTCATCCATCTCTTTTCTCTTTCTCCATCCTTCTCCACTCCATTTCCTTTCTTTCCTCCTCTTTCTCTCTCCATCCCTTCCCTCTCTCTCCATCCACTCTGTCCTCTCTCTTTCTCTCTCTCTCCTTTCTCCATCCATTCCTCCTCCTCTCTATCTCTGTTTCCTCTTTTCTTTCTCTCCCTGTTTCTTTCTCTTTCTCTCTCTCTGTCCTCCTCCATCCTCCTTCTCCTCCCCTCTCTCTCATCCATCCTTCTCCCTCCATCTCTCTCCCAATCCTCTCTCTTTTTCTCTCTCTCCTTCTCTCATCCCGCCTTCTCCCTCCCTCTCTCCCCTGTCTCTTTCTCTTTTCTCTCTCTCCTTCTTTCTCCATCCCTCCTCCCTCCCTCTCTTACTTTCTTTAACTTATTGAACCAATTTCCACTTTTTCAACTATTCTTCAGCTTCAGCTAAAGACTTCCTAATGTTCTACATATTTTGTCATTTTCAGCTTTTAAAAGCCAACAATTTAAGCGTCAGCTTTGAACTTTTTAGCGATTTCCACTTTTTCTTCTTCTCTCTACTTCAACTTCTTCTTACCAATTTCAGCTATTCAACCAGTTAGCTTTTAGCAGTTCAGCTGTTCAGCATTCCCAGCATTTCCTTGGGAAATGCATTTCTAGTCCAGGTTCTTTATTAGTGGGAATGCTGTTCCTACAACCATTCCAACTATTGTTGTTTCTGTCGGCCATTTTCTTTATTGAAGTGCTGTTTTGCAACATTCCACCTATTGTTCAATTTCTGTCGGCCATTTTTCTTTATTTTCTGCTTGATCCACTCTTCCGTGCGTTTTGGCTCTCTGTAACTTCTGCATACTTTCACCTATTTAAACCATTCAACTTTTCAAATGTTCAGCTCTTTTCAGCTAATGATGGGACTTCTTCCAACTTTTTTTCTACTATTTATACTTTTTCAAATTTTAAGCTTTTTAACACTTTTTTAACATTGAAGTGAATAGAGAGCAGCCAACAACGAAATCTCTTCTGCTTCAACATGTATCTCCTCTACATTCTTCCACCTGAACGTGATTCCAAAATGTAAAATGTTCACAAAATATTCAGGTATTCGGGGTGTGCTCAGTGTTTTGATATCTTTTGAGTTTTTTGTGAAAAATCTGTTTCAATTCTAGTCAGTCAGTGCTCGATTGGATGTTGATCGTTATCAGTCGGCGTTATCCGCG